>NC_054471.1:50073570-50383478 GCF_017639515.1 Carcharodon carcharias | reverse complement strand
TAGTTCCAATTTGGGATCATTTCAATCTATTTAATAGCTTTAAGTTCTTAGATGAATTAATGTTTTTGCTCAAGCAAAGGTCTTGAAAAGCAGAGGGTTCTCAGTAAGCTGCAAGGCTTCTTGTAGTTGAACTGCCAGGAGGTTGGTTCTCAGGTGAACTTGATGTTGGAACAGATTGGAGAGAGATCTTATCCCAATTTCAAGGTATTGCTGTTTATTACCTTGGCTGTTTAGTTGACTGCAGCTGGTTTGATGGCTTTCTGCTGGTGTCTCTGTCTCTGTGGAGCTGGTTCATGCTGTTTTAAAAGCAGGCAACAAACATGGTTGTCTCACCCATGTGACCTGTTACAAGGCCAAAGTCCTTGTCCAAATAATGTTGTGTGTTAGGTTGCTAAACATCCTGTAAATAAAAGCAAAGTATTGCAGATGCTGGAGGTCTGTAATAAAAACAGAAGTGAGTGAAAAGCTCAGCGGGTCTAGCAGCATCTATGGAGAGAAAAACAGAGTTAACATTACGAGTCCAGTTTGCCTCTTTTTCGAAACTGGTTCAAACATAGACAAAAGAGCTGAACTCCCGAGGTCAGGTGAAAGTGACTGCCCTTGGCATCAAGGCCAAATTTGACCGAGAATGTCATCAAGGAGCCCTAGCAAAACTGAAGTCAATGGAAATCAAGGGGAAAATTCTCCAATAGTTGGAGTCATACCTAGCACAAGGGAGACGGTTATGGTTGTTGGATGTCAATCATCTCAGCCCAGGGACATCACTCAGGAATTCTCAGGGTCGTGTCCCAGACTCAACCATCATCAGCTGTTTCATCAATGACCTTCCCTCAATCATAAGATCAGAAGTGGGGATGTTCGCTGACGATTGCATAATGTTCAGTATCATTTGAAACTCCTCAGATACTGAAGCAGTCCATGTCCAAATGTAGCAAGACGTGGACAATATCCAGGCTTGGGCTGACAAGTGGCAAGTAATATTCATGATAGGCAATGACAGTCTCCAACAAGGGAGAATCCAATCATCTTCCCTAGACATTAAATGGCATTACCTTTGCTGAATCCCCCACTATCAACATCCTGGGGTTACCATTGACCAGAAACTGAACTGGACTAGCCATATAAATGTTGTGGCTACAAGAGCAGGTCAGAGGCTTGGAATCATGCGACTCACCTCTTGACTCTCCAAAGCCTGTCCACTATCTACAAGGCACAAGTCAGGAGTGTGATGGAATACTCTCCACTTGCCTGGATGAATGCAGCCCCAGTGACACTCAAGAAGCTCAACACCAACCAGGACAAAGCAGCCCACTTGATTGGCACCCCATCCACCACCTTAAACATTCATTCCCTCCATCACCGATGCACAGTAGCAGCAGTGTGTACCATCTACAAGATGCACTGCAGCAACTTACCAAGGCTCCTTCAACAGCACTTTCCCAACCTGTGACCTCTACCTCTTGGAAGGACAGCAGACACATGGGAATGCCACCACCTGGAAGATCCCCTCCAAGCCACACACCACCCTGACTTGGAAATATATCGCCGTTCCTTTACTGTCGCTAGGTCAAAACCATGGAACTTCCTTCCTAACAGCACTGAGGGTGATCCTACAGCACAGACACTGCAGCGGTTCAAGGTGGCGGCTCACCACCACCTTCGCAAGGGCAATTAGGGATGGGCAATAAATGCTGGCCTAGCCAACGATGCCCAGATCCAGTAAAAAAATAAAAGAAGAGTAGATTTTAGATCTTAGTGGATTAAGTCCCATTTGTTGGGTAAGAGGGTGGATGGCCTCTTCTGAGGTGCGAGAAAGATCCCTGATAACCCGTCAGCAAACATCTTAGCCCCTCCATCTCTTCCTCAGTGGCTCAGCCATCATTGGGAATGGGGCCTGTGAACCTACTCTGCAGTCCATTACATCAGTCCACCAATGAACTGGGCTTGACAAGAAAACACTTCCTTATGCTATAAAGCTCTATTTTATTGATTTAAAAAATGGAGTAGCTTTTACTTATTTAGTATGCACCATTTATGGAAAGTCTGGGGTTGGGATTTTTAGTTCATAGCTAATTCCATTTCTAACCTCTTCATATGTCACAGACTAAGCTAGTGTCCAATTAAGATAGGAAATTGGAGTCAGTGTCATGGACAGTGAAAACCATCAACATTTGTAGTAAATGTTTAACATCTGTACACATTTGAAAGCAATTAAACTCCATAATTTAACTTTCAAGTCTCCTGTTTAAATCCAGTAAACACCATCTGTAAAGCATTGCAATCTGTAATGTTTTCAATTCATTCAGAGTATTAAATCAGAAATTTTACAGCAAAATAAGTTTAATGTTTCTATCCAGTCAAACATTAAAGTTTTTAATGAAAGACCTGGATTAGAAATTACCTTCCACAAACTATTAAGCACAGTAAATACCATCTGTAGAAACAGAATTGGTGTTTTCAATCATTAACACATCCAGGGTAGGACAACAGTAAATTTTCATTAAAAATATTTTTATGTTTGACATTTTTACTCAATTAGACTCTATCCAAGTTTAATAGAATACATATGCGTTAGACTTCATCCATAAGACTTCACTTACAAATATATTAACTTCTCAGTTGTCTCTGATAATGTTTGTGTCAAAATTTTAAGAGTGGTATTCTTCATTTATTTTTAAATTAGGAAGTTTAAACTCCGGGAGAATGTTAATACTAAGGCCCTGACATTACAGGTCCTTCCTGGATGGCTACAAGTATGGCAGATGGGGACCTCCGTGCACCTCAAGTTGCCAGCCATCCAGGATTGTCTTGGAGTCTCCATGGCCAGAATCTCTGGGTCGGCGTGCAGAGGGGGGCACCGCTCGCAGACATGTAAAATGACAGGCAGTGATGTCGGGCGTGCATCCTGACATCTCCACGCGTCATTTAGACCTTCAGTTCAGCAGGCGCGCACCAGAGTTGGCTGCGTGCCCACCAAACTGTCAAAGGCCTATTAAGGCCATTTAAATAGCAATTTAAATAATTAACGGAGCTGCCCGTCCAACGTGGTGGGCAGGCAAAGAGCCCAGGTGGCCTTCGCATTTATCATGAAACCTCATCCACGGGCGCACGAAATGAATCAAATGAAATTTTTTATTAAAAATCAGTGACATGACATTCCAAAATGATATAGATGGGTTGGTGGAGTGGGCAGTAAAGTGGCAGATGGATTTTAACGTAGGGAAGTGTGAGGTCATACATTTAAGGAGGTCAAACAGTTACAGGGATTACACAATAAATGGGAATATACTAAGAGGGGTAGATGAAGTGAGAGATCTTGGCGTACAAGTACACAGGTCCCTGAAGGCAGCAGTTCAAGTGGACAAGGTTGTAAAGAAGGCATATGGAATGCTCTCCTTCATTGGCAGAGGTATAGAATATAAAAGTAAGGATATAATGTTGGAATTGTATAAAACACTGGTGAGGCCACAACTGGAATATTGTGTGCAGTTCTGACCACCACATTATAGGAAGGACGAAATAGCTTTGGAGAGATTGCAGAGGAGGTTTACAAGAATGTTGCCAGGGTTACAAAAGTGTAGCTACGAGGAGAGATTGGGGTTGGGGTTATTTTCCCCGGAACAAAGAAGGCTGAGAGGGGACTTGTTAGAGGTATACAAAATTATAAGGGAAATAGATAGAGTGGACAGGATAAAATAGTTTCCCTTGATGGAGAATTCTAGAACCAGGGGACATAGATTCAAGTTAAGTGGCAGAAGATGTAGGGGGGACATGAGGAAGAACATTTTCACGCAGAGGGTAGTGGGTGTCTGGAATTCGCTGCCCAAGTTGGTGGTAGAGACAGAAATTCTAAATTCTTTTAAAAAGTACCTGGATCTGCACCTTAAGTGCTGTAAACTGCAGGGCTATGGGCCGGGTGCAGGAAGGTGGGATTAGAAAAGGCACCTGGGTGTCCTCGGGCTGGCATGGACAAGATAGGCTGAATAGCCTCCTTCTGCGCTGTAACTTTTCTATGATTCTATGTCCCTACTTATGTGACACTGTCACACGAGGGGACATGTCTGAATAATTTTTTTTCTTCTTTATTTCAAATAATAATAATAATCAAACTAATCTCCCTAAGGCAGATCCATGCCTCAGGAAGATTTCTGCATTCTTTCGCACGCATGACTCAGTCTCCTCCCCTCACCTGCACAGGGAGCACTCAGTGCTTCCGGGTGCACGTCACACTGGGTGGGCCTTAATTGGCCCGCTCACATAAAATGGCGGCAATCGGCCGCGCGCCCACTCCCGCTAAGCCTCCCCAATGGGGAGAAAATTCTCCTCCCATGAATTAAACATTAATCTCCTGGACATTCTTGCAAGCAGTTCAGGAGAAAAATCGTAAGGACATAGCAATTGTGCCTTCCTGTTATTTTTCTTTGAACACTTTTATTTGTCATTTAGAAAAGTATTGGAGATAAAGGGTAAAAAGGCTGCTTCACTGGGCAAGGCAGCTGGGGCTCATGGGATGAAACCTCCAGGAATTGGTTCACCCAGAGCTTGCAACCTTAAATATACCACGAACACTTATGAGCATAAGAGATAAGAGCAGGAGTAGGCCAATTGGACCCATAAGCCTGTTCCACCATTCAGTAAGATCATTGCTGACCTGACTGCTGCTTTAACTCTACTTTCCGGCCTTCGCCCCATAACCTGGTAGATCAAAAATCTGTCTAACTCAGCCTTGAATATATGAAATGACCCAACCTCTGCTGCTTTCTGGGGTAGAGAATTCCCAAAGATTACAACCCTCTGAGTGAAGAATTTCCCCCTCATCTCCGTTTTAATTAGCAGACCTCTTATTCTGAAACTGCGCCACCTTGTTCTAGATTCCCCCAAGAGGAGAAACATCCTCTCAGACCTTGTCAAGTCCCTCAGAATCTTATATGTTTTGGTTACAAATATGATGCTTATAAGGTTGTTATGTTTTGGGACTGTGTCTTTGTCATGATCATGCAAAAGGCATTTCCTCAAAGTGATCCGTGAGCTAAGAATTTGTGTGCGTATGTGTGTAGTCCCCTTTTGACTTGTGAGTGGTTCAATTTTAAAAATAACCAGCAGCAAAAACTTTAGTCTAACACAGGATAAAGGTTAGTTTATTAGGGGTAGAATTTTGCCGTTGACGAGCAGGGGGTGGGGCCCACTCGCTGACGCGTAAAATGGCGCAGGATGACATCAGGCGGAACCCCCGATGTCACCCCGCCCTATTTAAATTTTCAGGAAGGTGGGGGGGGGGCGCAGCAAAACCAGCTATGCGCCCGCCGACCTGTCAATGGCCAATTGAGGCCATTGACAGGATCATTGAAACAATTAAAGGACCTGCCCGTCCAATCTTAAGGTTGGCGGGTCGGCCAGGAGCCCCGGCAGCAACTGGAAAAAACATGAAACCTCATCCACTGGCGAGATGAGGTTGCATGCAGGGTTTTAAACATTTTAATTAAGTTAATATGTAAATTATGAACATGTCCCATCTCATGTGACATTGTCACTTGAAGGGGACATGTTAGGGAATTATTTTTTTCTACTTTTAATATTTTTCAACGTGGAAGCGATCTCCCTGAGGCAGCAATTTGCCTCAGGGAGATGTGTGCTCTTTGGTGCGCATGCACTAAAGAGCGCACTCTCGCTTTTGGGGAATCCCCCTCCCCACCCCCCGCACAGGAAGCACATAGCGCTTCCCGCCAGATGTCACGCTGGGCGGGCCTTAATTGGCCCGCCCACTTAAAATGGTGGTGGGGCCCGCTTCTCTGGCGGGGATTGGCTCCCCACCTGCCGGAGATTGGGTCAGGCCCATCCACCCGACTGGCAGAAAATTCTGCCCTAGGAAACACTGCTGTAAGCTACTTAAGTAAAAGTCATAAAGTTACTAAATAAATACAAAAATTAAATTCAGAAAAGGATAAAAGGTACTTATAAAGATGACATTCAGTTCAGTCCTTTAAGGTATCAGTGTAGACCTGTGACTTGCAGTTGAAGTGTTATTTGTCTGGAGTGCAGGGTTGAAGTTGAAGAGTTGTGTTCAGCAGCTACGATGGCTTCTGTAGTCAATTAGTCAGAGGTTGCCTTTGTAGGTGGACACAGCTGATCAGCAGGGTTTTGGGAAAGAGAGAAGGTTTCCTGTTTCTCACTAATTCTGTGGTTACGGCACTTGCAGATTGCCTGGACTCTTGGCAGAACAGCAGTTGACTTCTAAATACCTTCATCTTTGCTCTCCCTTGGCCAAGAACCCCATTGGGTGATGTCTGTCCGAGTGCTTCCTGGGGTAGTGCACAAATTACTGTTCTCATCCATACTTCAGATAGTTCAAAACTCAAAATGGCTGCTATCCAAAATTGTGAAATGCTAGTTATTGGGTTGGCCCAGGTCTGGGGCATAGTCCCATCCATTATCTTTTAACTGAAGTAATTAATCTCTTAAATGTCATAGCCATTAACTTGAATAGCCCCTATTCTTCAAGGATTGGTGAGATACCTCCAGGAAAGCCATTGCTAATGAGTTTCTGTTTACTCTTGTGGAAATGTGCATTGAATTTCGAATGTGTTCACATGTCTGGTTATGTCTATTTGCAATCCACTTGGAGCTTTCTAGAAGCTTTGACAAACATTGTAGTTGTAAAAGGTCAGGTGACTTTTGGCAGCCATTTGTAAGTCTCCTTGTCCCCATTTAAAAGAAAGATGAGCTTTTTTTTTAATAAAATCTATAATATAATTACTATACACTTGTGACACTTCAACTTAGGGTAAAATGAAAGGGGTCATGTGACCTGTTCTGAAGTTTGCCTAACAACAGGCTCAGGGGACTTGGCTGTTAAAGATGAAAGGGAGGCCTGGGTTGATTTTCCGGAAAGAAGGTGAAAGGTGTTCAACTTGCAGACAATGGCAGCAGCATCTTTGTTTGCAGTGGTTAGATTGCTCATCTCCAAAATCCCAGGAAGGTGTTGAGAATATCAGGTTATAAACAGTTATGCTTTAAACTGCGGATTTACTTCCAAGAAGACAGCTGGGCTTTCAAGATAGCCAATCAGGAATTTTACCTAGATACAAGGCCCACATGATTCACGCTGCCATGGAGGTGGGGTTTGGGACGGGAAGGGTTTCTAAGATATCCCTGAAACTCACAGAGCTATTCTGCCAGAAACCAGGAGATAGGGAGCAGCTATAAGCCAGAAGTCTCTATGGTTCAACATGCAGGATTGCAGGTGGGAGCTCGTGCTTGGATTGGAAAATTCATGAGGATTAAAATGAGGCCAGAAGATTTGCCTAGCTTGTCCTAGAAGGAGAATCACCAGGAAAAACCCTAAATATGAAAGACAGTTCTGGATTAAAAGTTACCACACTGTGTAGTAAACCCTCGGGGCTAAGAATCATTTTGGACTGGGTCTGGGAAAATTGAATTAATACTTCAGGAATAGTGTAAAGTATACCTGTGAAGTGGGTTTTTTGGTTTTGTTAAAAGCAAAGGAGAATTTGTTGTGTGTCTGTACCCATTACCCTGGTAACAGTAAAAAAGTAGAACTAGTGAGAGTTAGGAGGAAATGGAAAAGACAAGAAACATGCCTGAACATCAACAGTGGTAGGATTTTGAGATTGGCATAAATGCTGAAACTATAACTCACTTTTCAATCCCACTTTCTAGCTGTTTTATGCAGGGACATAGCAACATGAGTAGACCATTCAGTCCCTTTAACCAGTTCCACCATTTAATTAGACAACAGCTGAACCACACTTCAACTATTTACCTGTACCCGCTCGTTGATAACTTTGCATAACAAAAACCTACTGATCTCAGTCTTGAAACTTTCAACTGATTCAGGATCCACAGCCTTTTGGGTGTGTGGCAGTGGGAGGGCAGTGTGCCGGGAGTTTCAGATTTCTACTACCATTTGTGTCAAGTTGTGCTTCCTGATTTCACCACAGAATGGCCTCCAACTAAATTTAAGATAATGCCCTCTTGTTCTGGATTCCTTCATTACAGAAAATAATTTCTCTATATCTAACCCAACAAATCCATTTCTCATTTTAGACCTGTATATTAGATCATCCCTCAACCTTCTATAGTCAGGGGCATACAAGTCAAACTTATGCAATCTTCCCTCATAATTTAGCTCTTTAAGGTCTAATATTATTCTGGTGAATCGGCAATGGTCTTTTCTGAGATCCAGTACACAAAACTGAACACTAATGTGGGTCCAACGCTGAAAACACTGAAACATCAGTTCCTCACTTCTGCATTCCAATCCACTTGAGATAAAGGCCAACACTTTTTTTTGGTTTCTGTACCATTCCCCATACAAGTGGAGGAAATCTTATGACTTTGTGAAGAGAGAAATTCTGCTGGCTTTTGGAATGGAAAACTGGTGTAATGGGAGTGGAGAAGCAGGAAACTGGAAATGGGACTTCGTTCCACTGGGATTCCAGTTCAGAAGGAAAATGCTGAAAGGGGTGGGCGTCTCTTCTACCCACTCATTCCCTGTCTGGATATGACTGGCTTCTCTGGAAAAGGCTCCAGTTATGTCTCCTATGCCGCCAATCTAAGCATAAGTGCATGAAGTTGGTGTACTTGTCGAATAAGGTTGTACATGGGCCCAACAATGCTGCATTCAAATTGCAGTCAATCCAAAAATATATATAATTGCTCTTCAAGTATCGAGGTTACACCAGCAAGGGAGCAGCAGATATAAAATTGCTTAAGCTTAAGTAAATATAAATTTTTGCAAATCACTAGCAAGAATCTTGTGTTGCTATTCAGTTTCTGATATAGTGGAGCCTTTCTCTCTGTTGTACATCTTGGCATCTAGTTTAGCATCAAGATTCTTTGCATTCGGCACAGAAGCCATTCCATGCCTCCAGCCTATTCATGACCGATCTGTACCTCAAACCAACTCTTTGAAAAATAAGCTCTACAACAGAGTGCTTGCTGAGAGGTTCTGTTCTTCTGAGAAAGTGACCTCAATAAAGCTTTGAACATGGGTTGCCTACAACCAAAAAACATCTGAGGGCCTGGATGACATGGAAACAACTTTCTAGTTGCCCCAGAAAGTAAGGGATGCCTCAATGTGAGAACTCTCCATTTACCTGGTGGAGGAAGGACTCAGTGAGATCACATCTCATTGATACACTTAAGATGTGTACCTCCCATAGCAAGCACAGGGCTGAAGGGAGGGGAATATGGGTAATTACTTAATAGGTTACGTAAGCTTAAGTTGATTCAACAGTCAAATGAGATTGAAGATGCTGTGTGGAGAGAGGGTGGCAAGGTAGTACCGTCACTGAATTAGTAATTCAATGGCCCAGGCTAATACTCTGGGGAAACGGGTTCAAATCCTATCATGGATTCAATTAGTTAATAAAATTTAGAATTGAAAGCTGGTCTCAGTAATGGTGACCATGAAATCATCATTGATTGTTGTAAAAACCCATCTGTTTCACTAATGCCCTTGAGGGGAGGAATTCTGCTGTCCTTACCTGGTTTGGCCGACATGTTGTGATGCCAGATCCACAGTAATGTGGTTGACTTTTAGTTGCCTCTGAAATGGCAAGCCACCCAGTTCAAAGGCAATTAGGGATGGGCAACAAATGTTGGTGACGTCTGCATCTCATGAAATAATAAAAAAATTCGACATCAGCAAAGTCTCCATGAATCATCTCTTTGTGTGAGCTAACGTTGAAGCATATCTATCTGACTGAAATTTTTCTATATTTACCATAGAAATTTATCATCATAATTCCATGCTCCACACAGATCAGAAGTACAGCTATCTGAATATTGAAGAGTGGAAAGCTTTATTCATAAGGAATTAGATGCTGTTATCTCTGCTCTTCCAATTTATAGGAGGGACTCTGTGGGCATTAAGGAAATCAGTGTGGGTAAAAAGAACAATCATCCAAACCGACTGCATTGCATTCCTGCTTAAACTTTACAGGAGAAAAGTGATAATATAAGAAATCTCAATGTGAATAAACAACAAAGGAGCTAAACAAAAAGAGCACAGCCTGGCACATTCATTTATGAGTTCATGAGATGGTTTGCTGGACAGTTTCTTAGAGCAGCAAGTTCTAGAGCCATTCAGGGAGCAGGTTATTCCAGATCTTGTAATGAGCAATGAGACAGAATTAATTATAGTAAAGACGACCCTAGTTAGCAGTGATCATAACATGATTAAATTTTGCATCTGAGGGAGAGAAGAGTAGGTCTAAGATTAGTGTTTTAAATTTAAATAAGGGCAATTATGAGGGTGTGAAGACAGAGATGGCTTCAGTGGCCTGGGAAATTAGGTTAAAGGATAGGTCAATAGAGATACAGTGGCAGACATTTAAAGAGGTATTTCATAATACTCAGCAAAGATATATTCCAGTGAGAAAGAAAGACTCTTGAGAAAGGATGTACCACCCGTGGCTAACTCATATAGTTAAAAATAGTATCAGAAATGAAAGAAAAAGTGTACACTTCTGTGAAGATTAGTGGCAGGTCAAAAGATTGGACAGAATATAAAAGAAACTGAAGAATGACTAAAAGAACAACAAGGAGGGAGAAATTGGAGTATGAGAGAAAGCTAGCTAGAAATATAAAACCAGATAGTATGAGTTTCTACGGGTATTTAAAAAGGAAAGGAGTAACCAAAGTGAGTGCTAGTGCTTTAGAAAGAGTCTGGGGAACTAAGTGGAAAATAAGGGAATGGCAGATGAATTGAGATTTTGTGTCTGTCTTCACTGCATAAGCCACAAATAATGCCTCAAAATAATTGTAAATCAAGAGGTTAAAGGAAGAGAGGAACTTAAAACAATTACCATTACCAGGGAAAGGGTACTGAGAAAATTATTACAACTAAAGGCTGACAAGTCCCCAGATCCTGATGGACTTCACCCTAGGGTCTTAAAAGAATTTGCTGCTGAGATAGCGGATGCATTCATTTTAATTTTACAAAATTCCCTAGATTCCTGAAAGGTCCCATCAGATTGGAAAATAGTGTATGTAACTCCTCTATTCAAGAGAGACATAGAAGGCAGGAAACTACAAGCTCATTAGCTTAACATCTTGTCATGGGGAAATTGCTGGGATTCATTAAGGAACTATTATTATGTGGACCATCTACAAGATGCACTGCAGAAACTCACCAAGGCTCCTTAGACAGCACCTTCCAAACCCACAACCACTACCATCTAGAAGGACCAGGGCAGCAGACACATGGGAACACCACCATCTAAAGTTCCCCTCCAAGTCACTCACCATTCTGACTTGGAAATATATCGATGTTCTTTCGCTGTCACTGGGTCAAAGTCCTGGAACTCCCTCCCTAACAGCACTGTGGCTGTACCTACACCACAGGACTGCAGCAGTTGAAGAAGGCAGCTCCCCACCACCTTCTCGAGGGCAATTAGGGATGGGCAATAAATGTTGGCCCAGCCAGCGAAGCCCACATCTCTTGAATGATTTTTTTAAGAAAAGGTTATAGCAGGTGTTATGAAAGCCACACTTACCTGCTCTTCCAGAATAGCGGTCAGCAACTCCAAGTCCTGTCAGCCTGCGGAGTTTCCGTGCACGTGCACACCAGCAGCGGGCTGCATGTGCACAGAGCTGCATCTTTAAGTTCTTTGGACTGAGGACAGGCTCAGCATATCTGCGCATAAGGAAAAAAAGGTGGGCACCAAAAACCCAGGTCAGGTGACAGGACCAGAACACCATGAAACACTAGTGTCCCAGGAGGGGACAGGGATAGGTGCCAAAAGATAGCCCCAGGTAGGAAACAGAGACAGGTCCTAGTTAAGGGGAAGAAAATGGAGCTGAGAAATAGGCTCCAAACAGGAAAAGGGATGCAGGTAGCAGACTTTAAGTGAAGTGGACTCAGGAGAAGCCCTGCTAATCGAACAGGGCTTATGGAAAGCCCTGAAGACCCAAGAAGGTAGCTGAACATAAGAACTAGGGGCAGGAGTAGGCAATTCAGCCCCTCGAGCCTGTCCTACCATTCAATACAATCATGGCTGATCTCATTTCGGTCTCAACTCCAATTTTCCGCCCTCTCCCGTCCTCATAACCTTTCAACCTGTTCCTAATTAAAAATCTGTCTATCTCCTCCTTAAATTTATTCAGCGTCTCAGCATCCATTGCACTCTGAAGTAGTGAATTCCACCGATTCACGACCCTTTGAGAAAAGTAATTCCTCCTCATCTCTGATATAAATCTACCACCCCTTAGCCTAAAACTATGGCCTTTTGTTCTGGAATGCCCCACAAGGGGAAACATCCACTCCACGTCTACATTGTCTATCCCCTTTAGCATCTTATATACCTCAATTAGATCTCCTCTCATCCTTCTAAACTGCTCAATCTCTCCTCTTAAGACAAGCCCCGCATCTCTGGAATCAATCTAGTGAACCTCCTCTGAACCGCATCCAACGCAACTACATCCTTCCTCAAGTAAGGGGACCAAAACTGTGCATAGTACTCCAGGTGCGGTCTCACCAATGCCTTGTGCAGTTGCAACAACATTTCCCTATTTTTATACTCTATTCCTTTAGCAATAAGTGCAAAAATTCCATTTGCCTTCCTTATTACCTGCTGCATCTGCATACTAGCTTTCAGCGATTCATGCACGAGGACACCCAGATCCCTTTGCACTGAAGCATTCTGAAGTTTCTCTCCATTTAATAATGTCACCTTTTTATTCTTCCGACCAAAATGGATAACCTCACATTTATCCACGTCAAACTCCATCTGCCAAATTTTGGCCCATTCATCAAACCTGTCCATATCCATTTGTAAATTTCTTATTTCTTCATTGCAACTTACTTTCTCGCCTATTTTGGTGTCACCTGCAAATTTAGCTATAGTACCTTCTATCCCTGAATCCAAGTCATTAATATAGATTGTAAAGAGTTGGGGCCCAAGGACTGAATCCTGTGGCACCCCACTAGTTACAGCCTTCCATCTAGAAAAAGACCCATTTATTCCGACACTCTGCTTTCTGTTGGTTAACCAATCCTCTATCCAAGCTAATATATTATCCCTAACTCCGTGTGATCTTATCTTGTGTATTAATCTTTTGTGCGGCACCTTATCAAAGGCCTTCTGGAAGTCCAGATATACTACATCTACAGGATCCCCATTATCCACTTTGATTGTCACATTTTCAAAGAACTCTAGCAAATTAGTCAAACACAATTTACTCTTCATAAAACTATGCTGACTCTGATGGATTGCATTTTGACTTTCCAAATGCCCCATTACTACTTCCTTAATAATAGATTCCAACAATTTCCCAATGACAGATGTAAAACTAACTATAGTTTCCTTCTTTCTGCCTCCCTCCCTTTTTGATTAAGGGCGTAATATTAGCATTTTTCCAATCCACTGGAACATTTCCAGAATCCAGGGAATTTTGGAATATTAAAGCCAGTGCATCCACTATCTCCACTGCCACTTCCTTTAAGGCCCTGGGATGTAGGCCATCAGGTCCTGGCGACTTGTCACCCTTTAATCCCAATAGTTTGCTCAGTACTTTTTCCCTGGTGATGGTGATTGTTCTAAGTTCCTCCTTCTCTATACCCTCTGCACTACCTGTTACTATCGGGGTGGCACTAGTATCCTCCACCGTGAAAACTGTGGCAAAATATTGATTAAACGTCTCTGCCATTTCTGTGTTCCCCACTGTTAACTCCCTAGTCTCAACCTCCAAGGGACCAACATTCACTTTAGCTACTGTCTTTCCTTTTATATACTTGTAGAAGCTTTGCTATCAGTTTTTACATTTTGTGTTAGTTTTCTTTCACAATTTATCATTGCTCTTTTTATTTTTTTTTTAGTAACCTTTTGTTGATCTTTAAAAGTTTCCCAATCTTCCAGCCTGGCACTGACCTTTGCAATTTGGTATGCCTTAGTTTTTGCCTTTATGTTATCTTTAACTTCCTTGCTTAGCCATGTATGCTTTTTCCCCCTCTTACCATCTTTCTTCCTCTTTGGAATATATTTTACTTGGAAGGAATTGAATACCTCCTTTAATATCTGCCACTGTTCATCAACTGTCCTACCTTGTAGTCTTCCTGCCCAGTCCACGAGGGCCAAATCTGCCCTCATGCCTATGTAGTTACTTTTGTTTAACTCTAGAACACTAGTGTGGGACTCAAGTTTCTCGCTCTCAAACTGAACTTGAAATTTTAGCACGCTATGATTACTCTTCCCTGGAGGATCCTTTACTATGAGATCATTAATTAATTCCATCTCATTACACAAAACCAAATCCAGTATAGCCTGCTCCCTGGTTGATTCCACAACATATTGCTCCAAGAAACAATCTCTAATACACTCTGTGAACTCTCCCTCGAGTCTACCCTTCCCAATTGCCAAGGTTGGTGACTCCGCGCTGCAGGTCTTTGGGGCAAACGGAGCCCTTTGGAGCTGTAACGTTTTGCTTGGCACAGCTGAAGAGCTGAAATTGGGCTTGTGAGTTTGTGCTTGACCGTAGACTCGGGAATCCAGGGGGATGGAATCTCTGGAGGCAAGACCGCGAGGTGGGCCATTGTTGATGCTGTCCGAGTTGGAGCAACGTTTGGAGAGAATTCCAAGGTGAGGTCTTCAAAGGTGAAGATTAGGATCCCTTGTGTTTGTATGTGAGAGAGAGAGAGAGAGAGAGAAACACGAAGTTTCAGTGAGATTGGTTGACTCAGTGTCACTGATGTTTAGGTGGGTTGTTGAGAAATCCGTGGAATCCGTTTTAGTTGCATTTGTCATTTATTCTGCAATGTAGTGTGTTTGACCACAGGTTGCCTCTTTATTTACATGTACCTCATACTTAGCTGATTGTTAGAGTATAAGATAGATATTGTAAAAATTTTTATCTTTCTGACCTTTAAGTTTGTTTTTGTTTGCTCAGAACCCATGGAATCCTGTGACTTTATTCACTTAGTAAGTTTCTTCAATTTCAACTTTTGTCTACTTTAAACAATACATTATTAGTCCCTAACCGGATCTTACCAAAACTTGGGGATCTGGCATAGGATCATAACACAGGACACTTAGTAAATCTCAAAGCAATTAGGCAGAGTCAACATGGTTTTGTGAAAGGGAAATCGTGTTTGATGAATTTATTGGAGTTCTTTCAGGAAACAACAAGCAACGTTGATAAAGGCGAACTTGGATGAAGGCCCTGAATGTAGGTTGCTAAATTTACTGACGACACAAAGACAGGAAGGACAGTAAATTGTGAAGAGGACACCAGGAGTCTGCAAAGGGACACAGGTAGATTAAGTGAGTGGGCAAAAACTTGGCAGATTAAGTATAATGTGGGAAAACGTGAACTTGTCCACTTTCATAAGAGGAATAGAAAAGCAGCATATTATTTAAATGGAGAAAGATTGCAGGATTCTGTAGTACAGAGGGAGCCGAGTGGCCTGGTACATGAATCATAAAAAGTTAGTATGCAGGTACAGCAAGTGATTAGGGAGGCAAATATAAGGTTGTTGTTTATTTTAAGGGGAATGAAATATGAAAGGAGGGAAGCTTTTCTAGAGTTGTATAGGGAATAGGTGAGACCACATCTGGAGTACTGTGCACAGTTTTGGTGCTTTTATTTAAGAAAGGACATAATTGTATTAGCAGTTAGAGAAGGTTCACGTGACTGATTCCTGAGATGTGGGGCTATCTTATGAGGAAAGGTTGGACGGACTGGGCCTGTTATCCATTGGAGTTTAGAAGAAAGAGAGGCGATTTTATTGAAACATATAAGATTCTGAGGGGACCTAACATGGTGGATGCTGAAAGGATGTTCCTCCTTGTGGGAGAGACTAGAACTAAGGGACACAGTTTAAAATGAATAGATCTCTCACTTAAGATGGACTTTTTCTCTCAGAGGGGTGTGCAATTTTATCCCACAGAGAGCGGTAGAGACAGGGTCAAAAGGTATTGGGGGATAGGTAGGAAAGTGGAGTTGAGGCCACAATCATGATCTTACCAAATGGCGGAGCGGGGTCGAATGTCCTTCCCTGGCTCCTAATTCGTATGTTCGTATATTTCCCTCTGAGCACCTGGCTTTGGAAGGGCATCCAGTTGGAAAACAAAACCTACTACACCCACGTCATCTTTCAAGAAAATCGTTTTTCTTAAATGCTTTCTTAGTGTGCTGAAATAGCATAGAGAGGACAACAAAAGTTGTTGCAAAAAGCAGCCGGAGTTGACTGGCAAGATACTTTTTGTCAGGAGTCTGGAGAAAGTAAACACGCTAATTATTTGAGTGAACTTGGTAATAAAATCTGCTTGCTGTGCTAGCTGTCTTCAGATTAAAGTTGGGCTGTAATTACACCACAGAAGAAAGAAAGGTAGCTTAGCCGCAATCCAGACCATTTATGTAAACTCAGCCTTCTTGTCAACGTTGCTCTCAGGTTGCATGAATGCAAACCACAAAAATCATCTCTATGAACAAAATAGAGACAGTGTCAATTTACAGACTTGATATCCCATATACTGCTACTGTCATTGTGTGTTTCACAGTGCAAGACATCTCTAAGTCCTAAGGTTAAAAAGGGACTTATTTTCAATTGCTTTTCTCAGCATGAACATGACAAAGGTGCAAGATTAATGGAAAGAGCATGCATGTATGAGACAGATACATTTTGGTTATTGCATTTTATTATAAAAACATACCTCAACCTTTGTTTAGAGCCATCAACAGATACAATCACAAAAAGGCAAATTTTTGGGAGGATGCAAAACAGGCACGTACAAATTAATAAATAAATCTTTACTAGCTTTAATAAGTAAACAAATCATCTCTTTGCTATTGTAGCATTACACAAGTTAACAGCTGTACCTGGCTGAAGGTATAAACATGGACTTTCCCAACAAACAGGGAATCCCTAAAGAAAAATTGACAGTAACAAAAAAATGGTGAAAAAAAAATCTTGATTGTATGTGTAAAGTACAATATTCTGTGTAAATCAAACTATCTTTTCCACAATTCACAAATCAGAACTTAGACAATTTACAATTTTTTAAGCTACTACTCAGAAAAAATCCTTATCCTTACAATTGCCCTGCACGGTGACAAACTGGACTATTATTCTGACATAGCAGATCTATCAGACAGGTTATGAAGTGTTTCTTCCAACACCTGCAGTCTCATTCCAACCACCTCCCCGCACCACCCCCACCCCCGCCCTCCAAGTGTAGGGAAAAACCACAGGCCACCACTGTGGCGCCATCCTTGGTTGTGTCCAATCAATACGGCCTTATTTCCTGTCCATTTGCTGAGGTCACAGCAGAAAATCTCATTAATTATTTCTGCCCTTGTTGCCTCCAGTGTGCTTCTGGCATGACAAGGGAAAACTGTTTGACCTTTCTGCAAATTTGTTTGCAGGCATACAAGGGGCGGGGAGGGTTTTGCTATCTTGCTTTGTTTCACTGTGATTAAAAGTACAGCCTTTCTCCATTGCTGTGCAACATTTCAATTGCCACAAACTATTCATTTTTTTAAAGAAAGTAAGATTAAGTGGCAGGCCTCACCAACAGCTTATCCACAAAGATTTATTATAGTTTGATTTCTGTCAATGTGCAATTCCACCAGTCAGAATTTGGTCACAGCATAAACAATGTTTTCCAGAGTTGATCTGGCTTCAGAAGTAGGAAAGCATCGGAGGGCTTCCAAAGCCTGGTTTCCATGGTAATAGCACAAATCAAGAGATGAACTCACACCTTTTCCAGCCTTGATAATTCGATGCAACTACAGTAAGCAGAAAAATAAAGGATCTGTGTAAGTGCATACATGTAAAACACTAGTTCAGAATGTGTACCTGCATACTTGGCCATTTATATAAAAGCAAGCATGTCTCTGCACACCCAGTGATATAAGAAATAGACACTACTGTACTAGCTCTATTTTAATAACTTCAAGAAAAATAAACATATTAATCAGTTCAAACAACAGGTTCAGAATGATCTCACTTGCAAATGAAGGCTTTTACGGACATGTGCCAAGAAATACCCACAGTGCATTGAGAGGAACTTGCATTGCCATTAGTAATCCTATATGGCTCAAAACAAAGTAGAAAATTGTTAAAATGCACATCTGTGTAAGGCAATTTCATGTGTTTCAGAAACATTCCAGGAACCTGAGTATTTGCAAAAATTAAAGTTACTCATTTTAAATGTTACTGGAAAAATTACAGGATGCAGAGAGCTCAATTAAAAAACTAAAAGCCATGTACCTTAAAGTGACATGACAAAGGCACCCAGAACTACATTAGCGTCTACAAAATCTGAATGACTAAATTATCTAATATAGTTGCTTCTGTTTACTTCCAATTAACATATGCCATATCAATCAATTTTAATAAAAACAGTTGTATTTCACCTATATCAGGAACTTTAAATAAACCATCAAGATACTTTTAAGGGGAGGTGGTGATGTACTGGCACTGTCACTGGACTAGTTATCCAGAAACCTAGGGTTAAGCTCTGGGGACCTGGCTTCAAATCCTACCATGGCAGATGGTGAAATGTGACTTCAGTAAAAATCTGGAGTTAAAAGTCTAATGATGACCATAAAACAATTGTTGTGAAAACCCAGCTGGTTCACTAATGTCCTTTTGGGAAGCAAATCTGCCGTCCTTACCTGGTCAAGTCTACATGTGACTTCAAGCAATGTAGTGCGATGAGGACATAGCTGCTAGACTGGGTCTGTGGCAAATGATGAGGGGACCAAAAAGAGGGGTAAAAATATATGACCACATTCTCACCAGCCTGCCTGCTGCAGATGCATCTGTTCATGATAGTATCAGTAGGAGTGACCACTGCACAGACAATAGGGAGATTAAATCCTGTCTTCACACTGAGGATACCATCCATCGTGTTGTGTGGCACTACCATCGTGCTAAATGGGATAGATTTTGAACAGATCCAACAACTCAAGACTGGGCAAACATGAGGCACTGTGGGCCATCAGCAGCAGTAGAATTGTTCACTAACACAATCTGTAAACTCATGGCCCAGCATATCCCCCACTCTACTATTACCACCAAGCCAGGGGATCAATTCAATGAAGAGTGCAGGAGGGCATGCCAGGAGCAGTACCAGGCATGACAAAAAATGAGGTGTCAACCTGGTGAAGCTACAACATAGGACTACTTGTGTGCCAAACAGCATAAGCAATTCCACAACCAACAGATCAGATCTAAGCTCTACAGTTCTGCCACATCCAGTCGTGAATGGTGGTGGATAATTAAACAACTCACTGGAGGAGGAGGCTCCATAAATATTGCTATCATTAAGGATGGAGAAGCCCAGCATATCAGTGCAAAAGATAAGGCTGATGCTGTTGCAACAAACTTGAACCAGGAGTGCCACTCCACATGATATCAAGAAATGACTGAAAGTACTGGATATTGAAAAGGCGATGGACCCTGACAATTTTCCAGCAATAGCACTGAAGCCCTGTGCTCCAGAGCTTGCCGAGCCCCTAGCCAAGCTGTTCCAGTACAGTTGCAATACTGGCATCTACCCAGCAATGTGGAAAATTGCTCAGGTTTGTCCTGTACACAAAAAGCAGGACAAATCCAACCTGGCCAATTACTGTCCCATCAGTCGACTCTCCATCATCAGTAAAATGTTGGAAGGCATCATCAACAGTGCTATCAAGCGGCATTTGCTTAGCAATAACCTGCTCACTGACGTCCAGATTGGGTTCCGCCAGGCCACTTAGCTCCTGCTCTCATTACAGCCTTGGTTCAAACATGGACAAAAGAGTTGAACTCCCAAGGTGAGGCGAGAGTGACTGCCCTTGACATCAAGGCCGCATTTGACCGAGTATGGCATCAAGGAGCCCCAGCAAAACTGAAGTCAATGGGAATCAGGGGGAAAATTCTGTGCTGTTTGGAGAAATACCTAGCACAAAGGAAGATGGTTGTGGTTGTTGAAGGTCAATCATCTCAGTTCCAGGACATCATTGCAGGAGCTCCTCAGGGTAGTGTCCTGGGCCCAACCATCTTCAGTGCTTCATCAATGACCTTCCTTCCATCGTAAAGTCAGAAATGGGGTTATTCGCTGACGATTGCACAATGTTCCTCACCATTCACGACTCCTCAGACATCGAAGCAGTCCATGTCCAAATGCAGCAAGACCTGGGCTGACAAGTGGCAAGTAACATTTGCGCCACACAAGTGCTGGGCAATGACCATCTCCAACAAGGGAGAATCTAACCATTGCCCTATGACGTTCGATGGCATTACAATCGCTGAATTCCCTACCATCAACATCCTGTGGGCTACTATTGACCAGAAACTGAACTGAACTAGCCATATAAATACTGTGGCTACAAAAGCAGGTCAGAGGCTAGGAATCCTGTGGCGATTAACTCACCTCCTGACTCCGCAAAACCTGTCCACCATCTACAAGGCACAAGTCAGGAGTGTGATGGATCCACTTGCCTGGATGTGTGCAGCTCCAAGACCACTCAAAAAGCTCGACACCATCCAAGACAAAGCAGCCCGCTTGATTGCACCACATTCACAAACATTCACTCCCTCCACTATTAACGCACAGTAGCAGCAGTATGTACATCTACAAGATGCACTACAAAAACTCATCAAGGCTCCTTAGGCAGCATCTTCCAAACCTACGACCACTATCATCTAGAAGGACAAGGGCAGCAGACACATGGGAACATCACCACCTAGAAGTTCCTCTCCAAGCCACTCACCACCCTGACTTGGAAATATATCACTGTTCCTTCACTGTCACTGGGTCAAAATCCTGGAACTCCCTCCCTAACAGCACTGTGGGTGTACCTACACCACATGGCCTGCAACGATTCAAGAAGGCAACTCACCACCACCTTCTCAAAGGCAATTAGGAGTGGGCAATAAACACTGGCCTGGCCAGAGACTTTGACATCCCACAAATGAATTTAAAAAACTGTTCCATATCCCTGTATTCTCTTCATCATAAAGACTGCCTACTTCCACCTCTAATTTAGTCCACCTCCATCCCTGACTCATGCACATCATTCGTCAGCTCCAGGTTTGATCATTCCACTGCTTTACTGGTTGGCCTCCCATCCTCCATCAAGTTTAACTCATCCAAAATTCTGTTGCACCAAACCAATGCGGCACCAAGTCCTTCTCGTCTATTACTCCTGTTTTCACTGACTTGTATTTGCTAGTAGCCCTTCAACAACTCAAATTTAAAATTTTCATTCTTGTGTTTAAATCCCTTCATTGTTCTGTCTCTCACTATCACTATAACCTCCTCCAGCACCACAACCTCTCCTCACAGAATTCTCCATTTCCCTCTGCCTCTCCAACTTTCGAACTGATTTATGATCTTTTTCCAGCATTTTCTGTTTTTTTTGCTCTGTGATCTTCCTTCAAACCCAACTTTTTAAGCAAGCTTTTGGTTTGCTCACTATCTTTGGCTTCATGGTTAATTTTTTTTCCTTCCATCTCTGAAGCACCTGGGCATTTTTAAGGGTTAGAAGCCACTATATAAATGCACATTGTTGTCATTTTAAATATTGAAAAAAGCCTTAAGGTGTAAATATTAGGACACAACGAATATTACTAAGATTGTTTTTCACATTGACCAAACTAAGTCAATGGCTGTTAAAATGTAGGGTAGTCTTGCTTAACAGTTTGCTTAACTCAAACTTCTCTAAAATTCTACAGTTGTGAATTATAATAATTTCAAAAAATAAATCAATGTCTTGTGACATTCAGAATTGAACAAAGCAACAGGAATATGCTTTACTTCCTGTCCAAATGGGATTTTAAAAATGGTTGCATTGTGGTATAGAACTTGAGCATTGCTGAAAAAAGAGACATGTCTAAGCTAGAGGCAAAAAGCTGCGGATGCTGGAAAGCCAAAACAAAATCAAAAATAAAAATACCTGGAAAAACTCAGCAGGTCTGACAGCATCTGAGGAGAGGAACACAGTTAACGTTTCGAGTCCGTATGACTCTTCAACAGAACTAAGGAAAAATAGAAGAGAGGTGAAATAGAAGAGAGGTGAAATAGAAGCTGGTTTAAGGAGAAGGCGGGACAAGTGGAGCTGGATAGATGGCCAGCACATTTCTTAGATAATATCACCACCTTCAACACCTCTTTGTCCTTTTGTTTATGACATCTTTTGGTTATCTCCACCTATCACTGGCCCTCTATCCAGCTCTACCTGTCCCACCCCCCCTTAAACCAGCTTATATTTCACCTCTCTTCTATTTTTCCTTAGTTCTGTTGAAGTCATACGGACTTGAAACGTTAACTGTGTTCCTCTCCACAGATGCTGTCAGACATGCTGAGTTTTTCCAGGTATTTTTATTTTTTACTTTTGTTTCTGACATGTCTAAGCTATTCATCTTGTACTCATCAGGACACTTGCAAGAATACCAGTATAAGGGGAAAACAACAATCCGGCTTTACAAGGTGTTACCCGGGCCATGGTGAGACAAGGAAATTCTGTCACTAGAAGGGTTCAAAATTGATAAGGAGGAAGTGTTGAATAGGCTGTCGGTACTTAAAGTTGACAAGGCACCAAGACCAGAAAAGGTGCATCAAGGATATTGAAAGAAGTGAGAGTAAAAATTGCAGGGACACTGGACATAATTTTTCAGTCTTCCCTAGACTCAGGGGAGGTGCCAGAGGACTGGAGAATTACAAACATTACACCCTTGTTCAAAAAGTTATTGCTCAAGGGACAGTAGCAACGTGGATACAAAATTGGCTGAGAAATAGGAAACAGAGAGTAGTGGTCAATGGATATTTTTCAGGCTGGAGGAAGGTTTTTGGTGGAGTTCCCCAGGAATTGATGTTGGGGACCCTTGCTTTTCCTGATATATATTGATGATCTAGATCTTGGTGTGCAGGGGACAATGTCAAAGTTTGCGGATGGCATGAAGCTTGGGAGTGTTGTAAACTGTGAGGAGGACAGTGTAGAACTTCAAAAGGACATAGACAAGTTGGTGGAGTGGGCAGATAGGTGACAGATGAAGTTCAATGCGGAGAAGTGTGAGGTAATACATTTTGGTAGGAAGAACATGGGACAGACAATATAAAATAAGGGGTGAAATTTTGAAGGGGGTGTAGGAACAGAGAGACCTGGGTGTATATGTGCATAGATCATTGAAGGTGGCAGGACAGGTTGAGAGAGCAGTTAATAAAGCTTATAGTATTCTGGGCTTTATTAGTAGGAGCATAGAGCACAAGAGCAAAGAGGTTATGCTGAATTTACATAAGACACTCATTAGACCTCAGCTGGAGTACTGTGTACAATTCTGGGCGCCAAATTATAGGATGTGAACACATTGGAGAGAGTGCAGAAGAGGTTTACGAGAATGGCTCCAGGGATGAGAAACTTCAGTTACAAAGGTAGATTGGAGAGGTTGGGACCGTTCTCTTTGGAGAGAAAGCTAAGAGGAGATTTGATAGAGATGTTCTATAAAGCCCTCATGAGGGGGCTGGACGGAGTAGATAGGGAGAAGCTATTTCTGCTCGTAAAAGGATCAAGAATGAGAGGGCACAAATTCAAAGTGATTTGCAGAACAAGCAAATATGTCGTGAGAAAAAACTTTTTCACAGAAATAGTGGTTGGGGTTCGGAAAGCACTGCCTGGAAGTGTGGTGGAGGCAGGTTCAAACGAGGCATTCAAGGCAGCATCAGATGATTATTTAAATAGAAACAATGTGCAGGGGTAAGGGGGGAAAAGGCAGGGCAATGGCACTAGGTCATAATGCTCATTTGGAAAGCCGGTGCAGACACAATGGGCCGAATGGCCTCCTTCTGTGCCATTAAAATTCTGAGATTCTATACTGTAAGTGAAGAGAGTGCTGATTGGTTGGCAAGTGATGTTGCCATGGAGAATGCACCACTGATGGTGACAGGCAGTTAACTGCCAAGCATTGTTTGAAATTTAAACCAGGCAGCTTGACCCTGATTGGTCATGGCATTGCCCTAAGGAATGAGTCAGCGAATGGCTGTCACTTCTTTTATTTGGTTAAAACAGGGTTGTTGTTTTCTCCTTATGTTGTTATTCTTACGAGTGCCCTGATGAGCGCAAGATGAAAAGCTTAGACGTAACTTTTTTTCCAGGATTTTGTAAAGTTATACGTCTCAAAATAATCAAATGAGGTGGCTATTTGGCTCATCTCTGTTCAGAAAAACCCTGAAGTCCTGCCACTACAGCATCCAGTTGGTTCTTGCTTTTACTACTCTCTCCAAGAGTTTAGTCCATGCATTAATTATTCTGTGTGAAAAGGTTGTGAATATCAGTCGTCAATTTGCCTCAAAGAATCTCACAGTGCAGAAGAGGCCTTTCAGCCCATCGAGTCTGCATCGACACGTGAGAAACACCTGACCTACCTACCTGATTACATTTACCAGCACTTGGCCCATAGCCTTGAACGTTATGACATGCCAAGTGCTCATCCAGGTACTTTTAAAAGGACGTGAGGCAACCCACCTCCACCACCCTCCCAGGCAGTGCATTCCAAACCGTCACCACCCT
This sequence comes from Carcharodon carcharias, assembly GCF_017639515.1. Taxonomy (NCBI): domain Eukaryota; kingdom Metazoa; phylum Chordata; class Chondrichthyes; order Lamniformes; family Lamnidae; genus Carcharodon; species Carcharodon carcharias. The sequence goes on along the minus strand of NC_054471.1, from coordinate 50,358,962 downwards.
CTGGGTAAAAAAGTTTTTCCTCACATCCCCTCTAAACCTCCTGCCCCTCAACTTGAACTTGTGTCCCCTTGTGACTGACCCTTCAACTAAGGGGAACAGCTGCTCCTTATCCAGCCTGTCCATGCCCTTCATAATCTTGTACACCTTGATCAGGTCGCCTCTCAGTCTTCTCTGCTCCAACGAAAACAACCCAAGTCTATCCAACCTTTCTTCATAACTTAAATGTTTCATCCCAAGCAACATCCTGGTGAATCTCCTCTGCACGCCCTCCAGTGCAATCACATCCTTCCTATAATGTGGCGATCGGAACTGCACACAGTTCTATACAACTTCAACATGACATCCCTACTTTTGTAATCTATGCCTCGATTGATAAAGGTAGGTGTCCCATATGCCTTTTTCACCACCCCACTAAGATGCCCCTCCGCCTTCAGAGATCTATGGACACACACGCCAAGGTCCCTTTGTTCCTCAGAACTTCCTAGTGTCATGACATTCATTGAATACTTCCTTGTCAAATTACTCCTTCCAAAGTACATCACCTCACACTTTTCAGGGTTAAATTCCATCTGCCAATTATCTGCCCATTTGACCATCCCGTCTATATCTTCCTGTAGCCCAAGACTCAGCCTCACTGTTAACCACCGGGCCAATCTTTGTGTCATCCGCAAACTTACTAACCCTACCGCCCACATAGTCATCTATGTCGTTTACATAAATGACGAATAATAGGGGACCCAGCACAGATCCCTGTGGTACACCACTGGACACTGGCTTCCAGTCACTAAAGCATCCTTCTGTCATCACCCTCTGTCTCCTACAACTAAGCCAATTTTGAATCCACCTTATCAAATTACCCTGTATCCCATGTGCATTTGACTTCTTTATAAGTCTCCCATGTGGGACCTTGTCAAAGGCTTTGCTGAAATCCATAAAAGCTACATCAACTGCACTACCCTCATCTACACACCTGGTCACCTCCTCAAAAAATTCAATCAAATTTGTTAGGCATGACCTCCCTTTGACAAAGTCAATGCTGACTATCCCTGATCAAACCTTGCCTCTCCAAGAGCCTCAAGAGCTTACACCTGTATCCTCGGAGGCAGTGATGCAGAATGACGCCAACAGCAGGGATTCAATCCCTGTACCAGCGGTGGTGCTTTACGAAGGCCTGCCTCCTTGCCCTGCCCCAAGCTTGATATGGAGTGGTGCTGCTCAAGCTATATAATCAATTGTCTCTCTCTAATGGAGAGCAATGTCTATGGTCCTCCATAGGGGATGGTTCATCACCATTACTCTCACAATTCAATTTAAAAGTTTTCTGAGTTTACATTTTTCGTTCTGTTAACTACCCACCTTTCATAAAATGGCTGCATTCACTTCCTGTCAGTTTTCTTTCCATGATTAAATCTGCAATATTGACATTTAAAATGAAAACTGCCATAATTAGACACATCACACTGTAAATAGGGATGCATAGAGTGACACCACTATTCCCAGACAGAATGATTGGTGGGTAGGTGGGGTGGGGGGGGGGGGGGGGGGGGGGGGGGGGGGGGGTGAAGAGCAGAGGGACCTTGGGATGCATATCTACATAAAACTTTGAAGGCAGGAGGGCAAGTTGATAAGGTGGTTAAGGAAATGCATGGGATACAGTGCTAGCTGTGGCTATTTCCCACTAAAGGCTTAAGCACTGAGGGAGCACTGCACTGTTGGAGGAACTGTTTTTTGGAATAGACATTATACCGAGGTACAACATACCTGGCTTGGTGGATCTAAAAGATCCCACGACACTATTTGAAGAAGAGCAGGGGAGTTCTCCTCGGTGTCCTGGCCAATATTTATCTCCCAATCAACATCACAAAAAACAGATGATCTAATCGTTATCACATTGCTGTTTGCGGGAGTTTGTTGTGCACACATTCACTGCTGCATTTCCTGCATGACAATGGTGACAATACTTCAAAAAAGTACTTACTTGGCTATAAAGCTTTTAAAGATATCTGGTGGTCGTGAAAAGTGCTATCTAAATGCACAGCTTCCTTTTTTTAAAAACTGGGCATTGTAAATAGGGGCATTGAACAATAAGAGGTGGTGGTCATTCTAATCCTTTACAAATCATTAGTTAAACCTCAGCTGGATTATTGCATACAATTCTGGGCCCCACACTTTAGAAAGGATATCAAATTCTTGGAGAGGGGACAGAGAAGATTTACCAGGATGGTAGCAGGGATGAGAGGCTTCAGCAATGTGGAGAGGTTGCAGAAGCTGGGATTGCTCTCTTCAGAGCTGAGATGGTGAAGGGGAAACCTATTAGAGATATTCAAAGTTATAAGGGGTATTGATAAAACAAGTGGGGAGAGACTGTTTCCCCTGGCAAGTGGATCAGTAAGCAGAAGTCATATTTAAAATAATTGGCAAGAGAACCAGAAGGCAAACGAGGAGAAATTTATTTGCATAGTGGATAAGATTTGGAACATGCCAAGAAAAAAGTATAGTGGAATCAGATCTCATAGGAACATCCAAAAGGTAAATGGGCAAATTTGCAGGATGATGGGGAAAAGATAGGAAGTGGGACAAAACTGGGCATCTTGTTCAAAGATCCAGCACAGGTATGGCGGCTGAAAGGTTCCCTTCTGTGCTGTAAGATTCTGCGAAATCACGGTGCTTTTATCAGATGCTGTTGCAGGTGCGGACAAGTATGGGTTGTTTTCTGCAATTCATAGAGACTCTTTTTAAATAGACCCTGTAAATAACTGTTGGTTTTGCTGTCTACTGAATAAATAAACTTTGTTTGCTTTGCTGCATGTCCTGTCGGAAATCCAGTCTCGCCTCAAATTCATTGGCCGACAGTGGTCAATAGACATTCCATGTATTTGCACCCATCACCCAGTGTATGCAGTGTCACCACTAGAGGGAGGACGCAATAACAACAGAGCTGAGTTTACACAGGCAATTGCTATTATAAATGTGGACACAGGAATTTATCGGTGGACTTTAAAATAAGAGTAAAATTTGCACGTTTAAAATGGGCATTAATTGTTGCCACAATCCAATTATCCCTCACGCTCTAACTTCACTTCATTTGAAGAATTCTGTAGTACCATGGTAAATCAACTGGTCTTACATGTTTCTACAAGATCACCTTTCATGCCAAATTTCCAAATTTCTTCAGTGTCTCCTCATAACTCAGCTTTTTGATACCAGTGATCAGTCTTATGGCTCTCTCTATATGCCTCAGTGTTTCAGTGTCTCCCGTGTTATGGGTGAGATCTGACCAAAGCACTAAACCTTTTAATCATGACTCCCCATGACTTGTATTCTATTTTGCCTATACAAGTCAATATATTCAATTGCTTTAGTTAATTACTGATCTCCAAAGGTTGGAGATTTTGAGCGTTTAATCTACTAAACTTAATCCATCGTTATTTCAACACTATTCCTTGAGGAAGTGGGTTGCTCATTTGTACTTATAAATATTAAAGTTCATTTGCCATTGCTCCCCCACAAATATTTTCTCGAGCAGGTATTGGAATTTCTAATCTGCTTCTCATATTCCGCTGCCCCACTTAGCATCATGTGAAAAAATTATCAATTTGCATTGAGATTCTATAATTTCTAATGTAAATTAAATGCACAACATTCCAACAACAGTTTCCAACAATAATCCTGAGGGCACACCAATGAAATTCTTTCAGCAAGTACAGCTTTTGTCCTTCTGGTGCTTTTTATACATGAAGATTAATCTGAAATTCTCACAACTGAAATGCTTTTGCAAGCCCAGGTATGACATGTCATGTGGATTATCCAAACTATCCCCATTTTACTTACTATCCTTTTAAAAAAAATCTTTCATTTCATTCTGTAAACAATAGACGGTATGCCCAGAGATGATGGCATATTCCCAAAGGGGCAGCTATTTTACATCATCTGAGTTCCAAAGACGAGTCATTGGACTCTGAATGTTAACTTGTGTTTCTTTCTCCACAGATGCTGCTAGACCTGCTGAGTTGTTCCAGCACTTTTTGCTTTTACTTCAGATCTGCAGTATTTTGCTTTTATTTTAGTGTTTAATTCACTGCCACTTCTCTTCCAGGAATGCCTACCTTGAAGAAGTTCTGCTCTTCTCTCTGATGGGATTTCCGTTTGTCTCTTTCACCTTGATCACCTTCATTGCTTTCCCTCCTAGGGTTTGATAAGGTGTTTACCAAAACTTGCTTTCACAGTCACATCTCCTTCCTCAGTGACTGTCTCCAGCTCCGACTTATCTAACTGAATTCCATACTTCATGTTTCAAATCCACCTAGGGTTACAGGTATCTCCGAGACATACAACGTTCCTCGGACTACTGTTCTTGCTGCATCCTGAGATCCGCACTCAGTGCCACGTGTACACACTCTACCTCTCTCTCCAATAGCACCGACTCACCCCATCTCCAAGCTGTCCTGGTCCCCAGTTTCATTTCCTTCTTTGTCTCATCTGGCGCCTAAACAAGAAGCTTTTTACTCTTCCTTTCCGTGTTAAGGAATGCAAGCACCAACAACTTATGGGTACTGATACTCCTCTAGATCCTTCCTCCCCTTTCTTTCACTCTGACCCCATCCCTTCTTCTAATTCCACCTTTCGCCATGTATTCACTATACCTTGACCTTCCCCTCTCTGATGCTGAATGATCTTTGTTCAGCAAAGGACATTGCTTTATCCCCTTATGCCCCACCTCAATGAATTTTGGGGTTCCAAAGAAGAGTCATACTGAATCCGAAATGTTAGTTCTGCTGCCAGACCTGCAGAGTTTTTCCTGCACTTTTATTACTTTATCTAGGCCTTATCTTCCTTGCCATTGCTCATTTCTAAAGAAAAATATCCATTTCAAAGTTGGCTTAATGACATAGCTATTCAATCTCTATCAACATTTGTTATATGATTCACATTTCTATGTGAATGTTTTATTTAGTTCCAGAAATATGAAGATGCACTGGTTCCCTTTGCAGCAGAAATAGCAAGATATGGAAAAGCAATAAATATACCTGTGCACCATTTTTATTTTGATATTTTTGCAATTTTTTTTTGCCATCAGCATTGATGACCGATAATCAGACAAGTTTTTGCAAAGTTCCTTAAACAACAATTCAATGTTCAGTGCAATAAAATCTGATTTCTGCGTAATTTCTAATGCTAACTCATCAGAGTTTATGCTAGAATTGAAACCTAAGGATCATTTTTTCTGCAATCTGCATAACTTATAAATTTTAAGCAAAAAGATGTTAGAAAAGAAGATCTATTTCATGAAAAGGCCAACATTTTTGATCGGGTTAAAGTAAACTATTGGTATAAAACCCATCACCTGTGTTTGCACAAATTTGGTCACCCACAAGCAAACTAGAATGGAAGGAATTTCTAGAACAAAATGACTTAATATCAAAGAATAGAATCAACCCACCAGTGTGGTAGTATGTAGTTTCAATCTAACTAGATAGTGCTTATCAACCACAGTTGCATTAGTCCTAATCTCACATACCTGTCCTGTTCCCATGCAGTTTTTATCCTGCTTTCCTTCGAGTACTGATTTAACCCACTCTCAAGTGTTGACATGATCTCTGCTTCAATCACCTATACACAACCTCGCAACCCTGGGTAAAAAATATCTCCTGCTCTCTATGGTAAATCGCTTACCTTTAACCTTATATCTATGTGTCCTTGTTCTACGCCCCCTCAATCATTGAAAATAAATTTGTTTATATCTACTGTGTCAGATTCCTTCATAATTTTAAACACCTCTACTAAATCATCCTTAATCTCCTCCGATCAAATAACCATCACTGGCTGAGCACATTCTTTCATACTCTACATTAAGAAACTCAAAGGAGTAAAGGATATTCATCAGTAACCAAACAAGTTCTCTCATTAGCACAGTTTGCTGCATTAAGATTAGTCTTACCTATTTTTCATCAATTTGTCTCCTCTAAGCAATCTGCAATAACATGAAGACAAACTTCCAACGTCATTTAATTTAAAATACTTGCTCCATTTCAACCACTGAGACAAAAAGCATTAAAATATAGTGAATTTCCACCCACGCTGTTAAAAACAGTTTGGTTCTGAATGAAGGGAACACTCAGTCAGATTGTACAATGAAGATTACTGTGTTTAGTGAATGCCATAGTCATTTACAGCACAGGAGGCAGCCATGCTGTTCATCGAGTCCGTGCTGAATCTCCATGGAGCGATCTGCTCAGTCTCACTCCTCCACTCGATCTCTGTAGCCCTGCAAGTTTTTTTCTTTCAAATGCCCATCCAATTACCTTTAGAAATCATTGACTGTTTCCACTTCATGGATAGCGAGCTCCAAGTCGCTACCACTCAACTATATAAAATAAGTTCTTTCTCACATTCCCCCTGCAACTCTTGCCCAAAACCTTAAATCTTTGTTCCCTATTCCTTGTACTATCAGCTAGTGGGGACAGTTATTTCCTTGTCTAACTGCTAGGGATGGTTTAGGTGAAGGGTTACGATGAAGGGTCATTGACCTGAAACATTAACTCTGCTTCTCTCTCCGTGGATGCTGCCAGACCTGCTGGGTATTTCCAGTATTTTCTGTTGTTATATCAATTCCACATATCTGCTGACATCATCCAGCTCCAACTCACCCCCACCTCTCTCAACCCATAACCTCTGACTTATCACCCCCACCTCTCTCAACCCATAACCTCTAACTTATCATAGCACAAAAGGAAAATACTGCCGAAGCTGGAAATCTAAAATAAAAACAGAAAACGTTAGCAGATCTGGCAGCATTTCTGGAGACAGAACAGAATTAATGTTTCAGATCAATGACATTTCATCAGAAAAGGGAAAAGTTAGAGATCTGATGAGTTCTCAGCAAGTAAAGAGTCATTAAAAGGGGAAGTATGGGGAAAAAAATGAAAGGGAAGATCTGTAACAGGATGGAAAGCAGGAGAGATTCATGATACTGCTTGTCTGACATGCAGTGATCAGAAACTTCCTCCACTTAAATATTGGGAAGTCCAAGCCGTTGTCTTCAATTCACACACAAAAACTCTGCTTTCCTAGCCACTGACTCCATCTTCCTCCCTGGCCATGATATGAGGCTGACCCAGACTGTTCACACTCTTGACATTTTATTTGACCCTGAAATGAGCTTCTGATTCCAGGCTCTCTCCATCAAGACCGCCTGCTTCCACTGCCATAACATCACCCAGTTCCACCTCTGCCTCAGTTCTCCTGCTGCTAAAACGGTCATTTACGCCTTTGTTACCGCTAGACATGGCTATTTCTATACGTTCCTGGCTGGCCCCCCTCCCACCTTGCATTCTGCAAATTTCAGTTCATCCAAAGCTCTGCCGCCCATAGCCTAACTCACGTCAAGTCCTGTTTACCCATCATTCTTGTGCTTGCTTATGTAAGTTAGCTCGTGGTCCAACAACATCTTGATCTTAAAATTCCCTCCACGGCCTCGCTCCTCCTTATCTCTGTCACCCCCACCAGCCCTACAAACCTCGAAGATCTCTGCACTTTTCCAATTCTGTTTTCTTGCCCATTCTAGAATTATCACTTTATATCAATGGCAGCTGTATCTTCAGCTTATTAGGCCCTAAGCTCTAGAGCTCACTAGACCACTTTCCTTGTCTATCTTTGAGGCACTCCTTAAAACTAACCTCTTTGACCAACTTTTGGTCAACTGTCCTTATGTGGCTCAGTGTCAAATTATGTTTGGTAACACTCCCTGTAAAACACCCTGAGATGCTTTATTTTGTTAAAGGTGCTTTATAAATACAAGTTGCTGATGCAGGAATAAGTATGAGGGGCCCAAATCTTCTGGTTTCTATAGTAGATACCTGGACTTAAGTTGAGACATGCGTGTTGGGACACTGCAGAACTCCTGACTCTCACATTTGTGCTGAAGTTGCCCGTGAAGTTTAAACTTCCAATGGGCTGATTTCCATTGCCTGGGTCCCTCCACAAATATATCTTACACTGAGCTTAGTGTCAGAGACTTGGGCCAGACATGAGGGATTTAGCTAGATACCTATCCAGGAAGTGGGTAGGTATCTAGCTAAATCTAGGGTAATACTTGGTCTAACTCAGAGATTAGCCAGTGTAATTGAACTGAGCATCACACCTGACCTGGCTAAACCCACTCTCCACCAACCCCCCCCAACCCACTCACTAACCCACTGAAAGACTAGAAACCTTTAAAAACTTACCTGAATACAGCAGCTAAGGTCGTAAAAAAAGGAGGCATGTCCTCTCTTCACTCATCTTCTCTGCGCTTGTCTGTCTTCTATGGGTATGGCTTGCTGTCCCATTGACGATGCAGCCAGGATCAGAGGTCCTGGCTGAAAATGAGCAGTAGTGACGGGTCAACGAGTAGCGAGCAGTGCTAATGCCCCCAGCATTGCTGCTGACCAGAAGATCTGGGCCTATTCTTGAGGACTCATTGACCTTAATACCTTCGCCTCCACTACTACTTAGTGTCTCAGTGCCTCCCATCGAGGTAGTGCTGACCAATATAACTGGAGTGAAGAATCACAGCCACTCCCCAAATACGTCAGTGCACAATATTTGAAATACACCAACTTCCATACATCTGATTCTTGGGCTAAAGGCAACAAACTGCCTGAAGCACCTCGTTACATTGCACTGCCCAAGCATGTAAAACGCTTGAGAAGCAAAAACTACATGTGATAATAAATGAAAATAGTCCAATTCTGCAAACACTGTGAACACAATGTAAAATAACTCCATCAAGTAAGTTAATGTTTGAAGAATGCTGCTTCTTTCTCCTTCCCCCGCTCCCTACAAGAACGCTTTTTTGAAACATAGTAAAAGAAAACAACTTTTTTCTTTTAAAAACACCTTGGAAAATGAACAGCCAAATTTAAAACTACAAAGCATTTCTTTCACGTGGGAGAGATTTTCCTTTTTCTTTGGGATGAAGAATTTCCCAGGGTGAAAAGATATTTATATATTTATGTCCTGAAAATGCCAGTGTAGTGTTATCATGAAAGCTTCCTTTCTGGCTTTTCCCAGTGGAGCGAAAGCGTACAAGACTCCACCAGGTAGGGAACAAAACCACCAAGAAGAGTGAGGGCCTTGCATGCTAAGTGGAGTAGAACTTCTTCAGGGTTTTGTTTTTCCCTGTGACAGATTCACTTTGAATTCCGATATGAACAGGGAGGACAAGGGGATACTCCAATTGTATATAACGCACTGTTCAAATCCTTGGAAAGAGCAGCATTTATTAGGGAATCCCAAGATGACCATTGGAAACAGTCACTAGCCTACCAGAAAACAGATTTTTTTTGTTCTTTTACAGGATGTGGCATCGCTGTCAAGGCCAGCATTTGTTGCCCATCCCTAATTGCTGCTCCAGCCTACCAATTCTTTCTAGAATCAATCTCCATTAATTCTAGCAGGGTGGTCACTTGATCAATCTTGTGATTACAGTGCAGAATAAGACTTACAACCCTCCATTACATCATCCAACTGACACTTGAAAGAGTCTCTGATCACCCAGATGACCCATGCTTGCCTCATAGATCAACCTATTGATGCTGGCGATCAGCCTATTGGCTCGTTTCTGCATTACCTCTGTGGTTTCAATGTTTCCACGGGTGCCTTGCTGACCATGGTTGATATAGACTGTTGATATAGACCACGACTGTTTCTTCACCTTCCCTTGCCTGTTCAGACTGAGATCAATTGACTCAGCACAGGCCAAGAAGCAAACCTGTAATCTTCCTGATCTGTATAGCTCAAGTAGGCACTGCACAAATCTGCTGCGCAGCCAGGGGGAAGCTTATCTGCTCTCTTGCTGTGCCATTTTCTTATTTTTATATTTGTCCTTTTAAGCGGTTTTTATTGGGGGTGGATAGTCACAAGAAAGAAGACAATCATAGAGAACAGAGGGTCCTACCTCAGATAGAAGGCTGAGATAACACATTGGTGAGTCCTACCATATCTGAGCTTGTTTGTTCATTAAGGGCACTATTTCAGATTGAAGGGCTGCAGAAGGACTGACAGAATCCAATCTCCCATCTATGTATTACTTATTCATAAATATCTGACCACAATCAAAAATATTAATATTCTTACACTTAAAGAGGGAATATAATTACTGGAAAATATTTGCCCTTCCAACATGTGTTTAATTGATAACTTTTGTGATATGCAAAAATAATTCTATTAGCATAATCAATCTTGTTTCTTTAATATATTAATATACACCAGCTATAATAGATTAAAAAGTGAAGAACATACCTTGGCGTAATCAGCTTGCCTTCCATTCACTTTAGCCTAAAAACAGAGACAAGCTGGTGAACAACAAACACTTTGCATCAATGACTCAACTGGAAATTAATAAACTAAAATGCAATCTGCTAGCTCATTTTAATTTGATTTATTCATCATCATTGCCTGTTCTGTTAAAAAGTTCTGCAGGACATAAGGTTCCCTAGACTAGGTTTCATATTGTAATACTGACATTTTAAACTGGTTACAGTGGGCATTAAGATTTGAAAACCTAGGCCCTTATCTCATTTCTGTAGTTATGGCTCTCATGATCAGTGGACTATAAAATTTGGTCAATACCAACCAGTTTACTCCTTTGGACAGTTACACCTAAACTGTGCTGGGACAAGTATTCTTGCAAATCGCATAGATGGGAAGTAGAGAGCTTTAAAATAAACAAGAGGGGTGGGGATCAAGTTTGGGTAGAGGTAGCAATTCAAGGTGCAGAGTCAAGGCAGGAGAGCAAATGAGGGTCAGAGAATGGCAGGAAGGGACAGAGAGAAAAAACCTAAGAATACATCAACAGTCAAGACTAGATGTTACAAAGGTAATAAAGAGACAAATACTGTGTGCGGTTTTGGTCTCCTTATTTAAGGGAGGATGTAAATGCATTGGAGGAGGTTCAGAGAAGGTTTACTAGATTGATACCTGGAATGAGTGGGTTGTCTTATGGGGAAAGATTGGACAGACTGGGCTTGTTTCCATTGGAGTTTAGAAGAGTGAGGGGTGATTTGATTGAAGTAGACAAGATCCTGAATGGCCTTGACAAGGTGGACATCGAAAGGATGTTTCCTCTTGTGGGTGAGTCCAGAACTAGGGGGCACTGTTTTAAAATTAGGGTTCGCCCTTTTAGGACAGAGAGATGAGGAGAATTTTGTTCTCTCAGAGGGTTGTGCGACTTTGGAATTCTCTACCTCAGAAGGTGGTGGAGGCGGGGTCATTGAATATTTTTAAGACAGAGGTAGATTGATTCCCTTGCCTAACAAGAATCCAAGGTTATTGGGGTTAGATGGAAATGTGGAAATTGGAACACAAACCAATCAGCCATGGTCTTGACGAATGGCAGAGCAGGCTCGAGGGGCCGAATGGTCTACTCCTGCTCTTATTTTTTAATGTTAAGTTCCAACTCAGCAAATCAGAATCTTTTGTGTCAAGAGTCATGCTTACAAATGGTTGTCCCACAATCACCTCAGAAGTGGAAGCATGGAATCATTAAGCTTCAGTTTCTCCGTCTTCTTGTTCCTATAAAAGGCTAGCTAATTTTAATAATTTTATTTCAAATGCATTATAGTCACTGACTACACCAGTATTCTTCATCCCTTTGTTCCACTACCGGCAGCAAGGTCTTCAGCTTCCTGGTTTTCCTACGTTTCCTACATTACAACAGTAACTACAATTCAAAAAGTACTTCATTGGCTGTGAAGCACTTTTGAGACGTCCAGTGGTTGTGCGTAGCACTTTATAAATGAAAGTCATTTTCTTTCTTTCAACTCTGCAGAATTGCCCTCATTAAACCCCTCTACCTCTCCCTCCTCCTTTAAAAAGCTTCACATCGCCCAGATCTTTGACCAAGTGTCTAGTTGTTGCTCTTAACCTTTCCTTTCCTGGGTCAGTCTTCACTTACCATTATTCACTTATTTGTGAAGTGCCTTTGGATGCTTGTAATCTAAAAGTGCTTTATAAATACAAGTTACTGTTGTCAATTAAATTTCATCTGGACTTGAGTTCCTTGGTTTGAATAGTCAACAAAAGTCCATATGTACACCTGGTTTACAGGGACAGCATATATAAAAGATCCATCTTCTGCTATTTGGATTTCATTAAATACAAGCTTTGTGCACTGTGCAGCTTTTTTGCTGCATAGAATCTTCCCATTTTGAAAGGAATATTTATATTTGGCTTGCACTGAGTCTCCACTGTACCCACCCATCGCCACAATTCTTTCTTCAATCAAGGGCAGGCCTGGCCGAGTTGCTGCAGACTTGTGTACAGCTGCTGTCAGTATCATTATTTGGAGGGAGAGCAAATGGTTCACTTCGGCAGGATAGAATTAATTCAGTCAATTCTCCTTCCCTTCTTCCCGCCCACACAAAAATAAATGAAGAAGCTTTTAGCCATTACAGCCTTGCCGGTGACTAGTGAAGTATGCCTCGCCAGAGTTTCACTTGGAATTGAACTCGTAACTCCCAGTGTGGAACCCAATTCTGTGCAGCTAGACCTACCGGCAGTCAAGGTAAATGTTAAAAATTGGTGGTGTTGATTGAGGAACAAATGTTGGCCAGGAACTGGGAAAGTTCCTTCACTCCTTTGTGAACAGCACCATGGGATATTCCACACCCATCCTGAGCAAACAAATGCACTTTGATTTAACACACCATCCAAAGGACAGAGCCTCCAATAATGCAGGACTCCCTCAACACTGAAGCATCAGCCTTGATTATGGGGTGAAGCATGAAAACGTAATCGAGTGTTCCATATTCCATGACTTGGTGGCACAAAATGCATTCCATTTCTAAAAAATGCAATAACTAGTCGTCAGTTTTCATCGTTTTTTTCCAGTAGCTTTTCTCGAAAACAGAAACAGCTGATAGAAAATGCTAAAAGCAACAAAAAAGCGTATTTTTTAAAACAGTTAAAAGGATAGCGAAATGGTACAAGAGCCTGGAAATCATTATCAACCTGCAGTGAAAACACAACACTGAAGAAACTGCCATAACACTTTGGCTTAATAAGCATACACAGAATGCAGCTGCAAGTTTCAGCACGCAATTAACCTGGTGTTCTGGGTTTACATCACTAAACTAATTATCCTGAAATGCCACGCTGTTACTTTACAAATTCGAGTTGCATTTTATTGGTATGAAAGTACTTATACAACATGCCTTTGACTTTCCCTGTGTGATGGAACTCAGTCATCTCATACATTCACATTATGAAAAAGTTCAAGTGCGAGACTCCAGAACTATCGCTCTTTTGCTGGTAAAAGTATTAGTCACTCTGACACTGTAGGACCACAGTAAGCAAAACAGTAAGTGACACAGCTCTGTTCCTACTGGCTGCAGGCTTCTACATTGGCAAACTCAATGAGAAAGGTTTATAGGATACTGTTGTGAGCCATCTAGTGAGTGCTCCTCTGATGTCAGAGATAAAGTCATTTAAAGGACATTATCGGGGAAAAGGTCAGGAAACTACCTTCTGTCTGGTCATTCTACACCATGTCTGAATGCATTTGATCCCGACAGTTGGTCCCCAAAATGGAACATGAGTTCAGCTCCACAGCACTAACAATTATCACTTTGATCAGTAGCAAATTAGATATAAATTTACGGGGTCACATGAAAACAAGATAGATGGTTTCCTTCGTCCTTTGAATTTAACTCAATTGCCACATACAAAGACACAGAATACCTGCATTTATATAACACCTTTAATATGGTAAAAGTCTTCAGGCACTTTCATGAAGCAAATGGATCTGAGCAGTAGCGCATGAAGAATTAAGAGTGGTATCTCATGACAAATTCAGAAGTAGGGCTTGATGTTGATCTTGAGGTGGGAATCGAAGTAGCAAGGCAGAAGTACTTTATTGAGAGTGATCCAAAGCATCAGGTCCCGATGGCTGAAGGTTTTCCCACCAATGTTAGGGTGAAGGTGGAAGAAAAAGGGAAGAATGCAAATACCAGGATCAGATAAACAAAGGAAAAAAAAGCTCAAGGAGAAGAAAAAGTGCTCTATCAGCTTCTTTCAAAGTCCTAAAAGACTGAAGCAAATCATCCATAAGCCTTCTGTATTCTAAGGAATACAAGCCTAGCCTATGCAATGTGTCCTCATAACTTAACCCCAGGAGTTTGGTACAATTCTGGTGAATCTGTGCTGCATTCCTTCCAATATCAATATATCCTTTCTAACCTCCTCTCCAAAAGGGTCTCTGCTCCTTGGCAGTTTACTGTTGCCTTCCCACATTCTATACGTATAATGCTACGAGGTGGTCAGCTGGAGAACTTCTATGTGCTGCTGAGACAGCAGTATATGCAATTAAGATTTCTGATTGGTTTGCCCCTTTGCATTCTCTTCACTATCAAGGAGTGGTAGGGGTGCGACTAGCTCCTAGTGATCTGTGCCCAGCGCTGCCCCACCACACCCCCATCCCAACTTTACACTTACTCTCTCCCCGAAACTTCCTCAGTTTTCTTTGGCTGTGCCTTTGATTCCACAACCCTGAAACTCTCCACATTTCCCTTTGCTCCTTCCCCTTGGCATCTATTATTTTGTTCCCCTCAATATAAAGACATCTTCCTACATGTGAAGAGCATTATATGAATCTATGCCTGGCTACCGACTCCATCCTTCTGCATGGGCCAATGCCTGAGACCGAACCAGGCCGTTCATAATCTGTCCATTATCTCATTCTGAGGCTCGGTGTCAAATTTTGTTAAATACAGCTCTTTTGAAGCACCTTGGGACGTTTGCCTATGTTCAATAATGATATTAAACCTATGTTGCATTTAATTGGTGCTTTTCATGACCACCAGGTGTTTTAAAGCACCTTACAGCCAGCTAAGTGCTTTTTGAAGTGTAGTTGCTGTTATAATGTAGGAAACACAGCAGCCAATTTGCACACAGCAAACTCCCTTAAAGAGCAAGGTGATAATGACCAGACATTCCGTTTGTGTGATGCTGATTGAGGGATAATGGTTAGTCAGGACACCGGGGATAACTTGCTAGCTCTTCTTCAGAGCAGTGCCACATATCTTTTACAGCTGAGTGGATCTTTCAGCTGAGTGGTCAGACAGGGCCTCTATTTAATGCCTCCTTCAAAAGATGGCAGACACCGGCAGAACTGCATTGGAACATCAGCCTTGATTTTTGTGCTCAATCCCTGGATTGAGGCTTGAATCTGCAACCATATGGTTCGGGTTGGGGGGGGCTGGTGGGGGGGGGGGGCACCAGTGGGAGGTGGAGAGTGCTACCAACTGAGCCACAGCTGACACCTATATAAATGCAATTTGTTGTTGTAGTTGTAGATGGTTCCTTGTAAGCTGGGTCCTCAGTAAAAATTTTCTTTCTTCAAATGTCCATTATCATGACCACCTAATGAAACTTTGGTGTATCTGGTCTCAACGGTTGTTGCCTACTAAAGAATGGAAGTTTTGGAGTGTCCTATATTTTATCCTTTGCTGTTATACTCCCTATTTAGGCTTAGAATATAGGATGTCCAGTTAAATACAGTACTGGAATGTTGCTGGTATCTGACACAATATCCCAAATTGACTCAGCAGTTTCATCAGAGTGTGGAAGAAAAACAGAGAAGTGGAAAAGATTTGATGATGGGGAGAATCTTTGATTAAGTATATTATAAACTGGGAGTGGAGAGTGGTGGTAAAGTCGGTAGGCCTGCTTGATGAGGGAGAAGAAAATTAAGAGAGAATAAATACCAATTTGAATTGTACAAACTCATCTATGAACCAAGAGGGCAAGATTAAAACTAGGGGACACTGTTTTGAAGAATAAGAGGTCTCCCTTTTAAGACAGAGATGAGGAGAATTTTTTCCTCTCAGAGGGTCGTTAATATGTGGAATTCTCTTCCCCAGAAAATAGAGGAGGCTGGGTCATTAAATTTATTTAAGGCTGAGTTAAGATTTTTGATAGATAAGGAAATCAAGGGTTATGGGAGGGCAGATAGGAAAGTGGAGTCGAGACCACAACCAGATCAGACATCTTATTGAATGGCAGAGCAGGCCCAAAGGGCTGAATGGCCTACTCCTGCTCCTAAGTCCTATGTTCCCCACTTAAATTGTCGGTTTCTTAAATAGCAGGACACGGAAGGTAATACAGGAGCTGCCTTGGGTAATCACACTTGACCTTTCAGATCTAGTGCACCTTGTGAGATAACCTTTTGGTTATGGTTCAGGTCAGTGATATGAAATGGAATTCTCCTCAAAAGGGAAAAAAGAATATTTTAAAAACTGGAGGTGTGCCTAGGTTTATCAGCTCCTCCCATGAATGTGTACTTGTCACTGATTTAATTTGAATTTAACAATTTTCAGTATTTTATTAGAAGAACACCATTAGGCTTTATTAACAATGAAGTCTGAGGGTTAACTGCCTATAACAAAAACACATTTTCTGCTACAGTTCCTTTTCAATCTGATTCACAGTAATGAAGATTCAGAGTACTCCTGGGACAAATGATTAAAAGCTACACTTTCAGAGCATTAATTAAAGCTATTCTGAGGACCAGGTGGAGTAAGACGTTATTACCCATACACAGCAGGGACTGTTTAATAAAAACATACTCAGATTCCATGCCCACTGATTTTGCAAAAACTGGACACTGTACTGCTCTCACTATGTAGTGTGCATGCTCCTATAAAAACACACTTCTATTTTCAGGTAAAAGAAAAACCAGAAGAGTTTTGAGTTACTTTTAATAGCTCCAGATTCATTTTGACAAAATAAGCATCTTGTTGGTGTTTTTCAGTGAATGAAAGAGTTCTCTAATTTTCTTAAATATAGTGCCCTTAAAATAAAGAAAACCTTGAGGCCACATCACTGACATATTCTTATTTCACTGCATGCAAAAACATTGGCTCTGATGGAGTAATCCCTAAAACAGGATGAAACACACACCAATTTTATTGTTTTTGTATTTGTAACAAGGGTGACCATTGTTTGAACTAATGACCAAACACTGAAGCAGTTGGACAAATGTATTCTTCAAATAGGTAACACAGAGCAATCAGATAAATCAGTTTCTACAAGTCTCCTACATTTCCTCACATGCCGCAACTCCAAACTAATTCTATATTTATATGATTCGGCACTTTCCACAACATAGATCCTTAGAATTATACTGCAGGTAAAGCTGCCATTTGGCCCACTGCACCTGTGCCAGCTCTCTGCAAGGAATACCCATTTAACCGCATTTCTTTCTCCACCCAAATTTTGATTTTTAAAAAAATATTTAAGCCACTGTTTCTGCTAAGGTATTCTATGCCAACCAATCTTCATCTTTTTGGTGATGATCTTAAATTTATGCTCTTCAGTTATTAATTCATAGATCAGTGTAAATAATTTTCCTTAATTACCTTGTTACAATTTTGAACACCTCTATCTCTGCTCTAATGAAAAGAGCCAGGTTTCTATAGTCTCTCCTCATAACCAATGCCTCTCATCCCTGACCATTAACTTATGAATCGCTTATGTACCCTTTCTATAGTCTTGGCTTCCTAAAGCACAGTAACCAAAACTGCGCAAAATATCCTAACTCTTGCCTAGCCAATGATTTTTACGGAGTTAACATGCTTTCTTGTGCTTGGGTTTGACACCTCTATGAATAAAACCTAGGATTCCATATGTTTTTCTTTAGAAAAAGAAATTGTGATTTTCATTGCTGTGTCCTTATATATCCAAACTTACTTTTATGCACTATTGCAGGAAAGCTGCATATGGTGACACAACTATGCTCAACCAGAATGGAGAATATTGGGTGAATTCTTTGACAATCCCACCTGAAGAATGCACTATACTAAGTACAAAAGCAAAATACTGTGGATTCTGGAAATCTGAAATAAGTACAGAAAAGGTTGGAAATGCTTAGTAGGTCTGGTAACATCTGTGCAGACAGAAGCTGAGTTAACACATCAGGTCAATGGCTTTTCATCAGAACTTTTCAACCAGTTGCTACTGAGCATTTTATTTCAGCATCCACAGTGTTTTGCTATGGTACTGGAGTCATAGACACTCTTGCAAAATAAATCCAGCTGCTGGCATACAACGAAAGGCTAGGTAGACACCAAGTTCCCTAAGATAAAGGCAAAATACTGTGGATTCTTCAGTTCTCTGAAGAGGAGTCATACAGGCACGGAACATTAACTCTGTCTTTCTCTCCACAGATGCTGTTAGACTTGCTGAGTTTTTCCAGCATTTTTAGTTTTTGTCAACAAGTTCCCTAACCCATGAGATTCGCTCCTCAGCCGGGCACCTGATCATTCCTTCAATATGCTGCTATTTTTGGCTTTCAAAATCAGTTTACAGCATCACAATATTGACAAGGTATATGCACAGTAAATGGATGTTTTCTGAAGCATCTAAATGAACATAGTCTAAGCCTGAGCAATTGTGACAACATTTCAACCCTAAGTACACATTAATTGCGCTCCATTTGCACCTGCTGTAAAGTACCTCTAACTTAATTGATTTTTCTGAGCAAAAGTGAATAGCCCTCTTCCTGAAGTCTGCTTGGATCAATATATTAACACATCAACATACTTTGTCCCCTTCAAAGGAACCACACAAACCCAGAAATCTTGTCTACATTATGACCTCCATTTTGAGCGTGATCTTTCAAACCTGCGATTTAAAAACTAAGCAAAAACCACATGAAGCATGGTCAAAGTTCCTTTTTGCCACAATAATGAGACAATGTTGAACATTTGCACTTTTAAAGTTTTGTTTAGGGCATTTCCTTCAATTATTTGTTACATGTGTAGCGAGTTGTGTTTAATCAAATTTTGATCAGATCGTTTACTATTGCTAAGAAGAAAAATATCTTAAGTAACCTAACAGCTGAAATATACAATCGGGTGTGGGAAATTAGTTGGTGTCAGCAGGGGAAGCAATCATTTTTCATCTGCCTCCCTTTTGCTAATTTCCTTAAATCTGTGTCCTCTGGTTAATGACTTACCCGCAATCACCCTTGCATCATTCTACTTGTATCTGTCACAACACGGACACAACATGGAGAAAGAGACACCTTTGGAGGCCATGTATTATCAATTGGTTGCAACATTGCTGGGCTCAAATGAGGAAAAATCAGGTAGGTTTCCTGACTGCTATACAATGAGTTGCTGTAAAGCGTTTGTATATGGAATCCATTGTAAAGCTATGCACAGTCAAACAGCCTGTTACCACTTACTGTCAATGTTCCAATGTGAAGAACGTCCACTTCAGCAAAGGTGCCCGTCACTCATATTACTGAACCGCATTGACAGTCAGCACCTTATGGAGAGGGAGCGCATTGATCTGGGCAAGACTAGTGTTTGAAATGTACTAAAGGAATTTATTTTTGTAACATGACACAATGTTCCCTAATATTGTGCTCTAAATCTGCAGGATACGGGAAGTACATTCCCATGCCAATGGATCGAATAAATAAGGAAACAAAATTGTCAATAATAGATTTTATAAAAAAACTTAAGAGCCAGCTAAATTCCTAACCAGGAGCTCAAGTAGGTTTCTGAGCCTCTTCTTTGAAACGGGATGTTTAGTCTTGACTTCCAGCAAGGACTGCTACCACTTGCTAACTACACCTGTGTTCATAACTTGTGCTTTATAGGTCAGTAACATAACCTGCAATGCCCTGTGAACCGTACCTGTTTAAGTTGATTCATCCAAGTGTCCCGACCTGAAGCCTCCTGATGCAAGATTACTGGAGCAGAGTTCAAACTAAAAGGCATCGTGTCACAGGAAGTTTCCACAACAAATGGCTGAAGGTCAGAATTCAGCTGGAAAATCATAAGAGTAAAGTCTAAATGGTGAGGATCAAAACGGGTGAATCAAACAAACATTTTTTATTTAATCAAACAAGAATGTAATGATATATGACAAAACCTCAATCATTCAGCAGCTCAAAAACACTAATTAGGAACTGCGTATCTCAGCACGCAGAGGTTCAAAGGGCTGTGTCAAACTGGCAGAATCTTGTGATTGTGAGCAAGGCAACTGTGTCAGTAAAAAAAAATGGATAGAAAGAGAGAGAGAGAGAAAAAAAAACCTGGAACGTTTTTAAAAGAAAACAACCCGTAAAATGCTGAACATGAGGCAGCAACAATTCCCTTCATTCAGCCTATCCATTTTCAGCCTCTTCTGTGCAACTGCGTGTTTTTTCCTTTCTGTTATGCCCTCAATGTATTTTTTAAAAATTTCTAATCAACGAGCAACGCCATGAGAACTCTGCTAGTCCATCATATTGAAAATCTTGTACATCAAATGCAGCACCATAGCATGTCCATTGATGAGCTTGCATTATGACAGCATAATTTTTCTGGCCAATCACATTGTAGAACCAGAAATTGACCAACTGCATTATAGAACTAGAAAACAATCTGTCAAAATGATCCGAGAGCCAGCACTGTAGCGTAATTTTCGTCCGTTGCATTTTTGTGACAAATGCATCCCATTCTCCATCCCCTTAACATTTACATTTATATAAAACACATTAACATTTCAATTAATTATTGGGGTTGGAAATCTTACTATGAAAAATCTCAAACTTCTCCCGCCCAATAGCTTTAATTTTCTCTCTTCATCCCCACCCCTGTGTAAAGTCAACATATTTAAACCCTGGGGGGGGGGGGGGGGTTGCACAGGGCTCTTTTTCCACAACGAGACAGCAGCACATCAGGCATCAAAAATACTTATTTTTTCTAAGACTCTTTCAGATTTTCTTCAGGGTTACGTTTTGATTATTGGAAGCCATTTTTTTTATTTTCAGGGGCTCCTTTGACCTAAAGAATCAAGTTAGAAACCAATCTGTTCTCGAAGGAGGAATTTGCAAACTCGCTCTATGTCTCCATTAAAGGATATTAAAGAAACAGGAAACTTAGTGCTGGACAGGCAGCCAAGAACCCAACACCAATTAAACAGTTTCACTTCATTTACAACCTCCCCACCCACCCCCAATCCCACTGTTCTTTCATTGTCCTCCAGTGGCTGATATGAAAGCAAACTCAAGGATGGTCAGGCTCCCAACTTTTTCTACACATCAAAGCTTTTTAAAAATTAATACACAAGCATAATGACAGCCAATAAAAGCTTGTATACAAACAGACACTCGTATAGCAGAAACACAAAAAAAAATATTAAGCAAATAGAAAAAACTGGATTTCCCTGACAAAATGTTTTTCTCCCTACTTTAAACTTGACTCGAGAGATTATTGGGCAAATATAAAACTCTCTTTTCATGATGTAGAAATCGTTGTTCCCTTTACATTTGGTATTCTTGCGAATTGTCCTAATGAATGCAAGATGAAAAGTTACATGTCTTTTTTCAGCAATACTCAAGTTCTGTACTACCAAATGGCAACAAATATAAGAGAGGAAGAAAGCCATTAGAAAAAAATATTATTTTTTCCTTGATTATTATTGTTCCAGTAGTAGTTCCAGTAGTTTGCAAACTTGAAAGCCAGGCCTAGGATGAGACTTTTAGAAGGAAAAATCATAAATAAATGAGATAATCTTTAAGTGCGAAAGTCTACAATGTTGCCTGTTGCCCACACACTCACTATCACCCTGAGAGGCCTTCTTCACCCAACCCCCTCTCCACCCAACCCCCCTCTCCACCCAACCCCCCTCTCCTTCCTTAGTTTCTCGCTCTCTTACTCCCCTCTCTCTCCCTCCCCCGCATTTCCCAGCCCTCCTTCTCTTGGGCACAGCTGGAACTGCTTTACCTGCAGTGGATCTGCCATTATCTTGGCTTTCGTCTTTCCCACGCTGCCACTCCAGCTCTTCCAATTACAGTTTTCCTTCCTTGCACTCTTGCTGCTCCTCCAAACATAGATTCTGTCTCTCGAGGAGCATCAATATCGGCAGATAGGTGCAGCCATCATGGGAGAGACAGAATCTGATTGGAGGATGGCAGATTTCCTTCTCTAATGCCCTTTAGGGAAGTAAATCTGCCATCCTTACCTGGTCTGGCCTACATGGGACTCTAGATCCACAGTGATGTGGCTGACTTTTAACTTCCCACAGAAATGGTCTAGCAAGCCACTCAGTTCAAGGACATTTAGGGTAGGGCAACAAATGCCCGGCCAGCAATGCTCACATCCCAAGAAAGAATTAAAAGAAAAAGAGCAGCCACCCACAGATTGTCTCTTATACTTGCTCACTGCTCCTCCAATCAAACACTGTGTTTTCCCTCTCTCAACAAGGTGCCTGTACCTGCAATTGTTCAGCCCCAGAGCTAGAAGGAGCAATAATGTAAGGTAATATTGCACAGGGGTGATCGTTCTTGAATTTTTCACCCCCATATTTGCTTTTCTGTGGACTACTTGTGATGTTTCAAGGATGACCCTGTGTATTTTGAACCCTGTGCCACATTGATGAACTCCAGCCTTTAGCTCAATTCAGACCTGACATGAAGGCAGCATGAAAGGTGCAGCAGACCACACTGACGACTCCAGTTCCTCCTTTACTTGAGGGAATTTGACACCTGTATGCACAGTCCCCCAATTTATAGTCTATTCTGGTTTGATCATGTTGGAACACTTTAAAGTTCATTTCAATGCTACTTATGCATCAGTACTCAGTCAAATGTCCAGCTTTTTAACATTAATATTCCCCAACATTAATTTCTGTGAAAGCTTGTGTGAAAAATTTTGCAAGATTAGTGGTCCAATTATCACATTTGCATTGCGAACTGGGTCAGTTTGACACTTCATTATTCATTAACTGCACTATTAGGATTTTAGGTGTGATTATTGTCAGCATTTTGCATTAAATGGATGTATCTTTGTATTACAGAATACCTTTTGAAGTGTCCTGTTAAAATGCATACCAGGGTTAGGAAGATAAACTGTCAGGAAAAATTATATACTGAATAGAAATATTAGGTTGATTTAATATAAGATCCTTGTTATATTATAGACTCAATAAGGCATATATAATGCGCTTTAACAGTGTGTGGTAAATTACAATCCATTTCTGAAAAAAGGGACAAGCTGTTGAAGTTTTTGTCTTGCACTCATCAGGACAGACAAGGAAAGAAACCTCAAAGAGAACAATATATACTGCATGAGAAGAG
Source organism: Carcharodon carcharias (assembly GCF_017639515.1). Lineage (NCBI taxonomy): Eukaryota > Metazoa > Chordata > Chondrichthyes > Lamniformes > Lamnidae > Carcharodon > Carcharodon carcharias. The sequence continues at coordinate 50,335,852 of NC_054471.1, read as the reverse complement.
GGTGCTGATAGTTTGGCAAGTGGATTCTGACTGGGAGAGCTGTTGCAAAGGATAATATACCAGGGAACAGTTGCCAGACTTTTGTTTAAATTCAAGCCAGGCAAGCCAACTCTGGTCAAGTCATTGCCATGGGAAATGAACCAGGGAATGGCTGTCCCCTAAGCTTTTGTTTATTTGAAAAAGGTACAATGCATGGACATGTTCTTTTCATCTGAAAAGCACTTTTCAGGACCAAAAGCGATGCTTCCTTTGAAATGTGGTGTTCTTGCAAATCTATCCTGATAAATGCAAGATGAAAAGCACTAATAGCATTTCTCCTTTTTTAAGCAACACTCAAGTTCTGGACTACCAAGTAATTATCATTCATTTCTTCATAAAAGGTTGAAGGCATACCCTTCCACTAATTAGACTACCTTTAATAATTATAATACAATGGTTTTACTTTCATCAAGGAGTAGGAGTAAATTCTGTTCCCATTGGTAGTCAGGAAAACCATTCTAATTCTTAAAGGGATGAATAGGTTCATTCTTACTGGGCAATGCAATCTGGTCTTAATTCACAATTGCATATTATTCAATTTTTTAGCATTGAAGTCAAACTGTTAATTAGGTTGCCAAATAAAGATATCAACCAACTCATTTTAGTGCAAAGACTTACTTTGAAGAGTGGATGTTTTAGGCAAACTCTACCCCATTTCTAAAAACCTACACACCCTCAACATACATAGGCAGCAAAAGAAGGCAGGTAAGGGAAATAAAGAGAAAAAGGAAAATGAGAAAGAAGGCAACAACCTGACATGATGCATGTTAACATCCACCATTCAAATGGTCATGACTATTCTCAAGTTTAACTTACATTTTCAAAAGTAAACTAATATTGCAAGTTAGGAGTGTTAACCCGGCTGCATTAATTGTTATGAATTAATTTGCACCACTCCACACACAAGCCAATTTCTCCAGCTAAAACAGTACCAGACTAAAATATACTTGCGGAAATACAAATAAAATAAACCTTCTATTCAACTTCTATGGGTATCAGGTTAAATAAAGCATGCAAGGATAAGCCCAACAACTACAGGCTAGTCAGTTTAACCTCAGTAGTGGGAAAGCTGTTTTGAAATGATAATTCAGAACAAAATCAACAGTCAATTGGGCAAATCCAGATTTATTAAGGAAAGCCAGCGCAGGTTTGTTAAGGACAAATCATGTTTAACAAATTGCTTGAGTTTTTTGATGACGTAACAGAGAGGGTTGATGAGTGCCATGTAGCTGATGTGGTGCTCACGGACTTCCAAAAGGCATTTGATAAAGTGCCACATAACAGGCGCATTAGCAAAGTTGAAGCCCATGGAACAAAAGGGACAGTGGGAGCACAAGGACTGACAGGAAAGAGAGAGTAGAGGTAAACAGTTGTTTTCAGACTGGAGGAAAATATATATTGGGGTTCCCCAAGGGCAGTGATAGGAGCACCTTTCTTGAACTATATCAATGGCATAGACTTTGGTGTACAGGTCACAATTTCAAAATTTGGAAGTACTATGAACTGTGAGGAGGATAGTAATCAACTTCAAGAGGACTGCGACAGGCTGGTGGAATCTGCAGGCAAGTGGTTGTTGCAATTTAATGCAGAGAAGTGTGAAGTGATACATTTTGGTGAAATGAACATGGAGAGATAATATAAAATAAAAAGTACAATTCTAAAGGGGATGCAAGAACAGAGCAACCAGAGGGTATATATGCATATATCATTGAAGGTGGCAGGGTATGTTGAGAAAGTGGTTAATAAAGCATACAGGATCTTAGCCTTTATAAATAGAGGCACAGAATACAAAAGCAAGGAAGTTATGATGAGCCTTTATAAAACACTGGTTCAGCTTCAACTGGAGTATTGGGTCCAATTCTGAACACCACATTTCAGGAAGGATGTGAAGGCATGAGCGAGGGCGAGGAAAAGATGCATGAGAATAGTTCCAAGGATAAGGAACTTCAGTTATATGGATATATTAGAGAATCTGGGGCTGTTCACTTTGCTGAAGAGGAGGTTCGATAGAGGTGTTCAAAATCAGGAGGGGTCTGGACAGAATGGATTGGGAGAAACTGTTTCCATTCCCAGTAGGGCCAAGAGCCACAGGATGCCAAGTTAAGGTATTCGGCAAAAGAAACAACAGTGACATGAGGAAAAGCCTTTTTCCCCAGCGAGTGGTTAGGACCAGAATACGAGATGGAGACAGATTTAACTGAGGCTTTCAAAAGAGAATTGGATAATTATCTGAAGCAAAACATTTGTAGGGGTATGGGAAAAAAGCGTGGGAGTCGGACTAGGCACGTTGCTCTTCCAGAGGGCTGACATTTTTTTTATTCATTCATGAGATGTGGACATCGCTGGCTGGGCTAGCATTTATTGCCCACCCCTAATCGCCCTTGAGAAAGTGGTGGTGAACTGCCTACTTGAACTGCTGAATTCCATATGGTGTAGGTACACCCACAGTTCCGTTCAGGAGAGTATTCCAGGACTTTTGACTCAGTGACACTGAAGGAACGGCGATATATTTCCAAGTCAGGAAGGTGAGTGGCTTGGAGGGAAATTTCCAGGTGGTGGTATTCCATCTATCTGCTGCCCTTGTCCTTCTAGATATTAGAGGTTGTGTGTTTGGAAGGTGTTGTCAAAGGAGCCTTGGTGAGTTCCTGCAATGCATCTTGTAGTTGGTACACACTGCTGCTACTGTGCGTCGGTGGTGGAGAGAGTGAATGTTTGTGGATGGGGTGCCAATCAAGCGGACTGCTTTGATCTGGATGGGGTCAAGCTTCTTGAGTGCTGTTGGAGCTGCACTCATCCAGGCAAGTAGGGAGTATTCTATCACATTTCTCACTTGTGTCTTGTAGATGCTAGACAAGCTTTGGGGGAGTCAGAAGGTGAGTTACTTGTCGTAGGATTCTTTCTTCTCCGCCGATGCTGCCAGACCTGCTGAGCTTTTCCAGGTAATTCTGTTTTTGTTTTGGATTTCCAGCATCTGCAGTTTTTTGTTTTTATTGCAGGATTCCTAGTCTTTGACTTGCTCTTGTAGCCACAGTATTTATATGGCTAGTCCAGTTCAGTTTCTGGTTAATGGTACCTCCAGGAAGTTGATAGTGGGGAATTCAGAGATGATTGTGCCATTGAATGTTAAGGGACGATGGTTAGATTCTCTCTTGTTGGAGATGGTCATTGCCTGACATTTGTGTGGCATGAACGTTATCTGCCACTTGTCAGCCCAAGCCTGGATATTGTCCAGGTCTTGCTGCATTTGGACATGGACTGTTTCAGTATCTGAGGAATCACAAATGGTGAACATTGTGCAATCATCAGCGAGCATCCCCACTTCTGACCTTCTGACGGAAGGAAGGTCATTGATGAAGCAGCTGAAGATGGTTAGGCCTAGGACACAACCCTGAGGAACTCCTGCAGTGATGTCCTGGCAGTGAGATGACTGACCTCTGACAACCGCAACCATCTTCCTTTGTGCTAGGTATGACTCCAACCACCGAAGAGTTTTCCTCCTAATTCCCAGTTTCGTTAGGGCTCCTTGATGCCACACTCGGTCAAGTGCTGCCTTGATGTCAAAGGCAGTCACTCTTACTTCACCTCGGGAGTTCAGCTCTTTTGTCCATCCTTGAACCAAGACTGTAATGAGGTCAGGAGCTGAGTGGCCCTGGCAGAACCCAAACTGAGCGTCAGTGAGGAGGTTATTGCCCAGCAAGTGCCACTTGATGGCACTGTTGATGACCCCTTCCATTACTTTATTGATGCTTGAGAGTAAACTGGGCAATAATTGGCCGGGTTGGATTTGTTCTGCTTCTTGAGTACAGGGCATCTCCTAGGAAATTTTCCATATTGCCGGGTAGATTCCAGTGTTGTAACTGTACAGGAACAGCTTGGCTAGGGACACGGCAAGTTCTGGAGCACAAGTCTTCAGTACTATTGCTGGAATATTGTCAGGACCCATAATCGTTGCAGTGTCCAGTTCCTTCAGTCATTTTTTAATATCACATGGAGTGAATCGAATTGGCTGAATACTGGCATCTGTGATGCTGGGAACCTCCGCAGGAGGCCGAGATAGATATAACTCATTCAGCATTTCTAGCTGAATGCTTCAACCTTATCTTTTGCACTGATGTGCTGGGCTCCCCCATCATTGTGGATGGGGATATCTGTGGAGCCGCCTCCTCCAGTGAATTGTTTAATTGTCCACCACCATTCACGACTGGATGTGGCAGGACTGCAGAGCTTAGATCTGATCTGTTGATCGTGGAATCGCTTAGCTGTCTATTGCTTGCAGCTTGTGCTGTTTAGCACGCAAGGAGTCTTGTGCTGTAGCTTCACCAGGTTGACACCTTATTTTTAGATATGTCTGGTGCTGCTCCTGGCATGCCCTCCTGCACTCTTCATTGATCCAGAGTTGATGGTAATGGTAGAGTGGGGGATATGCCAGGCCATGAGGTTTCAGATTGTGTTTGCGTACAATTCTGCTGCTGCTGATGGCCCACAATGCCTCGTGAATGCCCAGTCTTGAGTTGCTAGATCTGTTCAAAACCTATCCCATTTAGCACGGTAGTAGTGCCACACAACATGATGGAGGATATTCTCAATGTGAAGGCAGGACTTTGTCTTCACAATGTCTGGTAGTCACTCCTGCCGATACTGTCATGGACAGGTGCATCAGCGGCAGGCAGGTTGGTGAAGATGAGGTCAAGTATGTTTTTCCCTCTTGTTGGTTCCCCTCAACACCTATCACAGACTCAGTCTAGCAGCTATGTTTCTTAGGACTCGGTGAGCTCGGTCAGTGATGGTACTTCTGAGCACTCTTGGTGATGGACATTAAGTCGGCCACCCAGAGTACATTCTGCGTCCTTGACCCCCTCAGTGCTTTATCCAACTGACTTCCAACACAGAGGAGCACTGTTTCATTAAATGAGGGGGGACGGGATGTGGTAATCAGCAAGAGGTTTCCTTGCCCTGATGCCATGAGACTTCATGCCATCCAGAGCTGATGCTGAGGACTCCCAGGGCAATTCTGACTGTATACCACTGTGCCGCCACCTCTGCTGAGTCTGTCCTGCCCATGGGACATACCCAGGGATGGTGATGGTGGTGTCTGGGGCATAATCGGTAAGGTATGATTCTATGAGGATGACTATGTCAGGCTGTTGCTTGACTAGTCTGTGAGACAGCTCTCCCAATTTTTGGACAAGCCCCCAGATGTTAGTAAGGAGGATTTTGTAGGGTCAACAGGGTTGAGTTTGCTGTTGTTGTTTCCAGCGACTAGGTCGATGCCAGGCGGTCTGTCCTGTTTCAAACCGTCCTAGACTTAATATAACTGAGTGGCTTGCTAGGCCATTTCAGAGGGCGTTTAAGAGTGAACCACATTGCTGTGGTTCTGGAGTCACATGTAGGCCAGCAGATTTCCTTTATTAAAGGATATTAGTGAACCAGATGGGTTTTTATGACAAGGGACATTGGTTTCATGGTCCTCATCAGACTTTTAATTCCTGATTTTTATTGAATTCAAATTCCACCATTTGCTGTGGTGGGATTCATACCTAGATCCCCAGAGCACTACCCTGGCTCTCTGGATTACTAGTCAAGCGACAATACCACCACGCCACTGCCTCCCCTGGACATGGACAAGCTGGGCCAAATAGCCTTCTTCTGTGCTGTAACCATTCTATGATTCTATCAATAATAAAGTGCAATAAGGATTGTCATCATAGTAGCTAAAGAAAATTAGACTTGTAAAGCATTTCTGAACTCCTGTTCTTTTACTTAATAATAGCTCAAAACATCTGGTTAAAGCAAAGGTGCTAATGCTTGATAAGGGATTGCTATTTATCCAATTAGCAATACTTTATGAATAAGCTTGTGTGGTCCCCAACATAACGGATGCCAGTTGGAAAAACTTGCACTTGGTCCAGTCATATCCAGCACAAAGAAGAAAACTGCATTTAAAAAACATTATATAGTTAAGAGCTCAATTGAGGCTTACTGGCAATCCACGTGAACACTCCTTTTTTTCTAAATCTAACAAAATAAGGAAATTCCATTCAGGCAGCCAGATGTTAACTATATATTTATTTACACCAAGGGAATTAGACTAGGTAAAATTTATAATATTGTGCCTAATAAATTTATACAATGCTACCACAATGCAAGAGAGAATTCTTTATAGTTTACCCAAAATATCTAGAACAGCTTTTTCAACTAAAAAACACTGCCTGTTACACAAAACAAAACTATTTTCTGCCATTATTCCTGGTACCACTAGGGCAGTCCAAACACAATTTAGCATGCCTGTCTGGGAAAGGACTTCTTGTAGCTGGTGCACATCTTGACAGCTGCTACTTTGCATAAACAGAAAGCTGCCCGCCTTGAAATCAAGTGTAAAACTTGTCAGAAACTTTTTGAGGAAGATAAGCAATAATTTAGTAAGTAGAATTAAGACTTTTTAAACAATGAAGTAAACCATTAACACTAATGAGTGAAATAGAACAGAATAGATGTGGTGCTCTTCGGGATAGATTTATATATTACATAGAGATATTAAGTAAACACAGAGTACATGACAAAGTCACATGGCTATGGGAAAAGCCTTGACCATTCAATATATATCCTTGAAGGAGTGAATGGCTTCCACTGCAAGCTCACATTTCTTGTTTAACCCATGATAAATCGTAGGCCTGAAAAGTAAGAAAGTTAACAAATCCAACACAAGAGGAACTATTTTATAGGAATATAATTTATGTGCTGGAATAATTTAGGCTGATAACAATTTGGTGGAATGAGCGATTAATCAGGCCCCATGTGACAGAGTCATGTGCAAGCACATAATTAGTTAGAAATTAACCATATTTATTTGTATTCAAGTGTAGCCAGTATTTCGTCTCCATAAAGAACAAATTAAAGAAGCAACTTCAAGTAATAGGAGAGATTGTCTGGCTACTCATTAAATCTGGCACAATTCCTTCAAAGGCTGCTGCTAATAGTAACACGCTGACACTAAAAAGCAACTGGTAAGTCAGCCATCTTAAATTACAGCAAAGTTATACTTCATTTGAGATGGAGCAATAGAATGACAAAACAAACCTAACATTGAACTTACTCGAAATCTGTCACTAAAGCTATACTTAACAACAATATGGTAAATCTATCCTCAAATATCAAGCAAGAAACCAAATTTTTGATTGCAATCTTCACAATTATTCAATGAGGGTTTTTTTAAAGGTTAATTTCATTAGTTACAATTACTCGGTTCTCAGTTAAAAGACCCAAATCACAGAACTGAATTTGTCTGGAACCCTGGCCACTTCTGCAGACCAAATTCCCCCTGTATTGCCAATTTCCCAAGGAAGGGAATTGGGAAAATGTGACTGCAGCAATACTGCTCAAGAACAACTTTTCCTAGGTTGACCTAGCACCAACTAAGTTACAATAATCAGAAGGCTCTACAAGTTAAACTGAACATTTATTAAATTAGTGGACAAACAATGAAAACCACAACAATAGATATGGTCAATATGACACTTGCTGGTTGCTTTTGGTTTCTTTTTTTAAATACAAAAGGAATTGTCCTAATGATGAGATGATAAGTTTTGCACAGAATGGCATGAACAGCAAATTAATCCAATCACTTTCCTTTTCCTTCCCGAGGGTAAAGTGGATGGTGTGGAGTGAGGGCATGGGAATGTTAATAGCATAAATAATAATTAACTGTGGTCACAGATGCACTTAGAAAGAGACTTTGTCCAATTGTGGTTTTAGTGTCAATCTGGAACTGTAACTAATCTTTTAAATACAGTTTGCTCTGGTGGTCTCAGTTTCTGTTTGGTGAAGTTGCTGAACATTAGGGAAAATTTCAACATCCATGATGATGATTGATGATGGAGTTATGCTTCAGCTTGAAGACATTATTATAAAAATTAACTAACACCATACTGAAAAGACCATTCAGACGCACAAACTTCCATCACAGAGGCAAGCACTTGGGTCAACTTACTTGCAATCTATCATATCCCAAAATCACTAATATGGCAATTTTCCATCATTAAATATTCATGATTGTAATGGTCCATCTATTTTCATTACATTATGGAAGCTGCTTACTTTGTGAGCTAAAGACATGTGTTTTCCGTATTGAAATGCCATTTCTTGAACTTCTGTGTCATGTTTCGCCAGCTGCATTGCACCTTGACAACTCTTTGCCAGCAAAGCACCATGCGATAGAAAAATCCGCTCCTCCCAGTTAGTCATCAGGATGTCATCAGTAACCTTCTAAGAGTAAACATATCAGTTACCACTATTGTGGGATTATGAGTAATAAATGCACCTCCAGATATACCTGTGCATTCAGGAGCAATACATGGATTAATGACCTATGGCAAGTCTTCTACTAGAAATAAAGCAGAAACATAACTAAATAAATCTTATGCATAAAGGATCACAATCAGTAATAATTTCAAAACAAAGGTGATCAATGCTGTCAGATGGCCTCATTTTTGAATCATTCCAATCGCAAAGAGACACCCAAATTATTAATACGTTAGAAACTTCAGTTGCTGGTGTCAGACTCAATCATATATAGGAAATAATTTCTCATTTATGAGATAATCACTAGCCCCTTGCTCCTGCTTTCATTGGATGGTTCATTTACTTGAGAATTAAAAAATACAAGCCCTGGGAACTGAGCAATTCATAGCTACCCACAATATGATCTTGAAGAGGTGACTGGGAAAAACAAAATGTAGTTACTTTTGTGTGACTATCTAAAGTTTCCATTTTTCTTAATACAGAAAATCTCTCAATATATAAGCAGGGTGGACTATTTGTTCTGGTGGATCTCACTTTCTAAAAATAAACCTAATTGCTAAGAAGGAAATGAGGGAGGAACTCAAGAAAATTACAGTCGCCAGGGAAGTGGTCCTGAGTAAATTGTTGGAGCTGCGGGCTGACAAGTCCCTGGGTTCTGGTCGATTACATCCTAGGGTCTTAAAGGAAGTGGCTAGTGAGATAGTTGATGCATTGGTTTTAAATTTCCAAAATTACTTAGATTCGGGGAAAGTTCCATTAAAATAGCAAATGCAACTCCTTTCTTCCAACAGGGAGGGAAACAGAAAGCAGAAGCTACAGGACAGTTAGCTTAACATTTGTCATAGGGAAAACATTAGAAGTTATTACTAAAGACATAGCAAGGCAAAAATTCAACGTAATCAGACAGAGTCAACATGGTTTTATGAAAGGGAAATCATGTTTAACCAACTTATTGGAGTTCTTTGAGGAAGTTAAGATGTGCTGTGGATAAAGTGGAACCTGTGGATTTACTGTACTTAGATTTCCAGAAGGCATTTGATAGGGTGCCACATCAAAGGTCACTGTAGAGAATAAAAGCTCATGGTGTAGTGGTAACATATTGGCATGAATAGAAGATTGGCTGGCTAACAGGAAACAGAGAGTAGGCATAAGTGGGTCTTTTTCTGGTTGGCAGGATGTAATGAGTGGTGTGCCACAGGGATCAGTGCTGGGACCTCAACATTTTACAATTTATATAAATGACTTAGGTGAAGGGACCAAAGGCATAGTCGTTAAATTTGCTGATGACACAAATATAGGTAGGAAGATAAATTGCAAAGAGGACATACGAAGGCTACAAAGGGATATAGCTAGGTTAAGTGAGTGGGCAAAGATCTGGAAAATGGAGTATAATGTGGGAAAATGTGAAATTATCCATTTTGGCAGGAAGAATAAAAAATAAGCATATTATCTAAATGATGAGAGACTGAAGAGCTCCAAGCCAGTGCAGACTCAATGGGCCTCCTTCTGCACTGTAAAGATACTATGATACTGAGATGCAGAGGGACCTGGGTCCTTGCGCATGAATCACAAAAGGTTAGTGTGCAGGTACAACAAGTAATTAGGAAAGCTAAGAGAATGTTATCATTTATTACGAGGGGAATTGAATACAAAAGTGGGAAGGTTATGCTTCGGTTATACAGGGCATTGGTGATACCGCATCTTAGTATTGTGTGCAGTATTGGTCAAAAGCATTGGAAGCAGTTCAGAGAAGGTTTACTAGACTAGTGTCTGGAATGGGCAAGTGTCTTATGATTGGACAGGCTAGGTTTGTATCTGCTGGAGTTTAGAAGAGTAAGAGGCAACTTGATTGAAGCATAAGATTCTGAGGGGTCTTGACAGGTTGGGTGTGAAAGGATGTTTCCTCTTGTGGGAAATCTAGAACTAGGGGTCAAAGTTTAAAAAAAGGTGTTGCCCATTTAAGACAGAGATGAGGAGACATTCTCTCTCTCATAGGGTCATGAGTTTTTGGAATTCTCTTACTCAAAAGGTGGAAGCAGAGTCTTTGAATATTTTTAAGGCAGAGGTAGACAGATTCTTGATAAGCGAGGGGGTGAAAGGTTATCGGGGGTAGCAGGAATGTAACCTCAACTTCACAATCAGATCAGCCATGATCTTATTGAATGGCGGAGCAGGCTCGAGGGCTGTGTGGCCTGCACTCCTGCCCTGAGTTCAAGAGTTCGTATGCAGTTGGTCTGAATAGCAAGGAAGCTAAGGAGATATTAATTTCCTGAAATTGTTTTGCTTTATTGGTCTATACTTTGCGTACATAATTGAATGTAGAGTAACTGCAAGAGGGCCTACTTTGATAGATCAGGTGTAACTTGTTTCTCATCAAACTGTAAAACTGCAGTGATCCCTGCAGCATATTCCCAACCTCACTATAATGTTGCTCTTGAGTTTAGCAGGCTGCTTGAAGCAATGAAGTACTAGCTGAAAAAATAACGTGCGGTACCCCAAGAAACAGATGGCAATTAATTGTCAGTTGGGGACTCCCTTTCTAATTAACACACTTTGAGTTGCAATTTTTCCAGATGCATTTACACCCAGATCAGAATTCCATTATTTTGGTTGTGAGGAGGAAAGATGAGCGAAATGAGCAATTTTGCTCCATTTATATTAGTGGACAGTTTGGAGTATAGGTTATATTACAAAATCATTACTTCACTATGACCAACAATTTTAGTTTTTGTGGGATTTTTAGCTTCCTAAGTTCACAGCTCCAGATATAGGAAATGCACAGGTCCAGAGACTGCATTGTTGCAAGAGTGTATGGCACTGAAAGGGAAACTATGAGCCTAGAGCATTTTGTGAATAGAGATGCTGCTGGCAAAAGCATGCATGAGAGAGAACTTTCAGCACATCACCACAGAAAGGAAAACATGCACTGGAATGACTACAGGATCTAAATGAAGCATCCCTAGGGTCAGTAGATTGAATGTTTAAGCATCATTGCACATCAGGGAGTCAAATCTAAAAATCACATCTCAATATTGACATTTGAGAGCCAACTTTATCACAAAATTGTTTATTTTCAGCCCTGTGTGCAAAATGAAAATACTTGTTAAAAAAAAAATCCATTAAAGCTGCCTGGCAATCTGTAATCACCTTCTCTTCTCAACCTAACAAAATAAGAAAATTTCATTCCAGCAACCAGATGTTAAACACATATTTATTTAGACCAAGAGAATTAGACTACATATAACTATCTGCAGTTTACATGCAAATTGCAACAATTTTCAGCAGCGCTGGGCTGAAAGCACATTCAACCTTTGCTTTCCCAGGCCAAATGTATTAAGAGAAATAGGTGCTACAAAGAATGGACAGGTACAGTTCAGCCTACATCAAATAAAAAGGTTTGAACAGCCTAAACCACAAATTATGCATAATTATGACTCAAATCGTGAGAATCCACAACTATGACATATAGGCATCGTTGGACACACATGGGACTGAGACCTGAAAGGTGCTAGAAACATAAGGGAAGCAGTAGGCCATTTAGCGCCTTGAGACTGTGCCACCACTCAATGATCTGCACCTCAACTCTGTTTACCCACCTTTGTATAAGTTTTGATACACTTACCTAACTAAAGTTCATCAATCTTACTTCATCCTATATTTACAGACTTTTGGAGGGGCCGAGTTCCAGATTACCACCACACTGGTGTTTCCTAATTTTAACTCCTAAATGACCTAACTTTAATTTTAGGATGATGTCTTTTTGTCCTGGATTCCTCCACCAATGGACATAAGTTTTTTTTTGCACCTAATCGATCAAATCACTTGATCATTTTAAGTACCTCAGATAGATAACTTTATAACCTCCGAAACTCAAGGGCACACAAGCCAAGTTTCTACTTCATAATTTAAACTTTGGCATCATCCCAGTATAATTGTGCTATATTCCTTCCAAGGCCAATATACTATTCCTAAGGTATAATGACCAAAACTGAATGCAATCGTCCAAATGGGGTCTGTCTGAGACTCTGTATAACATTAATATTACTCCGTCACTCTTGCATTCCAACCCTTTTCAGGTAAAAAGACTCCATTCATTCCATTAGCCTTCCTCTGCAATCATTTTAACAATTTTAAAAGGCTTTTTCACTTCTTAGTACATCCAAAGTCGAAATATGCAACTGTATCCAATTAAGTATTGGGAAGACTGAAGCCATTGTTTTCAGCCCCTCCTTCAAACTCCATTGCCTCACTATCAACTACATCCTGCTCCCTGGCAACCTTGGAGCTACATTTGATCCTGGAATAAGCTCTGACTTCATTTGTGCTACCATTAGGACTGATTAGGACGGTCTATTTCTACCTCTGTAACATGGTCCATCTCAGCTCATCAGCTGCTGAAACCCTCATTCATGCTTTTATTACTTCTTGGCTAATGTCTCAATTTCTATCCCCCATAAACTTGGTGATACAAAGCTCTGTTGCCAATGTCTTAATTCACAGCAGGTCCTATTTCCTTATCACCCCTGTGCTCGCCAACCTAGAGTGGCTCCTGATCAAGCAACGCCTTCGTTTTAAAATTCTCATCCTTGCTTTCAAAACCCTCCATGGCCTCACCCCTCCCTATCTCTAATTTACTCCACTCTCACAACCTTCAGATATCTGCCCCCCACCCCCCCACCTTTAATTCAGTCTCTTGAGCATCCTCAATTTTAATTGCTCCATCAATGGTGCCATGCTTTCAGCTGTCTAGGCTCTATGCTCTGTGATTTCCTCCTACGCCTCTGCACCTCTCCACCTTGTTCTCCTTTTTTAAGGGGCTCCTTACAACCTAACTCTGTGACCAAGCTTTTGGTCATCTGACCTAACATCTCCTTATGTGGCTTGGTGTCATATTTTGTTTTATAATGCTCCTGTGAAGCATCTTGGGACGTGTTATTACGTTAAAGGTGCCACATAAATACTAGCTGGAGAGTAAAAGTGTCAGTACTTAAGGTCAACCTCAGAAAAGCATTCTCTACTTCGTTTTCACTCTCAGCAGCTAGCTTTTAATCTTAGTTATGGCTCTTTTCCAATCAAACCAGTTTGGATTGGAACCCAGGTCCTAAAAGAAATTGTTGTAACCTACTTCAGCCCCCTCATCTGAGTTACAAAGGACAGTGCAACAATTAAGAGTCATTAAATATTTGCAGTATTTTCCATTTTAAACTGAAGACTTCCACTATTTTGCAGTGTTTTCTCCCCCCAGCGTTGATAAGTCTATTAAAATTGATGTTTAGACTTTTAATTGCATTTGACTAAAAGTCCGTCTTCTCAGAAATAGAAGAAATTAATGTTTCCCTTTATTGTTTACTGTCCTTTCACTCTTTGATCATAGGGAATGTGGAGATTTATTTTTAACACTATATATATATATATATATATATACGTTCCTCAAATAGTTCATGGTTTTACAAAGGAAACACAATAAAGTGATTATATTACCTCATCAGTTCGAGCATTTTCGTAATACACGCCTTGAACCAAGTCTCCAATTGCACTTGATACAAGCTCCACAACCTGCAGAAAGAAATAAAGATGTCATTCAGGATTGTGAGGACAGCCTCTCTCGCCAACTGAAATTCTATACAGTCTCACCCATTTGTATATGGCAATCAGATTCTACAGGACTAACAGCACTTCCAGCAGCAATCATTTCTTACTTTGTTTCCATTCAAAAGACCAGCAGTCAAGTCTCCCAAGTCATATTGTTTGAAAGATTAACAATTTCTACTCAATGAAAACCTGATAAGAGCACATCATGTTAGATTGAAATTACATTCTACAATCAAGAGTGATATCATTTTTATCCCTTCTCTACTGTTTTACATTGTTTGGGGACAAAGTGAAATGTGCAAATTACGATATTAACCAAAGTGATCTTATTAAGTCTTAAGTGATGTGATTAACATTCAATTCTATTTAGCTGAACAAAATATTGTGAATTATACAAATCTGACAAAAAAAACTGGACTCAACCACGTTTGTTAGTATCACAGATCTTAAGGGGTCCAATTTTGGCCACATCAATCCAGATTCATTTGGAATACTGAACTAATCAGGTCACTTGCATGTTGCTTTTGATCACAATTTCACCATATGATGCACTTGTAGTGAGTTTTCATTGGAAAAGAGATCATTACAAAGTACAATTTGTAATTGCTTTCATGAGTGTTAGCATAGGCATGCATGTCACAGTATATGCAAGTGGTTTCTAAGCAACTTTTGCTCCCTTGACCCACTGCATAAAACAAGATTCCACTGTATTTCTACAAATTAAGATACATCTCATCCACCAACAACATGCTCTGCTCAATAAAACAAGCTTTACAGTACAGTGCAAAACAAAACTTATTATAATTAAAAGCAGAAGTATTAATTATGTAACAATTCCATGTCAACCAATGCCATTCTTAGCAACTCTGTACTGTTACTATATATTAAAAAAAACTATTTTTCTCCCTTGAATCCAGAAGGTTTAAGTTTGGAGTCCAGAGTAAACATAGTTCTTAATCAGTCATGTTGCCCTTTGAGTAACCAGATCCTTGAGGAAATATTGTAGCAATATGAGCTGCTGCAGTAACCCAAGGACAATGCTCCTACAGTGTTACCAGATGTGTTGTGTTATTTAACATGGGAATAGAGAAAATGAAGGTTTTTTTGGAAAGTATCAGATAAGCTCCATTCCCAAATCCGAACGGATTGAGTATCGCCAACAGGTCTATGAAGAACTGTAACCAAACTCCCAACAAGGGATTGTATTACAGTTCATACAAGTTACATCCCAAGATTCTTCTGATGGCCGAGACACATAATACAAATCAATCACTCACAAAAATGTTATGGTTTGTGAAACGGTCTGTGCCTAGAGACCGGCAGATCAACAGCCACTGGTAATACGAAGAGGAATTCACGAAGACACCAAGTCCTGTTCTAAATGTCAAAGTGATAGCATGAACTCCTAACAATGCATTGAGCTGTGGATAACTAGCTATTTTCTGCCTTTGCTGTAATACTAGACACCATACAATGCAAGCAGAGACTTTGCTCTCTTTCAGCACTGATCCTGACCAGCATTAGTAGAGCCAATTTTTTTTTAAACCAAAGAACAAGGGAATAATATTAAACAAAACCAAGATGACAGAAGTAAAATTGCAGAAGTCACTATTTGGTTGCAATTCAGTGACTTAGCAAAAATGGAATCAGAATTATTGAATAATTAGGAACTCAGTTAACATTATTCCCCACATTCTGTCGGCAATAAAGCACACATTCACATCTATCACTCCTACTAATACACAAGTAACTAAAAGGATTTTTGCCAGAGTGCAAGGCTCTGTCCAATAATGCATTTTATTGCTGATATTATTTCAGGAAATTATATTATGCAATTCTGAACAAAACTTGCCTGAAACATTGCAGAATATGAAGACTCCAAGTATTACATTTCAAAGTTCACAACCCAACGTTAGTACTGGCAATGTTTCCCTCGCACTCAATGGAATAGTTTAGGATCTCTAACATGGGTCTTATTTTGAAAGAATGATTGCAGGTGTCAGCACTTATATGAGTAATCCCTTGAGAAATGAATTTCCTTTTGTATTTAACAAAACACCAATATTTTTCACAACTTGACAATGACAACAGCAAAATGACTTTATGAATTAATGTGATAATGAAGCAAAGGATCAAAGAAATCAAAAAAAAATTCAACAGGAAAAGAATGCAGCACTCATTTTCAATTCAACGGTCTTTGAAGCTCCGTCCCCAGAACATTATCGATAACTTGGGCTCCAGGAGGCAGTAAGGAGCATCAGCTGTGACTCTCCATTCTGAATCTTCCTCTGTATTCAGGAAGACAATTCAGTATTCACTGAACACAAGAGAAGAATAAACAGGCAGATGTCCAACAGTAGAGACATGAGGCATAATATAATACAGTGCAGCTCTTCAGACTTAACAATGGGTGCCTCAGTGGGGGCATCATAGAGCAGAGGCTGTCCAAATTGTTTTTGATTCTTGTATATTACAGAGCTTGTGATGTATGGATTTTTACAAACTGCCATTATGACAAAACGGATCGGGATGATCCAGAACTTCTCAATCTGTTCACACCTTTTTGATGTTTTGGCATTTGTTCCCCATCACCCCTCTTCCATACAGTTTCTTCCTGAATCCCCAGCTGAGAATGACATCATTCTTCTCATGCTCTACTTCAAGATGGAGTTTTCTTCCCTTGCCTCCCCAGTTCAAGGGGACATTCTTCTTGACCACCCACCACCCCCCCTTCCAATTTTCATGCGGGCTCTCTGTGCCCTCTCCACTAACTCTGGCCTTTTGTGCTTTCAACCTCACCTTGCCCCACAATTGGTGCACATCCTTTGTTGCCTCAACCCCTCTCTGGAACCTATACCCTAAATTCATTCAACTCTAAACGCCATCTCCAAACTCACCTGTTAATAAAGTTTTCATCAATCCTCTTCAATGGAAATAGAAAACAAATATTGGAAGATTTATGAAAGCGCTTTTGAACATTTTTATGTTATAAGTGCTGTTACAATCCAGTTAGGGACCAGTAACTTTTTGTTTAAAGTAGACAAAGTTTGAAATCTCAGTGACCCACTAAAAGAATAAAGCCATAAGATTCCATGATTTTGAACAAACAATATAAACATTATCTATCTTATACTCTAACATTCAGAATTAACATGAATTAATATGAATTAATGGGCAAAAAGTGGTCAAACACACCATGCTGCACATTAAATGGCAAGTCCCATGGATTTCTCAGCAACCTATCCAGTTGCCAGTGACCACTGTGAGTCACAAAATCTCATTAAAACTCCCTCTCCCTCAGGAGATACTTCAACTCTTCACTTTTGAAGATATAGCCTCTGAATTCCCTCAGGCTTCCTTAATGATTGCTCACTTCCCAACTGTTCAATCTCTTCTCCTGAGACTGTGTCGCACAGAATTTATAAAGGTGCACTCCTATCTCTAATTACAAGCACACTTCCAACTCTTTCAGGGACCATTCGCTTCACTAAACTAGCACTGCCCCCAAGTTACGCTGAGCTACAAATGGATTTGAGGACTTCCACAAGGTCCTAACTGCATAGAGCCTGCTAACAACTCCCAGGGCATTTCTGAGCCCTAATTACCTGAAGCCTGCTAACAGCAACACCTTCTTGGTATGGAGTCTCTTCCCCTGCCTAAAACTCACTCACCCAGCCAACAAGCAGGTAAATTGAAACCAAAGAATCATCTTAAGCTTCACCCATCTCCAGGACAAGGTAGCCCTTTGTGGTTCACCGAATGCTTTTAAATGAATTTGGCTCTAACTCCCAAAAGAAAGCAACTCTCTGGACTGCACTAATTTGCAAGCAGTGTAGACATTATGTCTCCAGTTCTCCAGCTAAGTAAGCCCACCTGCTGTTTTATGATCTCACCTTTCTAGTTGTTAACCCCTTAAGTCAACATGGCCTTAAACTTTGTGATCTAATGCTCTTCAAGCTGCTTTCATTGTATTTATCCATTTTCTACAGATAAACTTTAATTTTCCCAGAACTAAACATTACCTCTAACATATTAACATGAACCATGAACTAGATATTTGTCACAGTGCTACACAAGTGCAAATGTGAAATCGGAGGGGTGGTTTAGGGTTTTTAGGGATTACTAGCATGAGTTTCGACTTTAATTTCCCCATTTAATTACCAATGTTGTCTCCCTCCCTTCTTCGCCAATTTCAGATTGGCACATTGCCCCCCTTTATGTGGATGTGTGCATCTCTCCATGTTGTGCTTCCTATCTCCTGCCAATTCTTATCTCCTGATGCCACTTCAATTACAATTATTGCCTACTGTATACTGACAGCAGCAATTGGCAGGGAGTGGGGAGGGGTAAAGTGACAGCCAGTGATAATGCTGAGGACAGAAGAACCAGCAACCTCACTTGAGGGGGTGGGATGGAACCAGCAGTACTGATCTATGTGCGAGGGGCAGATACCTTGACCTTGTGGAATAGTGCCGAAATTGGACCATGGTTTGGTCACTCGTATCAGTAAAGCATTAAGCCTTAATGGAACTTTCTTCCAGTGAACACTACAGGAGAAACATGGGGGGAGAAATCCACACAAAAGAACAATTCCTAGGGCTTCTTGAACCTGAAAATTTAGAAATCAATTAAGATGAAGAAACCAATAGAAGCTAACTGGAAAAATTGATTTGTGGATTTCTTCAGTCCGGAGTGGTAAAGAGAAAATTGACAAAGACTACATTTTAAGTGGTATTAGATAATTGTTACACAGACTGCTTGAGCTTGTCTCAAAATGCGAGTGGTCATGGAATTCCTAATGGCTAGAGTCAACTTATTATAATACACCAGCTCCTAAACAATTTTGAAGTGATGGCAGCAATTGACCCATCCCTTTTATGTACAGGCACAGTCATCCACTCAAAGGTAATTGGCAATGCTTAACCACAAACCATTTGTAGGAGAAAATCTATATTATCAAACAGGGGCATTATAGACTTCAAGTCAGTGCTTTTATTTATGATGTAGATTGCTATTTATAAACACACAAGGGATGATGCAGCACTGACAGGTCAGATTTTGATTTCATCCTAAATAAGTGCGAGGTGCTTATAGATTCTTCTTCACAAAAATTGGGATGATTCATTCAATTTCTTCACCTTCCACCAGGTAGCAACCCCCCCACCCCCCACCCCCCCACCTGCCATGCTCTAGCCTGAACCTGCATCTTGCTTTAATCTATCCTTTTCCTCATCTCCTCTCATGCCCTTTCCAAGTTCATCTTGTCCCCGAGACTTAATTCCTGTTCCCTTGACTTTAATATTAAACTTCCCTTCATCTCATTAACACTGAGCTTCACTTCTTGGACTCACATGTTAGCTGACATCATAAAAGGATCCCTCTGTTAAAGATGCTGCTCGGATCCCTTTTAAAAACACATCTGTTCTTCATCTCTCATCAAAAACAAACCCCCCCGCATGGCCCTGCGGTCCGAGCGAACTGGCCCATTTGCAATTTAACTTTGCTCAAAGTTCCTGAACATGTCACCTTCTAAAACCCGTGCCCATTTTTCCCACAACTCAACATGAGAATTTATCCAGCCCTATTAACATCGCTGGTTCTAACCAAAGTCACAATGATATTGTCTGTGAACTCTCCTTGACATTTTAGTGCCAACTCCTACACTTTGCACAAGCTGTCTTTCTCCCGAAATCATTATCTGTACCTTTGTCACCGCTAGGCTCACCTATGCCAATGCTCTCATGATCAGCCTCTCATTCCCCAGCTTCCAGAAATTTCAGCCCCAGTGACTCCAGTTTAAAATGCTGATCCTTCTGCTTAAATTCCTTCATGACCTCGCCCCTCCCTCAATCCTAGATCTGTAATCTCAAATGGTACAACCTACTCTGCCGCCATTCTTTGTTCTCTGGCAGGCCTATTTTGCAATCATACCAAGAGCTGTCAAGAGCCCATGGTCTTGAGATTCCTTCTCTAAACCCATCCATCTCTCCACCGAGACATTAAGTCTTGGAAAGAAAGTAGAGCAGGTTTACTAAAATATTACCAGGGCTCCAAGGATTAGATTACAAGGAAAAATTACATAAACTAGGCTTGCATTCCCTGGAATAAAGAAAATTAAAGGGCAATTTGATTCAGTGATTTAGGGTTTTGAAAGGAATTGATAAAGGTAGAGAGAGAGAGAAAGAAACTTTTTTCCGCTGATGGGATTCCACTGATGTCTGGGACAAAGGGACACAACCTCCACCCATTCAATACAGTCTTCTCTCCAGCTTAATCATTTTAAATCTTAATTTTAAACCCAGCTCACCACCCCTTGTAATATCTCCTTTCTTGGCTCGGCATAATTTTTTTTGTCTGATAGTCTTTATGAAGCTTCTTGAGACGATTTTTTACATTGAAGGCGCAATCTAAGTATATAAATTGTTGTAAACAGCATTAAATCCTGTCTACATCATCAAACCATATATTGTTAAAGAAATAAACAGTCAAAAGCTCAAGTATCATAAGGAGACGTTTCAATTCACTTTATTCATGGAAAAGTATTGTTGTAGGTTATATTTACTGTTAATTCAATAGCCTATTCGGTTTACTTTCAGGAATTCATTCTTTTGTTATCTATAGGAAACAAGAACTGCAAGAGCAGAAACAACTAGTGGCAGAAATGATCTGAAAAACATTCAGAAAATATGAAGTTAAAAGCACACAAACAACAATAGTAAGAATTGCACTTAAAGGTGGAGTTTTGCAGAACTTTTAAACTTGTGCTTAAATTACTGTTATTCTATAAAGAACTTTACTACCTCTGCCATTGATAAGACTGGAAAATTACAGCTCTATTGTCTTTTATTACATTATCTGCCTTCTGTTTGGCAGAATTTTAAAATACACAAGAGAATGTGTATTGTACAAAAACTACTTCAGCTCCCAGGGGATGGCATCATTTGTGGGTACACTAACAGATGTGGTATCCGGCATGCATATTTCTGAAAGGATGACAGGAAGTCATTCATGAAATTTGGTGAAAATAATACAAGGTTGGTGTTCACACAAGGACACACGAGGAGCTCTATTATAGCTCTATTTCCTGCTTCTAGAATAATAAGGCAGGACGGAAATTTTAAAAATCATGCCCAGAGTTGATATTTTGACAATGCACAGTGCTGACCATAGTTTATTTTACCAAAATATTACACATCAACAAAAAGCTTCACTGCATTGCTGGCAACAGCTTTTGATAAAATACACAGGAATTTTCTGGCCCCATTGGTGTCGGGCATCATGGTGGGCTGAGGGGGGACAATATGGTGAGAAGGCCAAAAATCGGTTTTAGGCCATTGTGAAATCAGTTTGCAATCGTCCGCTCCATCCATCTAAGGTGGGCCGCGTTTCCCACCGCCGCATGTCGGGAATGTCACATTTGCATCTAATTATAAGCCCTGCTTGCCGGAATCATACCCAACGTCAAATCTGCCTTCCACGTTGGCAAGACTTCAGAGCGCGTGCTTTATGACTGCCTTTAAAAGGTGTACAGCTGGTGACCTGAACTTCGAGGGGAACTCGGAGGTGAGTGCACACAACCTTGCATGGTGCCTACGAGTATAGCCCGTAGGACATTAACGAAGAGGTGTCATGCACTTGGCGGGGGGAGGCGGCAGCGCACAGGCAAGTCCCTTTTTCTCGGCATACTTCCAGTGCAGTGCTGGGGAAAGGGCTCCAGTGCAGGTCAGGCCAGGGGGTGACAAGCAAGGCAGCACAGACTGGAGGAAGTACTCGACCACATGCCAGCGACAGCTGGGAAGTGGTGGGGAAGTGGTAGGGGGTTAGGTGCGGGGGGGTTTGGTGGCGGCCATGCACTTGGAAGAGCTTGTCAAGAGAGAGCATTCTCCGCAGCGGAGACTGCTTAGCTGCAGCTTCATTGGCATGCTTGGAGTTAGGTCTCTGAAGCTTTCCTGCTAATCAAGCAATGCAAAAGCATGAAAGTGTCACCAAATGCTCCAGAGCTTTTCATCCCTCAGACACAGACATCAAATTAATGTGCCTTTAGGGCGGCAGCAGTGCAATAGCCAACTGGGAAAGTTGTACAATCCCCTTGTGAAAGGTGACCATGGCGCAGTCACTGGTGGAGGCGTGCACAGCCCCTTGCAGTTCTTTATCAAGGTATGGACCAGTGTCCCCGATGGTTCAAGCTATCAAAGCAACCTTGCAGTCCAGGCTAGAAGAATACCTGCGCCTCAGCTGATAGCACAGCATGTAGTCCAGTGGCTGAAGCTGCCGTCAATCGGTCATGTGGAGTGGGGCGGAGGTGTGTGGAGCTTCGGACAGCCAATGAGCACACTGCACACTGGCCATCCAAGTGATGGCCAGCACTGTCCTGCATGCTAGATGGGGCCTTCAGACTTAATCAAGAAAGGTTCTTAGTATACTCATGCTACCCACACGTCTCGGTCTTTGATCCTGCAGGAGGAGAGCACCAGGATCATGGAGTCGGTAATTTAGCAGTATGCCTCATGGCTTATAGGGAGCAGAGAAGAAGAGGAAGAAAAGAGCAGCAGAGGTGCCTGGCTCAGCAAAGGCAGGAGCATCTCCCTCAAGATGAAGGGGCAGCAGGGGCTGCTGCATTGACCTATGCAGCATCTCGCAAGCCTCGACGCACAAGTGCATCCAGGAGGTCATGAACATCACCTTCACAAAGGCACAGAGTTTTGCGCATTTCGCCCGGAATCAGGAAAGCCAGGAAGCAAGAACGCTGGAATTTGCACAGATTTCAGGTTTTCCACAGGTGCAGGGTGCCATCAACTGCACTCACGTGGTGCTTAGTTCTCCGTGGCAACAAACAGTCAACTACATCAACCGCAAGGCCTTCCACTTATTGGACATTCACCTGGTGTGTGCACACCACCAACACATCCTGCAGGTCTGCACATGATTCCCAGGGAGTGTCCATGACTCCTACATCCTTAGCACGTGTTAGGTCCCTGACCATCTTCCAGGGTCCACAGAGGCTGCAGGGTTGGCTCCATGAGGATAAGGGCTACCCACAGAGACTGTGGCTGGTGACACCCGTGCGGCAGCCTCAGACTGCAGCAGAGCGATGATATAACAAGGCTTATGCCGCGACCCGGACTTTGGTGGAGCAGACGATAGGCATTTTGAAATGAGGTTTCGGTGCCTCGATAGGTCTGGTGGAACACAACCTGGCGCTTCAAACGAGGGAGACCTGGCTGAGGAGATGGAACAGCTGCACGTCTCCTCTGATGAGGATGAATTTGAAGGGGATGACAATGATGAGGTCTTTTTCATTCATGGGATGCGGGTGTCACTGTCTAGGCCAGCATTTATTGCCCATCCCTAACTGCCTTTGTTCAGAGGGCATTTAAGAGTCAACCATATTGCCGTGGATCTGGAGTCACTTGGAGGCGAGACCAGGTAAGGACAGCAGACTTCCTTCCCTAAAGAGCATTAGTGAACCAGATGGGTTTTTTACGACAACCAGCAATGGTTCCGTGGTAAATATATATATATATATATATATATAAAAACAAAAAAACTGCGGATGCTGGAAATCCAAAACAAAAACAAAAACAGAATTATCTGGAAAAACTCAGCAGGTCTGGCAGCATCGGCGGAGAAGAAAAGAGTTGACGTTTCGAGTCCTCATGACCCTTCGACAGAACTTGACGCGAAACGTCAACTCTTTTCTTCTCCGCCGATGCTGCCAGACCTGCTGAGTTTTTCCAGGTAATTCTGTTTATGGTTCCGTGGTAATCATCAGACTTTTAGTGTCAGATTTTTAATGAATTCAAATTTTGCCATCTGCTGTGGTGGGATTTGAACCTGGGATATGAACCTGGATTCCCAAAGCATTACCCTGGGTCTCTAGAATATTAGCGCAGTGACCATACCATTAACCTACCACCTTGATGACAGCAATGGGCTATTGCACTGGCCAGATGAGGCAGTCACGATCGGGAGGCTCTCATAGCCACAAGATTCGCAGAGGATGATGACGAAATGCAGTGAGGACAGTCCTGACATCCTCACCTTGCATCTGTGAAAGTTTTGACTCCTGTTTGGCTGATGGCAGCACACATACCCTCAGTGCTCAGGTTCATGTCATGGAGACGCAGTGGAGGCCTTAATGGTCACTAGATTCCAGGAGGATGATGATGACAAGCAGTTAGGACACTCCATAGATCTTCACATAGCCTCTGTAAATGTCTGGTCCCTGGCTGGCTGAGGCAGCTCACTTGCACTCTGTGATCAGGGTTATATCATGGAAACGCAGCCGTGAAACTTTAAACGTACCTGATCCTTTGTAAGCCTTCAGCACCTGACCTGTTCAGGAGCAGAGCTTCGTCCTCCTCCCTATGGGTGCCCGAGGGTCCGTGGCTGACTACTTGAGAAGGGGAGGATGGAGTGAGATCGAGCTGCCCCTGGTCTTTCTTGACCACTCATGATTTTGAACAGCTCTTTCATATTTCCTCTCAACCTTCTCTTCTCTAAGGAGAACAACCCTAGCTTCTCCTCTCTATCCATGTAACTGAAGTCCCTCATCCCTGGAACCATTCGTGTAAATCTTTTCTGAAACTCGTCTGAAGCCTTCACAGCCACCCTAAAGTACGATGCCCAGAATTGGACACAATATTCATGTTGAGATTGAACCAGTGTTTTTTAAAGGTTTATTAGAGTAGTGTTCTAGGCCCAACTTCAGCTGCTTCATCAATGACCTTCCCTCCAGGCCAGAGTTTTCACTGATGATTGTACAGCGGTTAAGTATCATCCATAACTCCTCAGATAATGAAGCAGTCTGTGTCTGCTTGTAGCAAGACCTGGACAACATTCAGGCTTGGGCTGATATGTGGCAAGTGACATTTGCACCATGCAAGTGGCAGGCAATGACCACCTATCAAGAGAGAATCTAACTATTTCCCCTTGCTGTTCAACGGCATCACCATTACTGAATCTCCCACCATCAACATCCTGAGCGTTACCACTGACCAGAAACATAACTGGACCAATCACAAATACTGTGGCTACCAAGAGTAGGTTCGAGGCTGGGAATTCTGCCGCAAGGAACTCACCCCCAATTCTCCACCGTCTATAAGGCACAAATCATCAGTGTGGTAGAATATCCTCCACTTGCCTAGATGAATACAGGTCCAACACCAGTTAAGATGCTTGATACCATCTGGAACAAAGCAGCCTGCTTAACTGGCACATCATTCACCACACGAAACATTTATTCCCTCCACCACTGGTGTACAGTGGCAGGGATGTATACCACCTTCAAGATGTAGCAAGGCTCCTTCGATAGCACTTTCCCAACCAGTGACACAGACAACCTAGAAGAAGGGCAGCAGATGCATGGGAACACCACCACCACCTGCAAGTTCCCCTTAAAGCCTCACATCATCCTAACCATTCCTTCACTGTCACTGTGTCAAAATCATGAAGCTCCCTGTCAGCACTGTGGGTGTATCTACATCACATGGACTGTAGTGGTTCACTGCCACCTACTCAAAGGCAATTAGGGATGCTAAAATAAATGCTGGCCTTGCCAGTGACGCCCACATCCTTGACCAAATAGAAAACAAGTGAAGCAAAGTACACACCTCTTGTCATAAATGCAAAAAACTACGGATGCTGGAAATCCAAAACAAAAACAAAAATACTTGGAAAAACTCAGCAGGTCTGGCAGCATCTGCGGAGAGGAGCACAGTTAATGTTTCGAGTCCGAATGACCCTTCAACAGAACTAAGTAAAAATAGAATAGAGGTGAAATATAAGCTAGTTTAATGGGGGGGGGAGGGGGGGGAAGTAGAGCTGAATAGAGGGCCAGTGATAGGTGGAGATAACCAAAAGATGTCACAGACAAAAGGACAAAGAGGTGTTGAAGATGGTGATATTATCTGAGGAATGTGCTAATTAAGGGTAGAAAGCAAGACAAGCAAGGTACAAATAGCCCTAGTGGGGCTGGGGTGGGGTGAAGGAATCAAAAAAGGCTAAAAGGTAGAGATAAAACAATGGATGGAAATACATTTAAAAATAATGGAAGTAGATGGGAAAAGAAAAATCCATATAAATCATTGGAAAAAAAGGGTTGGGGGGGGGGGCGGAAATCGGAAAGTGGGTGTGGATGGAAGAGGGAGTTCGTGATCTAAAATCGTTGAACTCGAGGTTCAGTCTGGAAGGCTGTAAAGTGCCTAGTCGGAAGATGAGGTGCTGTTCTCCAGTTTGCGTTTAGCTTCACTGGAACAATGCAGCAAGCCAAGGATGGACATGTGGGCATGAGAGCAGGCTGCAGTGTTGAAATGGCAAGCGACAGGGAGGTCTGGGTAATGCTTGCAGACAGACCGAAGGTGTTCTGCAAAGCGGTCACCCAGTTTGCGTTTGGTCTCTCCAATGTAGAGGAAACCACATTGGGAGCAACAAATGCAGTAGACTAAATTGAGGGAAGTGCAAGTGAAATGCTGCTTCACTTGAAAGGAGTGTTTGGGCCCTTGGACGGTGAAGAGAGGGGAAGGGGCAGCCGTTGCACCTTCTGCGGTTGCATGGGAAGGTGCCGTGGGAGGGGGTTGAGGTGTAGGGGGTGATGGAGAAAGGGCAAATTGACTATTTTTAAACTAGTGGGTTGTTTTATTTAGAATTTTGTTGATTGTTTTAGAATGTTGTGGATTGTCTGAGCTGCTGTGGTGAAATTTGTCACAGCTGTCAAAATGTGAGCAGAGCTTTCAGAGCAGACTGTTGGACGTGGATTGGGCTGAAGCTTCCCAATGAGATGAAAGCTCTTAATAAAAAGATTTTATTTTTCAGCTTTACAGTTAGTTACTGTTACAGAGCATCAACAAATGAAGAGGGCAGTCAGTAGAGCACATACACCATCCTGCTGTGTTAACAATGTTAATACAATTACGCAGTCATTCCTTGAGGCTTTTCCCTGCCTGATTGATGCTATGGGCTCTCTCTCCCTGCAACTCACCAATCTAATCTACCACACTCCACCACAAATTCACATACATGTACAGTAACCCTAATTTAGGTTTAGTTTCCCTCTTATTCTGACCCCACCTAATAATTTAGGATTTCCCACTCAAGTGCTATCTGTCTCTCCCAGTATTCTTTGCACCTTGGTATTCCTCTCTAGTATTACCACCTGGTTCCTGTTTCATGTGTTTGGGTCCTTTGGGACTTGTTCATTTTCTCAAAGCAAGCTGTTCGAGACTGTATTAAAAGCATTGCTCTTGATTTGCAGCCACTATGTACATACTGGGAACTCTGCATGAGGTTTGGAACTTCTCCCTCCAGATCCCTGTTACTCAATCATGTGATGTTATATCATTACATCAGCATCACGTGTTTCTGATGTTTACCCCTTTCCTCTACAGTTCCCACACACATGCCATGTTAGTTTAAACCTCTCCAATAGCCCGAGCAAATCGCCCCAGAAGGGAACTGGTCCCAACTGTGTTCAAGTGCAACCGTCCTGGTCGGTACAGGTCCCATCTCCCCCAGAGCCAGTCTCAATGTCCCAGGAACTTAAATGCCTCCCTCCTGCACCATATTAACCATCATCTGTTTTATCCTCCTACTTCTATACTCACTTGTGCATAGTACTGGGAAGTAATCTGGAGATTACTTTTTGAGATTACTAGTTTTGAGGTCCTGCTTGCTAATTTTCTACCTAGCTCCCTAAATTTTGACCACAGGACCACATCCCTCTTTCTATCTATATCATTGGTACTGTTGTGGACCATGACTGCTGGCTGTTCACCCTCCCTGCTCAGGGTGCTCTGCAGCCAGTGATAATGTTAAGTTATGCAGTGATTCTTTACAAATTCTGCCGTTCTTCTGTCAGGGCCATAAGTCATCTTCATCACATCCTTGCTCCAGCATAAATCAAAGCTGCTTAATGATCCAAAAGCTTGTATTCAATGATATTAAATGGTCTCAGGATCATCTTTTTAGAAAGAATGGAGCCTGTCTCAAGTTAGTTGCTCATTTCATCTTCTGAAAATATCAAAATATTACCATCATGAGACTAGTTTCTCATTAATGGAACTGGAATGCACACTTTTAAATGTACTGATAACAGATTCAGTCAGTCAACAGAGAGATATCAATCAATGCATTACAAGGAGGCATTTGCCACTGCTTCACATGAGCTTAAGTAGTGAAATGTTGATGGCCAAGACTTTTTGCTCTGAGTGGTTAGCAATTTATTATAACAGCAGTGTTACTCCATTCAGTGACATAAGGAGTGATTGGGTCATCACAATTTTTTGACCATAAATTGATTGTCATACATCAATCATAAGCAGGTGCCTTATACAGTGTAGTCATAAAGCATAATTCACCGGGGTAACAGTTTGATATCCAGGATAGCCTGAAGCATTCTTGCCTCCAAGTCAGAAGGCTGCAGATTCAAGTTCCACTATAGGACTTGAGCAAACAATGTAGGAAGACATTTCAGTGTTGTATTCAGCGATTGCTGCATTGTCAGATGTGATGTTAAATCTACTTAGATGGATATAAAATTAAAACCTCATGATAATCTTTAGAGAAAGCGCAGGTAGCTCTTCCAAAATCCTGACCAACATCCATCCCTTAACCAACACTATGAAAGCAGATTAACTGGTGATTCATCTCATTGCTGTTTGTGACTGCTGCATTATGCCTATAAAAGCAAGTGCCAAAATTACAAAAATAATCCATTGGCTTTCTTTTTCCTCTGACAATATCCTCAATTGAACTGTAGGCTGAAAATATAACAGTGCATTGGTTTCCAAATTCATTAAGCTCTCCTGATTTGCAATGTTAACGAGCCACTCATTTCATGTACTGGCTTGTGCCCGTTCCGCTCAAGAGAAAAACTGAATATTAGAGATACCAGGCAGCCTGAAATTAGAGAGCTCCTGTTCAAGAACTGATACCTACACAGTGCAATGGACCAAATGGCCTCCATCTCGGCTTCTTTGAAGCACACAGTATGAACAGATAGAAGGAAATTATTTTCTAAGCTCTATTTTAAGACTGATATGAAGTATGAGTTTTATTTTCTTGCTTCACCTGATCATCCAAGTCCCTCATTTTAATTATATGCATAATTACAGTTCCCCATTCCACATATAAACAGATAGAATATAACTTACCTTGTCATCTGTTGCAATAAAGCAAAATAAGTTGAATATGACTGTACCCACCATATCATGCAAAATTATCTCTAGGCCCTACAGTAATGGCACCTTTATGACCCTTAGATCTGTATTGTGGCCCTTTGTTTAATCAAGCAAGCTCAGTGGCCCCCACCATACAATGACATGAAAAGTTAAAAAGAAAATAAATTATTTGAATACGTTATCTATAAGAAATAATAGTCAGGTTTATGGTTGTAATTCAATCTCTGGATTGTGTAGACACAAACTGCTCAGGTTTCACTTTTGCACTTTAGGACATCTGAACAGTGTGATTGAGTTACAGTAACGCAATACCTTTCTGTGATTCACAGGGTGCTGTACTCTCCAATAATGACATCAGCAAGGGCTGCAATACCCTTTGGAGATTTAGGCAATTCCAATAACTGAACTCAGCATGGACTGCACAGTACTTTTAACTTACAACTATAAGCATGCTCCACTGTATTTTCTTTCAAATTATAGCAAGAACAGTCCGTATTACATAAAATAACATGGGCAGTTTAAATAAAAGAGGTAAGGCCATCCAGGAGTTCAAATGACATTTAAATTGTGGTCATTTGAACTCCTCGATTTTGTTACAGCTTTGCCACTCAATCCCAGTATCCAGTATTGTTTATACCACACACGTGGTCTCCCGAGTGTTGAGATATGGAAATAGCACAGGTCATTTCTCAAGACTTCAGTCAACGAGTTAGCAATGTCGCAAAGCCAGTTTGTTTTTAATTTATAAAAGTTTTATGCTCATTGTAGTAACAAAAAATAAAATAACCAGCTAAAAAAGAAGTAAAATTTCAAAACAATTTGTAAGGTGAAGCCAACAAATTTCAGGTTTATGCTTTACATTTTATTAACGTCATTCTGAATTACTTTACAGTACTCTAAAACCAGGTGGTTAACAGATATTTTATTCATGCATTCTATATATGAATTATGGTAAAAGAATTCCAAGAGAAAGTTGAAAAAAAAAGCAAGTTCTTCTACGTGGTCCCATACCGTTACCTCTGGAATCTCTCAATGTACTGTCCTTGGTACCATCTTTTCCTCATCTACACACATGGTATCAGCTTCTACGTGCATGCTGATGACATCTCGCTCATCAATTCCAACGCCTCCCTGCTGTCATACTATTTGTCTAATATCCAGCAAAGGAAGAGCCACAATTTCCCCCAGTGAAACATCAGGAAGATTGAAGACATCATCCATTGCACCCATCATAAACTCCACAGCCTCACCTGCCCTTTTCACAAGCTAAATCAGACTGTTCACAATCTCTAAATAAAAACAAAAAACTGCGGATGCTGGAAATCCAAAACAAAAACAGAATTACCTGGAAAAACTCAGCAGGTCTGGCAGCATCGGCAGAGAAGAAAAGAGTTGACGTTTCGAGTCCTCATGACCCTTCGACAGAACTAGGTGAATCCAAGGAAGGGGTGAAATATGATGTGATATGATATCATATTTCACCCCTTCCTTGGATTCACCTAGTTCTGTCGAAGGGTCATGAGGACTCGAAACGTCAACTCTTTTCTTCTCCGCCGATGCTGCCAGACCTGCTGAGTTTTTCCAGGTAATTCTGTTTTTGTTCACAATCTCTGCTCACTATTTGACCCTGAGCTGAGGTGCTGACCCCATATGCTCTCCATCACCAAGGCTACCAGTTACCAACTTTGTTAAATTGCTTGCCACCACACCTGTCTCATCTCATCAGCCATTGAACCCTCTTCCATGCCAATGTCACCTTCAGACTTAACTATTTCATCATTCTCCTGGCTAATTAAAAATCCTGCTGCTTGCATCCTATTTTGCACTAAATCTCACTCATTTGTCACTGCTTATCTCCTGTTATGGCAGGAGGACGGTAAATGCCCACCTGCCCAAATCCTAGAAGGAAACTTGAAGCAGCTACCACAACCACTTGCAATTTGTACTTATTTCAAGATGCTGGCTTTGAATTCCGTAAAAAGGTGGCCAGCAAGTCTTATAGGTTTCCTACAAAACTAAATCAAACCTTTATTAATAGAAGAAATGATTTTAAGCACATACACAGGTCTACAAAATACTATGATAACTTCAAAATCCCCTAATTAATCCAAACCCCAGTTAGGCCTCTGTTAAAGCAACAGTGAGATACATAGATTTTAAAAGACCAAGGCAAAGTAACACACAATACACCCTGAACAATCGAATTCAAAGTGAGTTTTTCTCAGCTTCAGTTCCTTGTAGACAGCAGCTTGAGGCTTAGATGCTGGAGGCTTTCCACACTTGTGTTAGATTTTAGAATGCCTGCCCTTACACACAGCCTTCCCCCGTTTATACATATTTTCCCCTTTGAATGCAAATTCCCATTGTTTCGCTTTGTCTTTTGGACTTTGCCTCTCTAACCATAAAACTTTATCACAGTGCCAATTTTACCAGTGCTCTTTGGGAGAAATAAACACACAGTTTCTTAACTTCTCCTGGCTAGGTGTAACATTTCACACCCTCTTTTGAATTCAAGCTTGTCTAGTTTATGTAAAAATGCAATTGTTCCCTTTACACCTTTCATTCTAAAAATTCCCCCGTGTTTACCTACTTAACACTTCAACCTAGCTTATCTTCCAATACATCAAAGCCTTCAGACCAGCTGCCCTTAATTCAATTAAGTCCCACACACACACACAGACACAGATCCACTATTACTCTACAATAAATTCCAATAACATTATGAAAATTATTATACCTTCCTGACATCTCCATTGATTCAAAGTTGCTCAAAGTTTAAAATTTAAGATTCTCATCCTTGTGTTTAAATTGTTTTATAGCTTTGCCCCTCCCTATTTCTGCAACCAACCCAGGTCATAAAGCCCCCTTCACCCAAACTTGCTAGCCTCTTGCAAGTCACCTCATCTGCACTCACCCATTGACAACGATGCTT
This sequence comes from Carcharodon carcharias, assembly GCF_017639515.1. Lineage (NCBI taxonomy): Eukaryota > Metazoa > Chordata > Chondrichthyes > Lamniformes > Lamnidae > Carcharodon > Carcharodon carcharias. Next base: position 50,303,815 of record NC_054471.1, on the reverse strand, counting down.
TCAGCCACCTAGGCTTTGTTCTTTAGAATTACCCACTTCGCCCCTTTGCCTGTCCATCATGGAGCTGCTTAAAATCCACTATTTGGAGCAGAGAATTTGGTTATCCATCCTAAACAGCCCTTCTTTGGCTCAACATCCATTTTTGTCCAATTACCTTCCTACAAAGCAACTTGGAAGTTTTATTTTTTTTAAAGCGCTATGTAAATGGAAGCTCTCGGCGCTGCAATTATTCACAGGAGATTTGTTTTCCGTTTAAATAAAAAGGGCAGAATTTTTCCCTCGGATGGTGGGCAGGCCCCACTGGCTCGGCGGTGGACGGATAGCCCACCCCCACCACCGAAACGGGGCCCGCCGCCATTTTGAGTGGGCGGGCCAATTAAAGCCCACCCAGTGGCCTTCCCGGCATAGCGCTTCCTGTGCTTGGGGGCAGGGGAGTGGGATTCCCCACCTGTCAAAGAGCGCGCTGCTCCCTGAGGCAAAGTCCTGTCTCAGCGAGATTAGTGACAGGTAAGAAGTCAAAAAAAATAGAAAAATTAAAAAATTATCATGTCCCCCTCATGTGACAATGTCACACCATTAGACTTTTTAAAAACGGACATGAAACTTCACCCTGCCAGTGGATGAGGTTTCATGTATTATCAGAAGCTCGACAGAGCTCCTGGCCTGCCCACCAGCCTTAAGGTTGGACAGGCAGGTCTTTAATTATCTTAATTATCCTGTCAATGGCTTTAATTGGCCATTGACAGGTCGGCGGGCGGACAGCTGATTTCGCTGTCCGCCCACCTTCCTAAAAATTTAAAGGAACCGGGATGACGTCGGGGATTCCTCCTGACATTTTCCCGTCGGCGAGCGGGCCCCGCCCCCAAATCGCCGACAGGAAAATTCACGCCAAAGGATTTGACCTAGGCTCAAGAGGAATAAAATCCAAGGTTGCGGATAATACCAAATTAGGGAACATGGCAAATTATGAGAAAGAATGCAGGATAGTGCAAGGGGACACAGATAAAGTTATTGTAGTGGGCAGACAGCTAGTAGATGCAGTCAAATATAAAGTAGCACTTTTGAGGGTGGAGAATAAAAGGAACCAAAGAACAAAAGCCAGCATGCCCTAAATGGCAAGAGCCTGAGCAGTGGAGGAACAGGAGATTTAAAGCTTCTTTAAAGGTGGGAGTTCAAGTACAAAAGGCCATAAGAATGGCAAACAAAATTCTGGATTTCAAACAAAGTGATCTGGACAAAGACATTGGTTATGAACTAGAGGTACCATGTGTAGCTCATGGCACCCAATAAGAAAGATATTAGAGCCACAGAAAGAATACTGTGAAGATTCACCATAATCATACCAGGAAGGAGTGGTCATGGTTCCAAAAAAAGTTAAAAGAGCCTTTTATCATCAGAACATAAAACTTAAGGGTGTGGGAGTGGGGTGGAGGGCTCATAAAAGTTTCCAAAATTATGATCAAATGTTTCTACTGCTTGTTTAATCATTAATACAGGGTTTCAGACTTGAGAATAACAGGAGAATGTGAGGAGGCGGTATGTAGAAAAATGTGTTTCCAATCCACTCCTTTCAATTCAATTTGAGTTACCTGTTTGATTTTTTGAGCGCAATGAAGACGAGTACTGTTTTAATTAAGTTGCTTAATGCCAATTACAGGATAATTTGAAATATTTGATTCATAAAATAAAACCAAACTTAGAGCACTTGGCTGCAAGTAGCTATTGAAGCAAAGACCAAATCACCATATAAAAGGGAGCTGTACAGGACTATAAAAGGACTATAATAACAGGCAAGGAAATGCATTAGAAGGTATGTCCAGCTGAAGGGCTCACACCAATCCAATGACTTCCTTCTGTGTAATTTCTCTGATTCAAATAATAATTCAACTGACAAAGAGGCAAACGTCCAGAAACTCTATTCATTGCATTATCTCTTACTTCATGCATAACCACATCACAGTTCGACCTAAAGTAAGCTTGCTTACTCTCAAATACATTGTGAGGCTCTGAAAATACAATTGCTAATAAGATTACACAGTCTTAACTTTCCCCTGCAATGTTCCAGACAACTCAGCAGAGTTCTTTCTCCTTTAGATTCTACAACAAGTTATTAATAAACACTTCGGGTTGGATTTTGTGTAAGGACAGGAAAATGCAAGTTGTGCCCTTTTGTGGCTTCCAACGCATGAGTTTGCCTCCAAACACCCCATTGCTCCAATATGTTTGTCTCAGAGAGATATTAGCCGGGAGAGCTGCAATGCAATGGAAAGTGGGGGTTCTAAGGTGGGCTGGTTAGAAGGCCTGCCTTGTTCTCAGGGCCAGAAGCCCAGCTCCCAACATTTTCTTATGCCCTCTAGACCTCACCCCTCATCCCCCTTCCATACCTCCCCAATGTACCCTCCATGGCCACTTAGCCAATTATCCACTATCGGCAGACCTCAGAATATCTTTGAAATGGACATTAAAAAAAAATTCTAACAATCTAATAGAGCTATTATTCAAACATACTTCATACTGCGAAAAAAACTGTTAGAAACATATGAACAAGGAGGAGTAGGCTATTTAGCCCCTCGAGCCTGCTCCACCATTCAATGAGATCATGGCTGATCTTGCACAAAAGCCATTCAAAAAAATGTAAATCCCCTCAGGTGGTCAATCTGTTGTAAAAATAAGCACTTAAGTCAGTGACCATATCAAAGACAGATAATCCTTTAATAACCTCTTAAAATGACCAACACGTGAACATGGCCTCCTGCTGAGGTGAATTGTTCTTAAGCTTTTAAAACTCAGCTAAGCATTCATAATAAGCTCAGCTGTCAAAACAAAAATTACCAATGTGAATAATGGGGGTCTATTGAAAGCCATACCAGATGTCCTGTCAATCAAAGTAGTCCAGAAGCAGATAGCTTCTTTTTTCTCTAGGTGAAAGCTGAACTTTTTTTAAACCAAATTTAAAAGTGATTTGGACATTTTAGTCACTTCAGATCATTAAACTAGAAATACCAAGTGGTGTTGCTTCAGTTTTGAATGCACAGGAACACTTTCCCAATTGGAAAAAGTACTCTAATGCATCTCAACACTTACAATGCTGGTCAATGCACCTTTTCAGGACAGAACCCTATGATAAGACACTGCAGTTAGAATGCATATACATCATAATACATCATCTAATAGCAACATTTGAACGTGTCAAAATATTTAACACCTACTTGACAAAATTTTCCCAAATTCTTAGCGGGCTCCTCCCAGTGGTCATGAGCTCTCCAACAAGGCTTTTTTTTTAAAAAAAACAGACTTTCAAGACCTGCACCAGCACACGAAAATAGCAGGGGTTGGAGGGGTTGGTTGGCTGGGGGGGGGGGGGGGGGGTGGAGAATTAAGATTTGCTCTTGGGCTCACAAGGGCAGTCTCGACCTCAGAAAAGGTCTTGGAGAGTCGTGCTCAAAAGTCCCTACCAACCCACTAAATGGCCATACAAAAAAAAGAGCCTTGGGGTCAGGAACGCACTGCAAATTCAAATCTCCAGCAGATCTTCTTGGTCTGGTTAACAAGTTAAAAACACTGTTTACTGCGAAACACTAAAGCAACATGAAACAATCTATACTTCCTTTTTCAATAAACCCAATAAAATTAAGCTCAATTTAAATTGGCACATTTTCAATTTTTGATGCAACAAATCGCCCAATTTTACTAAAGCGAATGTTCCAATCTTTTCTGCCATTTTGAGGGGATCCATTACAGTAAAGTTTACTGTTTCAAATATGTAGTATAATATCAGTTCCATAAGGTTTGTTCTAACTGACTAATCATTATACAGGTGAACCAATCCACTATGAAAAATCATTAGAGAAAGTGAAGCCAAAATTTACCCAGAAAGGTGAAGGGGCCAGCTCAAGGCAGGACACCTTCATCCAGATACCGGGGGCAAGGTAGATGCCTTGATTGCTGAGTTCATACAACTGCCGATGCAGGAATATCCTGTGGGGAGATGGTGGTTTAGTGGTAATGTTACTGGTCTGGTAATCCAAAGACCCAGCCTAATGGTCTGGGTATATGGGTTCAAATCCCACCATGGCAGCTAGTGGAATTTAACTTCAGTTAATAGATCTGGAATATAAAACTAGGCTCAGTGATGCTGACTATCAAACCTTTATCAATTGTTGTAAAAACCCAGCTGCTTCATTATTGTCCTTTAGAGAAGGAAATCTGCTGTCCTTACCTGGTCTGGCCTACATTTGACTCTAGACCCACAGCATCGTAGGACTCTTAACTGCACTCTGAAAGTGCAGTTAGGGATGGGCAACAAATACTGGCCATGCCAGCGACACCCCATCCCATGAAAGAATAAAGAAAAAAAAACTCAATTCCCTAGCATAATTGAGGAAATTATGCAGAGGCAGTTGACAGAAAATTCAAGTGTCCTAACTTCTTGTATTACGTGATCTAATTCAGCAGAGCATCAAAAATAATTAGAATTGTCGATGACCAGTTTGTAACAAACTAGTAGGTGAGCAGAGAAACTCATCACAAGTACACACTACAAACTTAGCTAAAAGAGAATATTGGATATGACGGAGCGATAGAATCTTTAACTTTAGTTGTTTGGTAGTACAAAACTTGAGTATTACTGAAGAAGAGACATTTGTTGAAACTTTTCATCATGTACTCATCAGGGCAATTTGCAAGAAAACACCAATGTCAGGGGGAAACAACATATTTATACTGGATGAGAAGAGACAGCTGATTGGTTAGCAAGTGGACTCTGATTGGTGGAGGCGTTGGCATGGAGAATGCACCAGTGGATGGTGACTGACAGTTAACTTCCAAACATTGTTTGAAATTTAAACCAGGTAGCTTGACTCTGATTGGTCAAGACATTGCCCTAGGGAATGAACCAGCAAATGGCTGACACTTATTTTGTTTAGCTGAAACAGGCACAATGTGTGTACATGTTCTTTCTGCCTGCAAAGATCAGAGCTCTGTAAATCAATGTATGTAGCTTCCATTACATGTAAATGCAACGCACTTTGAGCCCGAATGACAATCTTAAATTGGCTGTCAGCATAATTCTTAGTACACTGAGGATTATTTAACAAACGTTGTCCAATCGTGGAATCACATCTCATGTTGGTTACTGTGTTTTGAGTTTTGCAAGCATTGGCTGGTTGGGTATGGTGCATACCTTGCTCGCTGTGAACTGCGGAAGGGACATGCTGTTTGATATGATCTGCCAGTCTTTGAGATGTACGGTCTACATACCTAGCATCACAGTGGCACTGAAATTCATACACCAAATTACTCATTTGTGTGTTAGGCAGAACGGCTTTTTGACAATAGTGTCCTGTTAATGGTAACTATTACTCATGTTATTACTGCATAGTAGCAGCAAGCTTAACTTGTTGCTCAAATTTTTAATACACCTTGCCTTACCTACATTGGTATTTTCTTGTGAATTATCCTGATGAGTGCAAGACGAAAAGCTTCAACAAAAAAATCTCTTTTCACAGCAATCTTTACCTTTGCTTTTACATCACCAGATAAATCTTTAGCTTCCATTATAGATCTTCAGCTGAAATGGTTTTATGCCAAGGGTAGCCGGCCCTTCTCCAAAACCAAAAGTAAAGATGTGATGGGGCACAAGAGCTAAAACCTGAACTCTGTTCCTTGTCCCACAGGTGCTGCCTGACCTGCTAGGTATTTACAGCAATTTTGTGTTTTAATTTCAGATTTCCAGCAGCTGTAGCAGTTTTACTTTTCTTCTTCCCCATTCAGAAACCAATTCAATCCATTGCTAACCACTTGGCCCAAATGCTGGATATTTATTTTCTGGTGGGAAAGCAAATCAACCCATCGAGTGGACTGAAGAGAAGACCTAACAACTGTGTTGTCAAGAAAGTGAAAAGAATAACAAAAGGCTTCTCCCATCTATACATTAGAGCATTCAAGCTCTAATTATTAAAAAGCTGCAGATCCCCTCAGCTTCACCTCTTAAACCATTCTGGGCCCAACACATTCTGAACAGGTAGCAATTTTCCGTTGATTCTGCACTGTTACTCCTAAGACTTAAATCATGATTACTTGATTTTTTTACCCCACGCACCCAAAAAGGTTATTAAGGGTTAAGAACCTGTACTTTCCATTAGCTAGGTTTAAGTATACCGTTCCATTTTTATTGAATAACTGGGTGAAAGTGATTGAGCAGTTAAAAAAAAAAATTTCTCATTAGCAGTGAACTGGAAGGGCAGGACTAAGATTAGCCAGTAGGGGATGTTCACAGCCTGGACAACAAGGCTTCACCAAATCGGGGGGTACCAGTTCGACCAGCTCAATACAAAAACCTAAGTTCAGCCTGCAGATTCCAGAGATTTAGACCGCAACATGCATAAATGGAGAGGTAGCCCTGCATCACAGAGACAGGCTAATTTATTAATGCAAGGAAGAAACAAACTCCAAATGTCTTGTATTTTACTGATTTTCAATGAGAAAAATTTTTTTAAATTCCCACACCATACACACAACGCAGAATTCAGCAAATGCATTGTGGTGAGCTAAACCGTAAAATACACCGAAATGTTCAATTCCCAGAGCAGTGTTAACATGGTGCAAAGTAGCACCTTTTTCTTTGAAACAACAGATGCAGCGAATCCCTTGGCAACTGCATAAAATCCTACATATTAATGCTTGTAAATTAGATTCCAGCACCAGTTTTTGCATATGGCAAATATTTACTGGCTTGTAAAGTTCCAACAACTCAACCAAGACATTTTATCCAAAAAGATCTTCAGCTGGCTGAGCAAAATTCATCAGGTGATAAATCTACAGAAGTTTTCTTCAGGGAATAAATATTACAGAGCAGATACTAAAAAGTAATATCAAATCCGGTGCAAAAAAAGGCAATCATATTGGTTTCCACAGCAGATTTTTAATCATTCACCAGGATTTCACAGAAAACTAGAATTAAGGACATGAGGACATTAGAGTGGGTGCAAAAAAAATCAAGAGAATGGTTCCAGGGAGGAGGAGCAGTTACAGAGAGTAATTTACTGCACACGGAGCCATTTGATTATGTGGGTAGACTGGAGAAGATGGGGCTGATTTCCTTAGAGATCAGAATGAGAGGAGATTTGACAGAGATATTCAAAATCATGAGGGGTCTGGGCAGAGAAGACAGGGAGAAACAGTTCCCATCGGTGGAAGGGTTGCGAACCAGAAAGCACAGATTTAAGGTCACTAGCAAACCCAGCAATGGTGACAAAAGGAAAAACTTTGTCACGCAACATGTGGTTGGGATCTGAAATGCAATGTCTGAATGTGTGCTGGGGGTTTAATCAAGGCATTCAAGAGGAAATCGGATTGTTATCTGAAAAGGAAAAAGGTGCAGAGCTACAGGGACCAGGCAGGGGAGTGGAACTAGGTGCGCTGCTCTTTCAGAGAGCCAGCAAGGGAACAATGGGCTAAATGGCCTCATTCAGTTCTACAACTATTCTATCATTCTATATACGTGGCTAACATTTCACTAAATCCAATCCGCAACCTTAAGATACAAGCCCGCACTAAAGAGTTATTGCCGGGATGTGAGCGTCACTGACTAGGCCAGCATTTGTTGCCCATTCCTAATTACTTTTGAGACGCTGATGGTGAGCTGCCTTCTTGGTGTCAAGCTTCTATGTGGAGTAGGTACACCCACAGTGCTGTTAGGAATGACCAATGAATTTGTTTCTGGTGGTGTTTTTGGCAACAGGAAAGTTGCCTAGGACAACAGCTCTTCTTCAAATCATGCCATGGGACCATTTCCATCCATCTGAGCAGGCAAGAGTGGTTTAATATTGCATCCAAACTGCGAACAATACAGCAGCAAGTGTCAGAGCAGCTTACATGTTCAAGACCTAAAACTAGAATGGAACTCACAACCTCCTGACCATTTTTTACAACCAACTGAGCCAAGCTAACCAAAAGGACCTTGCCCATAATTCAGAACATTATGCAAAAATTATAGAGGACTTGTATGACTCAATACAAAATTCAGAACAATCATGTCCTTACTAAAAAATAATGGTAAAACTGAGTTACTGCATATTAAAAGAATTTTCAGGTTTACAGGACAGTGAGCCCGACGTCAGTAGTAGGTAAATTATTGGAAGGTGTTCTGAGAGATCGGATATACAATTATTTGGACAGCCAAGGGCTGATTAAGGATAGTCAGCATGGCTTTGTGCATGGTAGGTCGTGTTTAACGAACCCTGTAGAGTTTTTCGAGGAGATTACCAAGAAAGTAGATGAAGGACAGGATGTGGATGTTGTTTACATGGACTTTAGTAACGCCTTTGACAAGGTCCCACATGGGAGGTTAGTTCAGAAGTTTCAGACACTTTGTATCCATGGAGAGGTTGTAAACTGGATTTGAAATTGGCTCTGTGGGAGAAGACAGAGAGTGGTAATGGATGATTGTTTCTCAGATTGGAGGTCTGTGACTAGTGGTGTGCCTCAGGGATCTGTGCTGGGACCATTGTTGTTTGTTGTCTATATCAATGATTTTGATGATAATGTGGTGAATTGGATCAGCAAGTTTGCTGATGACACTAAGATTGCAGGCGTTGTGGACGGCGGGGAAGGCTTTCATAGCTTGCAGAGAGATCTGGACCAACTGGAAAAATGGGCCAGAAAATGGCAGATGGAATTTAATGCAGAAAAGTGTGAGGTGTTACATTTTGGAAGGTCAAACCAAGGTAGGGCATACACAGTAAATGGTAGGGCACTGAGGAGAGCGGAGGAACAAAGGGATCTGGGAGTTCAGATACATAGTTCCTGAAAGTGGCGTCACAGGTAGACAAGGTTGTAAAGAAAGCTTTTGGCATACTGGCCTTCATAAATCAAAGTATTGAGTATAGGAGTTGGGATGTTATGGTAAGGTTGTATAAGACATTGGTGAGGCCAACTTTGGAGTATTGTGTGCTGTTCTGGTCACCTAACTACAGGAAGGATATCAGTAAGATCGAGAGAATGCAGAGAAGATTTACTAGGATGTTGCCGGGTCTTAAGGAGTTGAGTTACAGGGAGAGATTGGACAGGTTGGGACTTTATTCCTTGGAGCGTAGAAGAATGAGGGGAGATATGATAAAAGTTTACAAAATTATGAGGGATATAGACAGAGTAAATGAGAGTAGGCTCTTTCCACTTAGCTTAGGAGAAATAAACATGAAAGGACATGGCTTTAGGGTGAAAGGGGAAAGGTTTAGGGGGAACATTAGGGGGAACTTCTTCACTTAGAGTGGTGAGAGTGTGAACGAGGTACCATCTGATGTGGTAAATGCGGGCTCACTCTTAAGTTTTAAGAATAAATTAGATAGATACATGGATGGGAGAGGTCTGGAGGTTTATGGACTAGGTGCAGGTCAATGGGACTAGCAGAATAATATTTCAGCACAGACTAGAAGGGCCGAATGGCCTTTTTCTGTGCTGTAGTGTTCTATGGTTCTAAGGCTGGACAAATTCCCTCTTGTACATTTCTTTCACCATGAAAAGATGCCCTGGGATAAGATATTAATTATGCAGACTGCAATCAGCCTTTTGTGTCTATATATTGGATTTATCTACCCATCAGAAGATGACTTGTGCAAACTAATCCATGTAGTTGAAAACATAAAGCTTCAAAGCCTTTCAAGCATAGATGACTTGGAGGCCTAACACAGCATATTGCATCATTTATATACAGTCAAATTCACGATATACAATTTTAATATACTAGTGATCATTAGTTCATGGTGTAATTTGGTTAAAGTCATCTTTTTCAAAAAATAAACCATATAAAATGTTCTATAATGCTTGCAATCCCATGGACATATGGATTCAGTTAGCTTGATGACTCTGCAAATTCTTACAACAAATACAAATTGCTTTGTGGAGGAAAAATGAGATCAAAGTTTATGCCCTTGTTTATGCATTGAAGAGTGGTTAAAAACAATACAAGAACATACTTAGTACCGCCACTTACCATTCAACTGACTAACTTTTAAGAAGCATGAATTTGAAGCTCACAAATTTGACCTGCTGAAAGCATACAACATATTTTGGGTTTGTTTTTATTCATTCATGGGGTGTGGGCTTCGCTGGCTAGGCCAGCATTTATTGCCCATCCCTAACTACTCTCAAGAAGGTGGTGGTGAGCTGCCTTCTTGAACCGCTGCAGGCCCCACAGTGCTGTTAGGAAGGGAGTTCAAGGATTCTGACCCAGTGATAGTGAAGGAACAACGATATATTTCCAAGTCAGGATGGTGCGTAGCTTGGAGGGTACTTGCCAGTGGTGGTGTTCCCATCTGTCTGCTGGCCTTGCCCTTCTAGATGGTAGTGGTCGTGGGTTTGGAAGGTGCTGTCTAAGGAGCCTTGGTGAGTTCCTGCAGTGCATCTCGTAGATGGTACACACTGCTGCTACTGTGCGTTGATGGTGAAGGGAGTGAATGTTTGTGGAGGGGGTGCCAATCAAGCAGGCTCTTGTCCTGGATGGTGTCAAGCTTCTTGAGAGTTGTTGGAGCTGCACTCATCTAGGCAAGTGGAGAGTATTCATCATACTTCTGACTTGTGCCTTGTAGATGGTGGACAGGCTTTGGGGAGTCAGGAGGTGAGTTACTTGCCGCAGGATTTCTAGCCTATAATCTGCTCTTGCACAGTATTTACATGGCTGACTCAGTTCAGTTTTTGGTCAATGGTAACCCCAGGATGTTCATAGTGGGGGATTCAGCAATGGTAATGCCATTGAATGTCAAGGAACAATGGTTAGATTCTCTCCTGTTGGAGATGGCAACTGCCTGGCACTTGTGTGGCACAAATGTTACTTACCATTTGTCAGCCCAAGCCTAAATGTTGTCTAGGTCATACTGCATATGGGCATGGACTGCTTTAGTTTGAGTCATAAATGGTGCTACACATCGCACAATCATCAGCAAACATCAAACATCCACACATCTGGCCTTATGATGGAGGAAATGTCATTGATGAAGCAGCTGAAGATGGTTGGGCCGAGGACACTACCCTGAGGAGCTCTTGCAGTGTTGTCCTGGGACTGAGATGATTGACTTCCAACAACCACAACCATCTTCCTTTGTTCTAGGTATGACTCTAGCCAGTGGAGAGTTTTCCTCCCCCGATTCCCATTGACTCCAGTTATGCTAGGGCTCCTTGATGTCACACTTGGCCAAATGCTGCCTTGATGTCAAGGTCAGACATTCTCACCTCACCTTTGGAATGCAGCATTTTTTTTCCCATATTTGGAACAAGGCTGTAATGAGGTCAGGAGCTGAGTCCTCCTGGAGGAACTCGAACTGAACATTAATGAGCAGGTTATTGCTGAATAAGTGCTGCTTGATAGCACTGTCGGTGATCCTTTCCATCACTTTGCTGATGATCGACAGTAGACTGACGGGGCAGTAATGTGGTTGTGTACAAATCCGCTGCTGCTGATGGCCCACAGTGTCTCATGGATGCCCAGTTTGGAGCTGCTAGATCTGATTGAAGTCTATCCTACTTCACACAGTGCCAGTGCCACATGACAGGACAGAGGGTATCCTCAATGTGAAGACATGACTGTGTCTCCACAAGATGGTCACACCTACCAATACTGTCATGGACAGATGCATCTGTGATAGGTAGATTGGTGAGGGCGAGGTCATGTCAGTTTTTCCCTCATGTTGGTTCCCTCACTATGTACCGCAGAACCAGTCTAGCAGCTATGTCCTTTAGGGCTCAGCCAGCTCAGTCTGTGGTGGTGCAACTGAGCCACTCTCGTTGATGGACAGTGATGAACCCCACCCAGAGCACATTCTGCGCCTTTGCCATCCTCAGTGCTTCTTCCAAGCGATGTTCAACATAGAGGAGCACTGATTCATCAGCTGGGGGCAAGGGGGGTGGACGGTAGGTGGTAGCCAACAGGAGGTTTCCTTGCCCATAACTGACTTGATGCCATGAGACTTCATAGGTTCCAGAGTCAATGTTAAGGATTGCAGGGTAGCTCACTCCAAACTGTATACCACTAGGCTGCCCACCACCTCTGGTGCCACCGATCGGGCAGACCCAGGGATGATGATGGTGGCATCTAGAACATGGTCTGCAAGGTCTGATTCCGTGAGTTTGACCAGGTTGTTGCTTGACTCGTCTGTTGGGCACTCTCTCAATTTTGGCACAAGCTCCCAGGGGTTAGTAAGGAGCACTTTGCAAGGCTGACAGGTGTGCCACCGTTGTTTGTGGTGCCAAGGTTGATGCCATGTGGTCTGTCCAGTTTCATTCCATTTAGACTTGGTAGCAGTTTGATACAACTCAGTGGCTTGCTAGGCCATTTCAGAGAACATTTAAGTGTCAACCACATTGCTGTGGGTCTGAAGTCACATGTAAGCAAAAACCAGGTAAGGACAGCAGATTTCCTTCCCTAAAGGACATTAATGAACCAGATGCGTTTTTACAATTGACAATGGTTTCAAGGTCACTATTACTGAAATTAGCTTTCAATTCCAGATTTATTAATTGAATTTAAATTCCATCAGCTGTTGGGGTGGGATTACAACACATGTTGCCAGACAATTAAGAACATAAGAAATAGGAGGAGTAGGCCATTTGGCCCCTCAAGCCCACCCCGCTATTCCATAAGTTCATAGCTGATCTGCCCCAGGCCTCAACTCCTCTTTTGTGCCAGCTCCTCAAAGATTTCAGCGGAGGCTAGATCACAAAGTATTTAAAGAGGATTTTAAAATATCGGGGAGTTGAGGGCCATGAGGAGCTGGCACGAAAGAGGAGTTGAGGCCTGGGCCTCTGGATTGCTCGTCCAGCGACATTAGCCCTACACCACCGCCTCCCCCTAAACTCTATGGAAGGAAATCTGCCATCCTTAACTGGTCTGAGTTTATAGGTGACTCCAATCCCACAATGTGGTTGGCTCTCAGCTGTCCTCTGAAGTAGCCTAATGAACCATACAGCTATATCAAAATGATAGAAAGGAACAAAAGAATGAAACTTGACCAACCACTCTGCTGTGACCTCAGCATTTCAACAGGACTTGCTAAAGCCACACCCTGCCCTAATCCACACTCATCAATGACCCATCTCAGCTCCCCCTGGAGGTTCCCAATATTACAGCTACCAGTCTTGATTCAATTTGATTCACACTGTCAAATCAAGAAACAGCTGAGTGCACTTGGTCACATCAAACCTAAACATGTGCTCCAGAACAAGCTGTGCCCTTAGCTAAACTATTCAAGTGCTGCCTGCGGCCATACTAGTCTCAAAACACCTGATCTCGGAAGCTAAGCAGACTCAGGCCTGGTTAGTACTTGGATGGGAGACTGCCTGGGAATACCAGGTGCAGTAGGCTTAACAAAATGAGTTACACCAATAATGTGCCCTCCAAACATGGCATTGGAGAACGCAGAAGTTACGGGCCTTTATGTAGTTTTAAAGAGTATTGTGCATTGAATTTAAAACAATTTAAAAACAATTAAACAGGATTGGACCCTGTAACATGCTTTCCAGTTCATATTTTTAATTCTCAACATCTGAGAATAAAAACCATAATAAAACAACGGAGTGTTTTTGCACCTCCAAATAACGACTCTCACACAGCGATAAAAAGGAACAAGTACCTACTAGTTTATACACATTTTCCAGATGCATCTCTCCACACTTATTAATTTATTTCCTCAGTTTGTTGATCATGACTTTAATTTAATTAAAATGATAAATTTTATTCTATAATTTTCACACTTAGGAAATCCCACAGTGGTCTTTTTGTGTTCATCGTCGTGCCAAAAATCACAAACAGCGTTTATATTATTACTTTTTTTTAAATTACAAAACTACACTGTACTTTAAATTTCAGGATGTTAGATACTGATAAGAGTGCTTCTGTTTTAATTCTATTCTCTTGGATGGTTTAGTTATTACAAAGTAATATTCTTAGTAATAAATCAACCTGCATTCAAAACCGAAGTACTTATCTCCGACGGCATTTTTAAAAAAAATACACAGCCACCTGAAATAAGATCAAGGAGTCTGAAAGGGAATTCAAAACAAAGGAGGAAGGGACCACACCACAAGAACCAAGAATGAAATAAAATAAGAAACAAAAATCTGAAACAAGTCCGTTTTAAGATTGAAGAGCAGGGATAATTTAAAGATGGAATGAAAGATATCAAAGGTAAATAATGGAAAATTATTGAAAATATTTATCGCTGTATAGAATAAGAAAGGATCACATTGAGTGCAGAATAAAAGATCACAAAAGATAGAGGGGAACAAATAAAAACAAAATGGTAAAATCAGAAAAATGCCAACAGTTATGAAAACGCATTCATGCAAATGTCTTCTTTGATGCTCGGACAGTGCAGGTCATAAATCAAACAAATGCATCAATGCTACCAAGTATTTTTTAGTATTTCCTTTCTCAAGGTCTCCCTAGGCTATACGCACTTGCAATAGACCTGTTGTGTAAAAGTCTGTCAGAAAACTGTGCATTGATGCCAAGTGCACTAAGTCCATCCCAAATTTCGCTGCAGCAGATCAGGCACTCAGTGCCTCTAGGGGGCTGGTGCATGTTGTTATGTAAAAATCATATACTAATGAATGTAATAACTTACATAACAATTGCTAAAACCCAGTCATCTTTCAGAGTTTTTTTTTAAAAAGCATATTCTGCCAGTAACAACACTTTGTCTTTGGCATTCACCACAAATAAATCATGGAATTCATTCGGAACCACTAAGCATTTTCATTCCATAAAGCTGCTACACCAACTAGCTGCTGCTTTGAAATCTTTGCTGAACTCAGGATTTGATTTAGCCCACTTAAGTGCATAAAAAAGTACTGCATTTCTGATGACAATGTAACCATTTTGAGAATTTTCAAAGGCCTATTCCGTTACATGCTTCTCAAGATCAGGCCAATGGCTGGTCCCTATTCTCATGGCACATCTGGTCTTGGGTATCTTCTTCAAGGATCCCTTCTTTCTCCATTCTTGCACCAGGTTTTCACTAACACCAAATTCCCTTGTTGCAGCACAGTTATTTGACGAGTTAGCAAATATTACGACTTTTAGTTCGTAACTGGCTTTATGCTTCATTAGTTTCACTGGAGCACATTTCTCTTCATCACTTGCCATATAGGATCTTCTCCGTGTGAGCGTATCTTAAACTCCCACATATTATTGCAACATCACCCATTTTACCTGCTTGATCCCTTGTGCCCAGTTATAAGGTACCGCTAAGTAAAACTTGCATTTGTGGAGTGAAAGATTGAGGCTGACTACTAATGCAAGTATAGTAGGTTGTGGATGAAAAGGCAGGGCAGGGTATCGACTTATATGCTGAGCAATGATGTAGACAGAAAACTTTAAGTAACAGACATCACAGTTTTCTGTGAAGGACGGAAGTATAATCTTGATGAATCCCTGGGGTACTGCCTCCAAGTTTGTGTTAAGCAGAGCTTCATGATAGCCAAGGAGGCTCCACGCCCACATGAACTTGTCTCTATGTATCCCAATATACCTAGAAACACAGTCCATGTAGATTCAAATGCTGAATGAAAACACAGTAAAGCAGTAAGTGTGTGAAAAAGACTTGATTCAATTTCTTCACAGCTTACAATGACCTGACTTTGCAAAAAGCCAAGGCCTTGCATTGCAGAAGGCTGGGAGTTAGCTCCAGAGAAACTCCGTAATCTTTTTCTGCTTAGGGTGCTGTTTTCAGACAGACGCAATGCTGTCCACCATGTCATCAATGCAGTCAAACATGCTTTCCATGTACTGTATCAACTTCACCTTCTCTCTGATTGACAATACTTAATTTTCTCACAAGTTTCGCCAAACTCGGTTTTACATGTCCTTTCACAGGGAGATCTCGATGTCAAATGACGGCTTGTCCAGCATCCATAATTTCGCATTCTTGTGTGGTCTAACTCTGCTCTGATCATATGATAAGTTTAGATAAGTTTGGCTAATCCAGAGTTATCGGTGCGGAATTTCAGCTTACCACAAGCAGTGTTCTATGGGATTTGCTATTCTGCCAGCAGGAATGGCTGATGACTTCGACATAACCACAATTTCATATCATCCAAATGTGACTCATTGAGGTTTCACTATAATTATTTTATGTATTGATTCTCAAGATGTGAGCAATCCTGGCAAGGGTGGGCATATTGCTGGTCTCCAGCTGCCCTGAAGTTATAGTGGTGGGCCGCCTTCTTGAAGTAGCGATTGTTTGCACAACTGACTTGTTTGCTAGCCCACTTCAGGGGCCAACCAGTTCGTGGCCACATTATTGACTCTGTTCTGATGGCCATTTTTTTCTGGATCTTAAATTTATTCAGCTTCATAACTTGCCAGGGTTGGAATTTGAATTTCCAAATTCTGGGTTGCTAGCCCAGTACCATAACTACTACCATGCCAGGTCAGTCACCATCATCTGCAGGATGAACTCTAATTAATATCTAAACAGTCACAAGTCAGAAAATACCTGAAGCGCATTATAAAATGTTAATTTTAACAGAAGGATGCTTTATTAATAGATGTAACTTTATAGCTGAGCACCTGTACTAACGACCAGGAAGGGTTTCGCTGTCATCCGGAAAATCCCAAAATATGAAACAAGTTTAAATCTCTAATCCTTAACTCCATGGGAATGTCAAAATTAAATTTTAATACTACGAGTTTTTGTTGTTGAAGCTGGTAACAAACAGTTGTTACCAAAGACCACAGTCAAAAGTTGAAATATAATTGTACACACCTTAGTCTCAACAAACGTGGAAGGAAACAGTTAAAGATCTTCTATTTTTAGAGGTAGCTTAAATGTGTAAACGAAGGAGTTTGGTCACAGACTGCAGCTAGGAAAGTGTTTCTAGTCAGTGTGCCTAAATCATTCATCCCTCTTTGCGTGTCCATAAGGGTGTGTGTGATATTATGAACGGTTGATGGAGAACCTTTCAAATCAATTTGTACAAGTTAGAATGCCTCAGAATTGGTATTTGATGGCCCATCTGCTCTTCGGTCATACAGTTAAATTTTGTTATGTGTCTTTGAAAGAGGTTCAAGGATATAAAGAATTATGGAATCAAATTTGGTCTCTAAACTCACTCCTTTTCTAGGCCATGTAAAACTGAGGGCTCCATCATAATTACCCACCTTACGGAAAAGTCTGAAAGCTTGTCAGTGCTTCCCAAAGGCAATCAAGTAAAGCTCTGGGCCATACAATGTCCATCACTGGTTCCATTAAAATACTGTATTGTAACTTATGGTTACAAATTACAGTAAAATTCCGCCATTCGCAGGGGTTACACTCCCGTGGAATCTCGCAAACGGCGAAATTTTGAGCGACAAACATACTTTACAATGGGAGTCAGATAGGTTCCAGTCATCCTTAAATTTGACCTGTATAAAGGATCAAAAGCAAATAAAAAATGTTTTTAATAAAATTGAGAAATTTACTGCAAAAATTGTTTAAAAAGGCAATAAAACAAGAACAATGTAAAATCTGCCACACTCACAGTACTGTATTTTACTTGAGAGTGCAGGTGGAGGGAGCGAGTGAAGTGGCTGATGTAGGTATTGATGTGGATAAAAAAAAAATGTTATTTTTGACTGCTTCACCTTTTGCTTTTCAATTTTGTCAAGTTCTCGGTAAGGACCAATAGCAGTGTCAATCACACCACAAAAGGCAGTGCTTCTTTCCATGTTTGTGCTATAGTCTGTCAGCTAATTTTCAAATCTTCAGCTGATCTTATGAGGTCCACCATCATCTTGGGTGTAAAATGAGCTTTCTTAGGCTCTTCTTTCTGCTCCTATTTAAATTCACTTAATTTCATCAGTCCCACCAATTCTTTTGTAGAGAGTTGTTCTTGATGAGACTGAAGCAACTCCTCGACTTCATCTGTGGTCAAATCTTCAAATTCTGCCCTCCACCATGTTTTGCCAACTCAACAATTTCGGTTACCACAGGATCCACATTGGGAAACCCTGTGAAATCATTCACAAGCTCAGGGCAAACATTTTTCCAGAAGGCATTATTGGTTGATTCTCGAACCTCATCCAATAAGTCCTTACTTATCCCAATTGCTGCGGTCAATGGGTTTGCTTCCATAAGATTGAGAACCTGGCTGAAACTTCTACAAGCGCATTAAGTTTTAAACAGGGAAAGGAACTACGGGAATTGTAGGGTCCCTCCTACTTACAAAAGTTAACCTGGCAGTACGACCGCCAGAAACATTAACACTGGTCTTTATTTTAGCTTCAGACTGCCCAATGTATCTAATTGTAGATTCATTGACACTGTACTCCCCTCGCCAGCATAGTAGCACTTGTACGGTTTCTCATTCTAATATTTACTTTTTAGGCACTTTTCTGGGACGTTTATTCTTTGGATCTGACTGACTCATTTTTAAAGACAGCACTATACTGTACTGTAAGGGCTTAGCAATAAGACCAAAAGACATAGGAGCAGAAATTAGGCCATTCGGCCTATCGAGTCTGCTCCGCCATTCAATCATGGCTGATAAGTTTCTCAACCCCATTCTCCCGCCTTCTCCCCGTAACCTTTGATCCCCTTACCAATCAAGAACCTATCTATCTCCATCTTAAATACACTCAATGACCTGGCCTCCACAGCCTTCTGTGGCAATGAATTCCATAGATTCACCACTCTCTGGCTAAAGAAGTTTCTCCTCATCTCTGTTTAACAGGTCTTCCCTTTACTCTGAGGCTGTGCCCTCGGGTCCTAGTTTCTCCTACTAATGAAAACATCTTCCCCACGTCCACTCTATCCAGGCCTTTCAGTATTCTGTAAGTTTCAATCAGATACCCCCCTCATCCTTCTAAACTCCATCGAGTATGGACCCAGAGTCCTCAAACATTCCTCATATGTTAAGCCTTTCATTCCTGGGATTGTTCTCTTGAACCTCCTCTGGACCCTCTCCAGGGCCAGCACATCCTTCCTGAGTTACGGAGCCCAAAATTGCTCACAATATTCTAAATGTGGTCTGGCCAGAGCCTTATAAAGCCTCAGCAGCACATCCCTGCTTTTATATTCTAGTCCTCTCGAAATAAATGCCAACATTGCATTTGCCTTCCTAACTACCGACTCAACCTGCAAGTTAACCTTAAGAGAATCCTCGACTAAGTCTCTTTACACTCCAGATTTCTGAATTCTTTCCCCTTTTAGAAATTAGTCTATGCCCCTATTCTTCCTGCCAAAGTGCATGACCTCACATGTCCCCACGTTGTATTCCATCTGCCACTTCTTTGCCCATTCTCCTAACCTGTCCAAATCCTTTTGCAGCCTCCCCGCCTCCTCAATACTACCTGTCACTCCACATATCTTTGTGTCATCTGCAAACTTAGCCAGGATGCCCTCAGTTCCTTCATCTAGATCATTAATGTATAAAGTTGTGGTCCCAACACTGACCCCTGCGGAACTCCACTAGTCACCAGCTGCCATCCTCAGAAGGACCGCCTTATCCCCACTCTCCGCCTCCTGCCAGACAGCCAATCTTCTACACATGCTAGTACCTTGCCTCTAACACCATGGGTTCTTATCTTACTGAGCAGCCTCCTGTGCGGCACCTTGTCAAAGGCCTTCTGGAAGTCCAAGTAAATAACATCCATTGGCTCTCCTTTGTCTAACCTACGCGTTACCTCCTCAAAGAATTCTAACAGATTTGTCAGGCATGACCTCCCCTTGACGAAACCATGCTGACTTTGCTCTATTTTATCATGCACTTCCAAGTATTCTGAAATAAATGCTTAAAGATTGCCTAGAAGCGGCACTGTGATCAGGAATTAAATCGTAGCAACAAGAATGCCCACATGCAAGAACTGGCAGACAACACATGCGTTGTGGGCACTTTCAACTGCAGGAAATACGTCACGGGCACACTTTTTTTTGATCTTCATTTTCTTCTTTTTCAGTATTTTCTAAAGTTGGCTTCTATTTTTATAATTTTTAAAACCGTGAGTAAGCGAACATTTGGGCCTGCAATGGGCGATATGGTGTACAAAGACTTTTGAATGGGTAAATGAATTCGTGAAAGATGCGGTCGCAAGTGGCAGGACTTTACTGTACAAGCATTCCTAGCTGTCGGTAAAAACAAAATGGGCAAGTTCCAAATAGCACATTTTCACCAACACATGGGCAGAGATTGCATCAATCGCTTAATGTTACAAAAGTAAATAAACAATCTAAAAAAAAAATTTCACTGTTGTAAAGTAAGCCAAACAGAATTTGCAGAAGTCAACTGTTAATTCCAAGGCACTGAAAAACGTGGAGGCATTTTTAATTAGAAAATATTGTGGATTTCTTTTAATTACCTAAAGGCCCATCTGTCCAAGTGGATTTTAGTGACTATTGCGCTATTTGCATGCTAAGAGTGTCATTGTTTAGTTGTGTTAATGTCTGTCATCACCCAGGCATTTTTTCACTTTTGCTAATACATTTAGTTACACAAGATAATGCTTAAACAGTTAAAGTTTGCCTGCAATTCATAATCTTATAATACAAGAAGGGAGCAACTTTGCTATAAATTCAAAAGATTACAAAATAAAAAATAACTTTTTAAATATATCCAAGCATTTCCTCCTGCAAATGTCCTATGCAATCCATAGGGAAATAAATTCCTGAGGAAGAATAATTGACTCAGCTAATGTTACCCTTGGCAATAATCAACGAGATTTGCATTTCATTAAAATTGTGTAATATAGAAATTCCTCAAGCCCATATTTAATTGTTGCCCTAAATGCATATGGAGATAAACACGTTGTGCAGATGGGCAAGAGTAAGCCTCCATCTGTTACTGACTATAGCACAATAATGTTTTGAAAATGATTACACCTTCCCACAGCATAACTATTTCTTGACATGGTAAATTAGCTAATTAACTGTTGACATGCCTAATCACAACCAACAATCTCAGCCAGCGTCTCCAAAAGTATGCCTTGGATTACAAATTCATTGTTTCGCGCAATTGCTAAATCAGGCATGCCTCGGAATGGCCCCCTCCCCCACCATACTGATTGCTTTTACATAATCCTTGGTAAATTAACAGAAACTTAACACGAATCTACGTGTAACAGATGGATGAAGAGATAAAAGCTGCTTAAAATGCTTTTAAACAACAACAATTTAAATAGGATTTTCACATCGTGATTTTTTTTAAATAGTTCATTTTCAATTTATTTGAAGTTGTTAACTGCACAATACATGTACAGCATGTTTTTAGCTTTGCAAATGTAAACCAAATAACTGTACTAGTGTGAAAGCCCATTACCGTTTACTGTAATTGCTTCTTCAGATTTTTAATTCCATAGGGAAGAACAGATACATTTTTAAGCACAGGCCCATAAACCTAACAAGCCCATTGCTTCTTCAAATTATCCCAACGCCACAAAGCTACTTTGCAACATACCCTGCAATCATTTTCTCTCCAGAAAACCATCTTGAACTAATTTATATTAATATCTATTGCCCTACCTAGCAACTTCCTCCAAAGTTCATTATTTTTTTGGAGTAAATAAATGTGCCCTCAGTTACCTCCTTGTTCTGGGATACAATAATCATGCATGAATTCTGAATGGTGCAGCCCGATGATTCATATGGCCTTTCTAATTCGAGACTCTATATCCTTTACATTACTCCCAACTTTAAAATTCTGATTTCTGCATGCATCAGTTACTTCACGCTTTTTCACTCAGAGCAAGCTTATTTCCCTTGCCCTGTCCTCGTAGCTAGTGAATATCCTGAACTACCTTTAGTTGTGTATCTCTATGTTCTCTGAAGAATAATACGATTTCAAAAATTTAGAGAGATATGACATCCTCAGTAGAGTATTGTTCACTTCAGGCTGCTCTGAAGCAACTTTCAGCTAAGTTTGAAGCCATAGCTGGTGTTACCTCAGCAGGGAACCAACCCTGTATCCGATATCACGAGGGTGGTCTGGCTGGGAGAGAGACCCCTCTTCTATAGTAGCAACAAAACTGTTGTTCTTTTGAAGAAGAAAAAATCCAAACATTTATTGAGAGACTTATTTTCTTCTGTATAAAGGGGGTGCAGGATTTGAACAATTTTCTTTCTCTCACTTGGGCCAGTTGTAAATGAAGGCATACAGAGAAAATGCAAACAAGGGCAAGAAAAACATTTAGGTATGTGTGTCATATGCAGTTTTAACGTATGACAATTGATAAAAGAACCAATGGGCTGAGGGGGGAAGCTATGATTTGGAATACACTGCCTGAAAACATGCTGGAAGGAGATTAAGTAGTAAATTGCAAAACAGAATTGGGTAATTTTTTTTTTATTCATTCATGAGGTGTGGCTGGGCCAGCATTTATTGCCCATCCCTAATTCCCTGAGAAGGTGGTGCTGAGCTGCCTTCTTAAACTGCTGCAGTCCATGTGGTAAAGGTAAAGGTACACCCAGAGTGCTATTAGGGGGTGTGGGGGTAAGTTCCAGGATTTTGATCCCGCGACAGTGAAGGAATGGCGATATATTTCCCAGTCAGGATGGTGTGTGACTTGGGAGGGAACTTCCAGGCGATGCTGTTCCCATGCATCTGCTGTCCTTGTCCTTCTAGAAGGTAGCAGTAGTGGGCTTGGAAGGTGCTGTTTAAGGAGCCTTGGTGAGTTTACTTGGAAAGGAGAAATTTGCAGGGCACTGGAGAAATAACAGGGGAGTCGGACTAACTGGATCGTTTTTTGAAAGCCAGCACAGGCACAATGGGCTGAATGGCCTCTTCCTGTGATGAACCATTCTATGAACCGCCTTATTAGTGAGACAAAAGCTTCATAGTATTCCATTAGATTCTGGTCCAGGTCATACTTTGTGACATGAAACCACATGTAGAAGGCAGACATTTAATTTGAGAGTGTCCCTGTCCAATTTCCATGCATCTTCAAGCAGCAACTCAACAGTAGCATTAGAAGAGGTCTAAAGACCTGCTTGATCTCTGGACCACAGGCACTGTACTACTTTCGCAGTGAGATCAAAAAAGAGTGTTAAAAAGAGGGCAATAAACTCTCATAAAACTTATGTACCAAAATGGCAAGCTTGGAAACAATGTTACACCTGCATTTCAAATTTTAATTTGCTGACAAAATATTTAAAAAGCACCATACTGATATAAAGAGGAGCTTACACTTAAACATGCTTTGTCCCCATGCTACCACACCAAAAAAAATGACATTTACAATTACTCATAAAGCCAGTTTTATCTTGGAAAGTGATAATTTATATTGAATTAATTTTGGAAATATGCTTCTCTAACCCAGCCATTGACTACTTACATTTATACGATGCCTCCAAATGTCAATGAACATCCCAAGGTACTCTACAGTGTTGTTTGAAAAATGAATGCTGGGTCAAAGGAGAGATCAGCAAGCATAGTCAAAAGATTTTAAGGAAAACTTAAAAAGGATAGGGAGGAAGTAAAGAAGTAGGCATTTAGAGAGGAAATTCTAAAGAAAAGCGAACAGTAACAGATGCCAAGCATGGTGGCAGAGGTGACCAAAGTTTAGAGAAGGAAGGGGAGGAGGAGGAGGACGAAGAGGAAGAGGAAGGGGGGTAGGAGGAGGAGGAAGAGGAAGAGGAAGAGGAGGACTGCAGGGTAGGCCAGCTGGGTGGGGCCACTATGCCCCTCGGTTCTCAGATGCCTGCCTTGCTGTCCTTCTTGAAGAGGTGTCCCACCATCGGGATGTCGTGTTTCTGGAGGATGGAAGGAGGAGAGCTCCCCACATCACCAGGCAGGCGTGGCAGGAGGTGGCGGAGGCTGTTAACCCTCGTGATGCTGTGCGGCGCACAGGAACCCAGTGCCACAAGCGCTTCAATGATTTGCTGCGCTCTGGAAGGGTGAGTACCATGTCAGCCTTGGCCATTTGACCCAGCAGGTAGCCTTAGCCTTTGAGGCCACCCTCCCACTCACCCAATGTCTTAGTGTCGTTACTGCATTGGGCATTTGGCACATGCTGGGTGGGCAAACAGATAGTGACCATGATTACAGCAGCCTTAGTGATTGAGGAGAAGATGGGCTCTCCCCACAGCATATGTTGGTGTTTGTCGCATTTGAGTAGTCTGGGCGTAACCTGCAGGGGAGGCAGCTGGACACACACTCAGAACTCCAACACACGTATTATTGATGGCGATGAGAAGGTGGAAGGAACAATCTCAAGGTGTTTGCAGCCAAGAGCATCTGTTGGCCTTGGCGCTGCACCTAGTTGTACCTCTTTGCCATGGGCACTAAGACCTGTGTGTTATTCAAAGTGATGGACGCCGAATGTGTCCAAGGTCTCCATTGGGGGAGGGGGTTGGGACCAGCCGTACTATCTTCTGGGGACTGATCACCAGTAGTGTGGACAGGAGCCGCTGGAGGTCTCAGATGAGCCACTGTGGTTGGGGTGCGGCGTGCGCATGCAGAGCACATGAGCAATCAGCCCCAATAAATGCTCTTCTATGTTCTGCAGGCAAAAACTGAGAGCAATATGCGGGAGCAGCAGTGGACTGTTGGTGGGCATGCTGTGCTGCAGTGCCTGACCACGTAAGAGGAGCAGGCCATGGAGCTGGAGAGGAGGCAGGCGGCCAGGTCGGCAGGTGTTGGCGAGGCTGGGGTGTAGCAGCCAGGTATTTGAGGGCCACAGTCCCATCCACTCTGTCTCCCCACCATCTAAAGCACCGTTGGTTGCTGCATTCGTTAACGCAGCAACACTGCTCATTCACAGACCGATACAGTCAGACGTGTGGGTCATACACAAAGGTCCCTCAGCCCCTTGAGGATGCGCATCTCTAGCACCTTCCAAAGTCGCCTTATCCCATTTGTGACTGCTATCCCCATGGCCTGACATGTCATGGCATCGCTGCTGCACATCCAAAGACTTATTGCATCTTAGGAGGGTTTGTACCTCCACCACCCTTTCAGCCAATGCGTCCCACATTACTCTGTCCAAAAGGTCCTCAACACCTCACCTGTCAACCTCATGGCACCCAACTTAAATAAATGCCACCACATTAGTCATCCCTCTGCCAAAGGGAAATGTTGCCTTCTGTCCACCCGGTCTATGCCCCTCATAACAGTATGAAGATCAATAATGTGACCTGTCAATCTCCTGTGCTCCACGGCAAATGTCGCAAGTGTATGCAATGTTTCCTCATAACTCCAACTCTCCAGGCCAGCATGCATCCAGGTCAGGAACCTCTGCACTCTCTCCCCTCCAATGCCATCCCTCCCATGAAGTGCAGGTCACAACTGGATGCAGAAGTGTAGATGTGGCCTCGACAGCGTTTTCTGCACTTGCAACATGACCTTCCTTTTCCTACATTCTATTCTTTGGCTAATAAAGGCAAGCCTGGCTTTGACCTTGTTAAACACCTTATGTTCCTGTTCTGCTACCTTAACGGGTCTGCCCAGCAAGGTCCCTGTAATCGTCATGACTTCCCACGGTCCTACCATTACTCATGTATTCCCGTACCTTGCTTGCCTTGCCCAAGTGCTTAACCGAACACTTATCCACATAACATTCCATGTGGCATTCCTTAGGCCATCTGACCAGCCTGTCTGTATGCAGCTGATGAGTTGAAAGATGTAGCACCTAAAGTGCCACGTCTGGAAATGCCAGGCAATGCTGGTCCTGCTGATCCATGTGTGTGGAGCTAGCTGAAGGTTTGTTGGATTAAAGTGTCCTGGGTGTCCCTGCCTCCTTGGTGTAGTAGTGGGTCGGCGTGCTGCCCCTCATCATTGCCCTGTGCTTCCTCATCCTCTGAGCCACTGCTGGATTCATCATGTGCAGCCTCATCCAGTGTGTCAAGGTCTTCATCATCAACTGCGTCCCCCCTTTCCAGCACAAGATTGTGCAGAGCGCAGCATGCTACCACTATCAGAGAGACGCGATCTGGGGGGTACTGGAGTGCGCCCCCTGAGCGGTCCAGGCAACGGAAGCGCATCTTGAGAAGACCAATGTGGTGCCGTGGCACCTATTGTAGCGCTCCTCAGCTTCTGTTCTTGGATGGCGGAGAGGCGTCATAAGCCACCTTCTGAGGGGATAGCCCTTGTCACCCACCAGCCAACCATCCAGCCAAGCCGGAGCACTGAAGAGCACCAGCACCTGGGAGTGTCTGAGGATGTAGGTGACGTGCAAGCTGCCTGGGTACCTTGTACAGAATTGCAGAATCTGCATCCTGTGATCACACACTATCTGCACGTTCATAGAATGGAAGCCCTTCCTGTTAATGAAGGCATGAAGGCACCGGGCTCACCTGCTGGCACCTTGATGGCCACATGTGTACAGTCTATTGCACCCTGGACACGGGGGAAGACAGCAATGGCCACGAAGCCTCTGGCTCGCTGTGTCTGACTTGCCTGGTCGCAGCGGAAGTGGATGAAGGTCAATGCACGTCTGAACAGAGCGTCTGTAACCTTCCTGACACAAGTGTGGACAGTTGATTGGGAGACACCGCAAAGATCACCCACCAAGCCCTGGAAGGAGCCAGATGCATAGAAGTGGAGGGCAACTGTGACCTTGAGAGCCGCTGGCATGGGGTGTCCACCCACACAGTTAGGGGAGATCTCATGGCCAATCATCTGACAGATATAGCTGACTGTCTCCCTTGACAGATGGAGCCTCCTTCGGCACTGCACCTCAGACATATTGAGGTAGCTGCTTTGCTGCCTGTATACCCTGGCAGCAGGATAGTGGTGTCTTCTGCAGCCCCTTCCACCTTGGACAACCTCTTGGCCCTGCACCCCTTGTGCCAGCGCCTGCCCTCCCAAAGGTGGCTCCCCTGGAGGCTGATTGTCCAGTCCTGGCCTCCTCCTTATTCTATCCCTCCCTTCCTCCTCAGAGAAGCTGCCTCCAGTGGAGATGTCAGAACCCATACCCAGGCTAAAGGGAGACCTCCAGAAAGCTGCAGGCCCGATAAAGATGACTGTCGGCAGACTGCTGAGCTGAAGCTTCAAAGTACAGAAAAAGCTATTGGAAATCGATCTGAACTGCTAACAATCACACAAGCAAGTTTAAAACACTCTCTGCATTAAATACTTCAGAAAAAACATGAACAACCCCTCTGAGCCAACATATCCCGCCCGCGGATGAGGTTTGTTTAAAAATCAGTTACCCGCCTGCCCGATGGGCCAGTGCACCGAGCTGAAGATCACACGGGCTCCTCAAAATCGGCTTCAATTGCCGAGTTAAGGGCCTTAACAAGGCCTTTAATTAATGGCGGGCGGGCATTGCGCTTCATAGTGCGCCCGCCCATTGGGACGTTTTAGTGTGCAACATTTTAAGCGCTGACATGCGGACTCCGCCACCCACGCGTCAGCCACAAAATTCTGCCCATTAAGTTCAAGAAAGCTTTTAAGAGTGGAGAAAGGAGACGAACAGAAACACAAGAATTTAAGGGGCTGAGGTGACTGAAGTCTACCAAAGTCATCAAGTCTCCCACTGCAGATGTTGCCTGAGGTGGGGGGGAGAAAAAATCAGTATACTAAAGGGTTATAATACACAGCAGTGGTAGGACAGCAAACCTTTTGTGCCAAATTAATACAGAAAGGGCTCCTATGTTTTAGTGCAAAAGTTTTTAAGGCAGTTATGGTGCACTGAGTTAACAAACCCATGTCTTTAATTGGGATTTTGATTAAGAAAGTATTTGCAATGAAAAAAAGTGCTCATTTATGTCACAACAAACAATACAAAGTAACAGCCCAGTACCTTAGTGTTCTGTAACTGAGCAAGACCTGTAGAAGCATTTGCAAGGAGAAAGTCTCCACTCAGGACAGCCATCTTATTGCCAAATTGCATATCCTTCAATGGTCCATGAGATGATGTCACCTCCATAATATTCACTATTCCGCGATGTATGAGGAAAGCTGTGTGGATCAGTTCTGTAATTTCGGCCAGATTCCGTTGACTAAAAAGAGAATACAGAATAAGCTATTTATACATCCAAGCTCCCAAAGCAAGCAATTCCTTATTGCCCTACCAATCCAAAGTTAAAGGTGCATCACTGCCCTTCAAGCAGTTCACAGGAAGGCTTAGTTATCATAGAATCAAAGCATAGTTACAACACAAGAAGAGGCCATTTGTCTTGTCGCACAAGGAGTTGCTCTCACAGAGACCCAGCCCAACTTTTCTTTGGGGGCGCAGTGGAAATGTTACTGGACAGTGGCACAGTTTAATCCTCTGGCAACATGGATTCAAATCCCATCATGGCAGCTAGTGGAATTTAAATTCAATTCAAATCAGTAACGGCCACTATGAAACTATCATCGTTCACTGTAAAAAAAAACCATCTGGTTCACTAATATCCTTTAGGGAAGGGAATCCGCCACCCTTACCTGGCCTACATGTGACTCCAGACCCACAGCAATGTGGTTGTCTCTTAACTGTTCTCTGAAATGGCCTAGCAAGCCATTCAGTTCAATTAGAGATGGACAACAAATGCTGGCCTTGCCAACGCCTCCCACATCCCTTGAAAGAATGAAGAAAAGAAAAAGTCCCACTCCCCTGCCCTTTTCACACAGCCCAGCAAATTTGAACTGAATCCACTTCCACCAAACTCCCTGGCAGTGCATTCAGACCCCAACCACTTCAAAAAGTTTTTCTTCATGTCACTATTGGTTCTTTTGCCAATCACCTCAAATAGTTCTCTGGTTCTTGACCCTCCAGTAAATGGAAACAGTTGTCATAAATCCTTTCTGCACCCGAATCCAAGGAATTTTGGAAAATTAAGACTAATGCATCAACTATTTCACTAGCTACTTCTTTCAAGACTTTAGGACAAAGTCCATCAGGATCCAGGGATTTGTCAGCCTGCAGTTCCAACAATTTACTCAATATCACTTCCTTGGTGATTGTAACTTTCCTGAGTTCCTCCCTGCCTTCCATTTCCTGATTTACAGCTCTTTCTGGGATGTGAAGACCGATGCAAGATACCTGTTCATCTGCCATCTCCTTATTTTCTATTGTTAATTCCCCAGGCTCACTTTCTATAGGACCAATGCTCACTTGGTTAACTCTTTTCATATTTAATTTTCCATAGAAACACTTATTACCTGTCTCTATATATCTAACCAGCTTTCTCTCTTACTCATTTTCCCCTCCTTATTCATCTTCTTGTCATTCTTTGCTGTTCTTTATTTTCTGTCCAATCTTCTGACCTGTGACCTGTCTTTGCACAATTGTACACTTTTTCTTCTAGTTTGATTCCATCTGTAACTTTTTTAGTTAACCACGGATGGTGGGTCTTCCCCTTGGAATTTTTCTCTCATTGGAATGTATCTATTCTGTGTATTCTGAAATATCCCTTTAAATGTCTGCCACTGCATCTCTATTAACCTATCTTATAAACTCATTTCCCAGTTCACTTTAGCGAGCTCTGTTTTAATGCCCTCACAAGTGCCCTTATTTAATTTTAAAATACTCATCTCGGACCCACTCTTCCCTCCCTCAAACTGAACATAAAATCAAATCATATTATGATCACCACTACCAAGGGGTGCCTACACCATGAGGTTATCAATTAATCCTATTTCACTGCACAATACTATGTCTAGTATAACCCGCTCTCTGCTTGGCTCAAGAATGTGCTGTTCTGAAAAACTATCCTGAAAACATTCTATGACCTCATCTAGGCTACCTATGCCCACCTGGTTTTTCCAGTCTTTATGTAGATTAAAATCCCCCATGATTATCGCTGTAACTGTCTGACGAGTCCCCATTATCTTTTCCTTTATACCTTGTCCTACTGTGTGTTTATTGTTAGAGGGCCCATACACCACTCCAGCAAGTGACTTCTTGCCTTTATCGTTTCTCATCTTGACCCACACCGCTTCTTAGTCTGGTTTCCTGAACTTAGGTCACCCCTGTCTACTGCACTAATACCATCATTAATTAGCATAGCTACTCCTCCATCTTTTTCTCACTTCCTGTCCTTCCTAAAAGTCATGTACCTTTCAATATTCGGGTCTCAATATATGTCATCCTGCAGCCATGTCACTGTAATGGCTATCAGATCGTGCTTATTTATTTCTATTTTCATTATCAGTTCATCTGTTTTGTTTCAACTGCTACATGTATTCAGATACAGAGCCTTTAGTTTTGTCCTTTTATTATTTTTCTAACCTCCAGCTTTGACTACTGTCTTGCTCTTAGATTTGTACTCTCCATCCCTTCCTGTCACATTCTGTTTATCATTTCCCATATTATTACTTTTCTCTCTTGCCTTGTCTCTATTCTTTGGTTTACCACATCTTCCTAAATTTGATCCCTTGCCCCCACTATTTAGTTTAAAACCTTCTCCTATTTCCTTACAGATCCCACTTTCCCCAATACAGGTGCCAGTGCCCCATGAACCAGAACCCACTTCTCCCACACTAGTCTTTCACCCATACATTTATTTCTCTAATCTTATTTGCCTTAAGCCAATTTGCACATGGCACAGGTAATGACCCAGAGATTATTACCTTTGAGGGCCTTTTTTTATTTTAGGGCCTAGTTCCTCACAGTGTCTATGCAGAACCTCTACCTATGTCATTGGTACTATGTGGACCATGACAACTGGATCCTCCCCCTCATCTCCAGCCCTGAGCAGATGTCCCGAACCCTGGCACCAGGCAGACAACGTGGCCTTCTGGACTCTCGCTCTTGGCTGCAGGGGACAGTGACAATCCCCCTCACTATACTGTCCCCTACTACCAGTACATTCCTTTATGCTTCCCCCACTTGAATGGCTTCCTGTTCCATGGTCAGTTAGCTCATCTGCCCTGCAGCCCCCATTCTCATCCAAACAAGCCGAGAACACCTCAAATCTGTTACACAATTGCAAAGGTTGAAGCTTCTGCACTCCTGCCCTCTGGGTTCCCATATCTGCCTCTATCACAGTCACATCCTCCTGGTTCCTGACCAAATCAGAAGACCCTATCCTAAGTGGTGTAACTACCTCCTGGTACAAAGCATACAGATAGCTTTTCCCCTCCCTAACGTGTCACAATGTCTGCAGCTCAATCACTCTGAGCCAAAGTTCCTTGAGCAGCAAACACTTACTGCAGACTGGATCACAATGTTATTCAGAAGCTTCCACATGATGCAGTCTTGACACATCACCTGTCCTACCATCCTTAATGTACTTTAATTAGTTATTATATTATTCACTTATTTATTTTCCTTTTTTATATATTTTATTAACCTTACCACCAGTTTGTATTCTTTCTAAACCTTCGGAATGGAGTACACCTTAACCACTTACCAGATACTCACCAAAGCTTCTACCCCTGTAGATGAGCAAGGAGCAATCCATACAAAATTAATCCCTACAGTAGGTCAAGCAGCATCTGTGGAGAGCAGAGTTAATGTTTTGAATAAAAAATCAGCAACCTGAAACATTTATTCTTTTTCTCCATAGATACTGTTGACCTGAGCATTTCAAGCATTTTATTTTGCTTCAAATTTTCAGCATCTGTCGTACTTTGCTTTTGTGTCCATCATAACTTCTTCAATTCTGTACTCTGTCTCTATTTGTTTTTAAAGCCCTGTATCCCGTATGCCTTTCAACCACTTTTTCAACCTGCCCTGCTGGCTTTAACAGTTTGTGCACACTTATACCTCAGTCTTTCTGTTCTTGCACACCCTCTAGAATTTTACTCTTTAGTTTATGTTACCTCTCCTCATTCTTCCAACCAAAATGTATCATTTCACACTTCTCTGCATGAAATTCATCTGCCATGTATCCACCCATTCTACAGTCTATGTCTGCTTGAAGTCTATCACCAACCTCCTCCAAGTTCACATTAATTCCAAGTTCTGTGTCATCTGTAAATTTTGAAATTGTGCCCTATCCACCCAAGGCCAAGTCATTAGTCTATCACCAAGAAAAGTACAAGTCCTAACATTGACCTCCGAGAAACCCCACTGCATTCCCTCCTCCAGTCTGAAAAACAACTGTTTTCCACTGTTTTGTTTCCTGTCATTCAGCATTTAGGCTGCCCCTCTCCCCTTTATTCTACGAGCTTCAACTTTGCATGCAAGCCTATTTTGTGGCACTTTTGATGAAGTCTTTTGGAAGTCCACATCAATTCCATGACCCTCATCAATGCTCTGTAGCCTCATCAAAAAAGCTTAACCAAATTAGTTGAACACAATTTGCCTTTAAGAAATTTGCGCTGGCTTTCCTTAATTAATCCGCACTTGTGCAAATGACTGTTAATTTTGTCCTGGATTATCATTTCTAAAAGCTTTCTCACTATTGAAGTTAAATGGACTGGTCTGGATTGCTGGGTTTATCCTTACACCCTTTTCTGAACAAGGGTGTATCATTTGCAATTCTCTAGTCCTCTAGCGCCACTCCTGTTCCTGGAACAATAAGAATGTGTGGCATTGGTGGGATGGAAGGATCAAAACTGTATTAGGGCTTCAATCTGCTGCACTAAACTTATTTTGTTCCTCTGTCTCACCATGAGCAATGCCACAGGAGCTCACCTGGTTACTTAGAAATATTCTCCATCAATCACGATTAGGGAATTGATTTTTTTCCCCCTATAGGTGTGACAACATAAAGAAAAAAGAAATCACTCTCTGCTCTGTGCAGTTAAGCAGTTACCCCAACTGATCTCAGAAGGTGCTTAAAATGATTTATAACAATTAGACTTTGAAGCCTTCAAGGGATAGGCTGCACTGCACAAACCTGGCTCCCAGCAGCAGTACAACTACTTTATAAAAGCAGTATCTCTTCTGATTTACTGCAAACGTAAAAATAAATCAGTTACGTTCAAGTGTTTAACAAGATAATGTTGAGCATTTCCAATATCCCCAAATCAGAAACCCCAAACTGTGGACAACATACGGTGTAGAAGAAAGAAATTAGTTATGTGCAACAGACCAGAATAGGGAGTAGAATTTTCAGACTGTGTAAGAGCACAGTTTTAATAGTATTACATAACAGTACATTAGCTACAATAAAGAAAAGTAACAAAAACACAAGCTAAAGTACCAATTATATTAAAGAAATGACAATACCTAAAAAATCACTTTGGTCCTGTGAATTAAATAAAACAAACTGTTAAAACAATCATTTTTCTCAAGACCCCTGGCTGAAGTTCAGTATCAATAATTCACACCTATTTCAAGTACACAATGAAGTGGATTATATCTCATTCCAGTAGTTCAATTGGTGCAGGCGTTGAAACTAACAAATTTTAAAACAGTATGCTCAGAACTTACTGCACATAAACCTGAGACATGTACAGAAATTAATGAAACAGTTTTTGCATAGAAACTACGCGATACACAAGCACACATCTGATTAACAGATTTTATATAAAAACTACGACTGTGAAACCAAATGGCTATCATTTCTGTGTTGAAGAGCACATATTTTTCAAGACATCTGCTTTCCAATAGAGGTCTGTTGCTAGCCTCTCCAGAGCAATGGCAATGTTTTATGTGTCACAATGTTCGTCAACTACACCAAAATTGAGATTCCTGCTGCCCCCCCCACCCGCCTCCATCTCTATTAACCTTACATTTAATAGTCACAGAACAATTCAACCAATTCAGTTTAAAAACTGAATCAGCAATTGGTAGACATGTTAGTGAAAACTGCATAGGAAGATATTTGCTTTCTTCCTTTGAAAATAAATCCTTTCGCCCCCAGCAACAAACAGTCATCTAAATGTGCAGAATCTAACATACAAGAAAGAAAAAGTCCAGGAATCCAAAAAGTTCCATTATGATCTCAAGGTCAATGTTTCTGTATTGTAAAATCCAGTTTGTTTTTATTCGTTCATAGGATGTGTGCATCGCTGTTAGAGCTAGCACTTATTGCCCATCCCTAATTGCCCTTGAGAACTCAGTGCCTTGCTAAGCCATTCCAGAGGGCATTTAAGAGTCAACCACATTGCTAAGGGCCTGGAGTCACATGTAGACCAGATCATATGAGGACAGCAGATTTCCTTTCCTAAAAGACATCAATGAACCAGATGGGTTTTTATGACAATCGACAATGGTTTCATGGTCATCATTAGACTTTTAATTCCATATTTGTCCACACAAAAATCTAATGTAGGAAATAAGAATGTTGTGCTGAGCTGCAGATCTTTATCTATAAAGCTCATTGCATCCAGCCCATCTGCAATGTCCATGGAATTTCTGGCCTCTTGATGGAGAAATGATTAACATGTTATGGCCCTACTCCATTTAGGTTTTGAATACAGAGTAGCAGGATCTCTGATCAGTCACTGCGCAATATTGTACTAAGTCCCAACATAAATGGGAAGCCCAAATGATGAGCAGGTAAAAAAGGCAAAAAAGCCGGTGATGTCTCATTCCCTAGACTGAAAACAAATATTTGTATCCAGGGATAATCAGAACTAGGTTTGTGCTCTCTAGTTCAACTACTGAAGCATTGTGATGAGAGAGCTCCTTGCTTCAACAGTGGGGTGTCAGTTCAGTCTAGTATTAAAGGCGGATAGAAGAAGATATTCCTGTACGCAAACAATTTGTAAATAATTTTTCTGACAAGCACTTTAGGAACTGGCTAGCTGCTAATCTGATAGTTTTTCATTCTTGGGTTGGGGCACCTCAAGACTTGTTTTTAAAGGAAGCTATTACTATGATGATCCACTGTGATCTTGTAATGTCTAACAACCCTCATGTTACTATATCTTTGACATTCAAACTCAGTGCTTGAAACCTAGATTCAATACCTCAAACACTTCAACTTGTTCCCTAATAAAGCTGACATTTTTGACAAATCCTAAAGCTGAATGTGTACATCATACTAGAGTGAGAGATAACAGAACCCACAGGAACTCACTGAAGTGGCTAGAAAAAAAAAGAACCATACTCAACAGGAGATGAACCTTGATTATGCCCAAGAAGGTAACAGGTTTACAGGAAATTGAAAAAGGAAGAACTGAAAGACCGCTGTAACAGTGAATCACTAATCAGACTACACTAATTAAAAACAAATTCTACTAATAACCAAGTAAATTAAGGAAACATACACTTTGCAAAGGTAGTTACAACAGATGGTGATGACAAGCAGCAGTTGTTCTGCTACATCTTAATCCTGAATTATTTAGCTGTCTTGTGAGAGGCTTGTCCAATACTCATCTTTACTTATCAAAGCAATTTTGTGCAATTTCAGTGTTAGCTTGGCTCAGTTGGTAGCTCTTCTCCCCTTGGTTTAAGAAGTTCGTGGGCTTAAAGCTCAATCCAGCAATGTCTGAATGGATGGTAGAGTAGGAAGCCCTCATTGCATTTAAAAAGATACATTTCAACATGCACTTTAAGTACACACCAAGAGCTAGAAGCTAGACTGAGGCTGGATGGCACTTTTTTGGGCAGCACAAACCACAAGAGCCCAAATGGGGTCTTCTGAGCCCTAAATATTTCTGTTTCTTAAGCATATAACCTTGGCGGACACTTGAGTGCTGTACTGACATAGTGCTGCATTGTTAGGCACGGAATTTCAGTTCAGACATTAAAACAAGCTGTTTCACTGGTTTACGTAGACCCTAAACCTTATTGCCCTGTTCTAAGAGCAGAAACCTCCCCAGTGTCTTATTCGACATTTATCCTTCACCAACACCATCACAAACAAATTAAAACAACAAGGTTGTCAGTCATCAAATTATCCTGTAGGAATCTTGCTATGTGCAAAATGGCCCTTTTGGTTACATAGTAATCACTGCACTTAGATGGGGGTTAAAATTTCCATCACAACCCAAAATGGCTCTTTGGGATTTATTTAAACAGAACATAAAACTTTGTTCTCGTATTGTCAAAATCAATTACAGCTGAAAATAAATGTTTCTTGACTCTATAAATGTGCTTTACTATTCCCTTGACCCTAGTTTTCATTGTTACAGTGTTCTAATGTACATCTACACTGCTCATCCCACTTCCATCCACAGGGGAACCTGTCACTGTCCTATAGGCAGCCTGTGTAACAGTAGGTAAGGCTGCAGGTGGGCTGTAACACACAGCTGCAATCTGTTCAGACTACCCACTTCCAAAATGGCAGCTTTGGCAAGGGTATTTCTCTGCTTGAAATGATCTCTCTTAACTGGCAGGAACTGTTGCAATGTTGGCTACACGACGTCAGTGGCAAGTAAGTAAATACTCTGGTGCCCAGCAGTACTATTCAAAGCAAGTGTCATTGCTGTAATTAAGCTTTTAAACAAGCTCTGACCAATACACAATAAGGAACGAAGGCAGGGGGGCAGGGAGAGGGGAATCCACCAGAATGTCCACCACACTTCTCTTAATTTTAACAAGTGGCAGCAGCTTATGCATGAAGTGCCACACCAGGTTTTGCTGAAAGCAACAAGGTCGATATGATACAGTTTTAGGTCTCAACTGATCAGTGCACTTCTCCCTTCAAGTTTACTTGCCGATTCAGTGCTCTAGACTGTTGTCGCTTGCCAAGATTCTATATTTAAGTCTTTTGTTCTCTGTTTTGACCACTTAAGCACTGCAACAAACTAACTAGATATTAGTGAAACAAGTATCAATTCTTGCTCCCTCTCTTCAGGCACCATGCCCTGAAATGGTGCTGGTGACCATGGGCTTTTGTATTGGTCCATAGCTATGCTTGGCAGGTACTGCAGTGGTTTGCCTTTGCCTTCTACAGATGGCTGACCAGGAGTGTCTCACTTTCTTACCACTTGCCATTGGAAGGATTTACAATTTGATACGCAACCAGTTTGGCCGCATCATGAACTCACCTTCCTTGGCCATCAAGTCCTGGAGTGGGATTTGAACCTGGCTCAGAGATAAAGACGCTACCAACAAGCACCACAATACCTCAGGTATTGACTACAGTAATAAAACCAGAAAATGTTGATACTCAGCAGGCTGGCAGCATCCATTGAAAGAGAAACAGACTTTAGCATTGCAGCTTAACCTGGTCTATGTTACCTAGTGCTTCTGTACCAATGACCTCAGCTATCCACAGAGCTTTGCTCTCAAGTCCTCTCAAGTCAGGAAAAAATGAGCAGATCTGCTGCGTCCGGCACACCAGAAGTTCAATAGCAGGCTGCTTGATAATGATAGTAGTCTTAAACAAAGTAATGTACAATGTATTGTTCTGCTAAAGTGAAACTATATCCCTTTAAAGGAACGGAATCAACCTTTTGATAAATAAGTACAAGCAAAGATCACCCGGATTGCAATTATGAAGTTCTTGATGATTTATGTTCCAAATCAGCAGCTTCTCTTTTATACAGATTATTTTGTACATCTATCAAGATCTGACACATCTAGAGCGATTCTTGTGTGTACATCGTACTGCTTTTCAATACACCTGTGGGGGATATCTCATGCTGTTGCCTATAGTAAGTTAGATGATATGCTGCTTTGTATGACAATACAAGAGCATGTATTATGTCGAAGCTGATTAGAGCTGTGTTCCTTTAAGGCTACACGTCTAAACTCCATAAAGTAAGCAGTGAATGAGTTTAACTTCGAGACTGTCATATCTGTGACTTACTCTATACATTTTTTTGAACTACGATTGCAAGTCTTCTGGCTTTTGGACAGTGTGGATCCAAGAATTTTCTAATTTTTTTAAAAATGTGACACAGAGATTTAATATAAAGGGCAGCAATAGAGAGAAATATAATAGACAGCAAATGCGTCCTAGGTGCACCATTTTGTATTAGTAATGGACAGATGCATCATCAATCTTAAAATATCTTATGTCAGCAAGCGGTTAATTTTATTAGATATTCCTATTTCTGTATTTATAATGGAAACTGCCAAAGTTGCCTTGCCATGTTAAGGGCACAATATGCAATACTAAAACGTGGACTGAAATACATTAGTGCAGAGTCCAAATAGCATGTGACCGTCAACCTGGTTTTAGTTGAAGCTCTGTGTTTGACCTTGACTCACCATGCATGCTGCCCAGAGGAGATCAGTTAGTAGACCAGAACAGATAAATGAGAAAGGTATCATTAAAGGGCACCATTTGACCTGCAGCTCCAAATATTATCTATCGTGTTACAATAACAATATTGCAAGTCAAGAAAATTAATGCATTTTCAAGGTTTGCTTTCAAAAGAAAAACACATTGGTTTTGCAGCATTGCAAACAGTAACATTAAATAAATCTTACTCCTGGATTAAGATCGAAATGCTGATATATAATTATCCTGGTATAATGTTAAAAATCAGCATGCCTCTGCTAATGAATCATTTAAAACTCATAGCCAAATTTCCAAACCTTTACCAACTTTTCATTTCAGTTCTGCTGAAAAACATATTTGTCGAGGCAATGCTTAAAAAAATGCAATGGCCCTGGATCCATGAGTATGAAAGTTTTGGTTGCATATAAATTAGTTTCCTTTGTAAGTATTAATAAGGCAGGGAATTAAGGAGTAAAGCAACACCTTTCAAACTTTTTTGTTTGAAGGACCCCTTTTCAAATGGATTAGTAATTCTGGACACCACCTCACCCAACCCCAAATTATACTGTATATTATGAAGGTGCTGCATGTGAAGATTGTTATAATAAAACATTTTGAAGAAATGAATATTTTGTGCCTCTTTCAGCTCTCCTCTGTGCATGCTCCCCTCCAAGGTGAAACTGCCATCCCACTCTATGCTGCCCATGGTGACCACACACTGCTCCCGTCTCACACTTTCACATTATTTCGCAAACAACCAGAGTCTCTATGGACCCCCAAGTGCCCAGTTTGAGAACCAGTGAGCTAACGAATAAAATTACATCAATCTCCAGGCTCCATATTAACAAGCAGTATGTCTTTTTTTAGGTGCTGAAACGGCATTTTGCAGAATACAGTAGAGCTGTTTATGTTATACTTTGGGTGTCGTAAGCAAAGGTTAAAATATGTTTACATTGAAGAGTGCTCAAACTAAATGTTCACAATTAATTATATTTAAGTGAACGTGGTTCCCCCATTTAACTGTCACAAAGGTTATCCAATACTTCATGTTTAGGCATGAGAGAAAGTGTAATGGAGTCAATGCAGTCAGAGGGATAGAAACTCCAAAGTAAACAAAGACTTTACAGAAAAAATTCATGACGTTAGTGGTGAAAAAGGACTGGAAGAAATCAGTCAGTTCCTGTTATAGCCACGATTAAAACTCTCTGGAGGGCCTTACAGAAAATTAACAAATTGCTTATAACAACTTGAAATTGCAGTGGCACATGGCACCTATATAATATTCAGTAAGTGAACCGTGCTAAAAGCTGGGAATATTTAGGGACTGAATGGCACAGCTAATTGGTGCCAAGAATAATATACTTTATTTCCAACAAGTCTATTCTAAGTAATAGGTAACAGAGCATATTAAAAGCTGTACATAGTTGGGCAATCTGCCACAAAATTCAATCTTTTCAAGACTACAGCAGTAATTTTGGAATGTTTCACTTCATTTAAAGAACACAGGTCTTGAAATTAAACTGTATGAAGATTAGCATGGAACTCTTACCTCTGAAATTTCAACAGATTTTAAAAGGATAAAGTCCCATTTAAGGATTCAAGCACATAACTATCAATTTCAAGGCCCTAATGAATAAAACTTGCTTTGTCCCTGCAATAGACTACCCCTCTTTGGTCAATGCCACTGCAATGCTATTGCACCATATGTTTCAGCTGTGAAGAAAATAGTTCAATGAAATTTAGTTGAAAAGGATCCCCTCACCTCTACAAATTACACAATAATAGCCAATAAGAGGCCAATCAACCAAACCTATTATGCAAAAACTCTTCAATTACTAAAACAAGATATCTTCATTTCCTCGAAACAGTTTGTAGCCTAGGTCACCCATTCCCATGAACCATGGCCGATGGCAGTGCATATTGCTAACCCACATTGCAGCACAGGCCTTTTTGCTCAGTACATTACCTCAGGTTAACAATATCCAAATCATTCCAACAAGTCTTGTAAAGTCATCATCTATCGGTTGGGAATTGTGTTTCGGTCCACCTCCACTTTCATTCACAAGCATTTTGTGTTATTGATATATTTGGACAATTTTAATACTAGGTGTCTCATCATTCCAGCACAAGGCGTGGGGCAGGGAGCTGTTTTCCTTGGAGTAAAGGAAATTGAGGGGAAAGATAGAGCTGTATAAGATTATGTCAGGTTTGTTGGAGATGGTCATTGTCTGGCACTTGTGTGGTGTGAATGGTACTTGACTCTTATCAGCCCAAGCCTGAATATTGTCCAGCTCTTGGTGCAGACGGACACAGACAGCTTCGTATTTGAGGACTTGCGAATGGTGCTGAACATTGCACAATCAACTCAAACCTCTCTAAGTGCCTATTGACTTTTTCCTTGATTATTGATTCTAAAACATTACCCATCAGTAACTGTGGGCTTCCAACACTCTCCTCTCTCTTTCGCTGACTGCATTCGGCCGCTTCTTAATTGCGGGTTTCTGGGGCACAGTCCTCTCTCAGGCTCACTCTGACTTCCTGTCACCACTTTTAAATGTGGGTCTCCAACACTGTTCTCTCCTAGGGTCTCTCTATCCCTGATATGTGATAGGATTAGATGAAGGAAGATGGGAAGGGAGTTGGGACCAGTGGGCCAAGTAGCCTGTTTTGTGCTATAGATTCAACGTAACTTGATGTATGGGTGTTACTGATTTGCTGATCAACGCAAATTACAAAATTGGTATCATTTGACACCATTTGGATTTAGGACACCAAGTATTATTGCATGACACATTGGCACTTGCTGCATAACACATAGTTGCCACTTAACCAGGATTTACCATCTGGCCAGATGAGAAATCAGGTAAAATAGCTCAGAATTAAGTGACAGCTGTTATTGAACAGTACATGTTGACACTTGGAATAGCTACTGCTAAATCCCAGTGTTTCGCAACAAAAGTCATCAGGTCAAATTAAAAATATTTCACTGCAATTGTCAAACCTGCCACAGAATCTGCATTTTCAGGCCATAGAAATTTGCTGCAGAATGTGACATCAAGGTACTTCAGAATTCGAAGGGCACTTGAGCAGAACGCCCCTTCACTTTGTGTCTTAATATTCTTCTGTGTTTTGAAAAGCGATGCAAATAGAAAATTGCAGAAAACGTTAATTGGATTCAGAGTTTTAAACTGAGGACCAGCAACGATAAAAGCAATGGTTTGTTCACAAATCTCCACAAGGCCACATTTGAAATCATGTGCGCAGTGTGGGTTCAACACTATACAAAGCTACTGGGGCTAAATTATATCCTCTGATCTCTGTTATTAATTACAGAAGACTTAAAATACTGGGAGAGTGGAAAATTTTAAACAGGAGCTAACAGTAAGTGTTAAAAATTAAGAAACGTTTTGAGGGAGCAAATATGCAAGATTATTTACATTAATTCATAACACTAATTGGTAACAAAGGGATAAACTCAGAATCAGTACTTAAAAACATAAATATTAAAGTTGGAAAGACTTTTTTCATGAAAAGGTTTATTACGATATTGGAATGATTTATTGAGTCAATGGCAACATTTAAGCTGGAAATGGATAAACGCCTGAAGAAGAATAGGGCAGGTTATTGTGAAAGAGCTGGAAAATGGGCTTGGGGAAGAAACTGTGGAATTCTCAAGCACGATGGGCCAAATGACCTCCTGCTGTGCTGCAAGTTCAGTTATCAAGATATATTTATCCGTACATAAAATCCACTGTGCCTATGACAGTATAAAATCCTACACACAAGAATATTTTCCAAATAAGCAAAGTTATGCATTTATAGTTATTCTCCATATATTTAAAATATTCAGATAAATTTAACATTGTAACACAAATAAATTAACATGGCAAATGAATCAGAAAAAAATTAGCAAAGAAAATTCAAGGGGAAGAATAAATACATTTGTAGCAGTGCTCACAGAAAAATTAAAGGTTGCTGTTCTCTTCCTGACTCAATCTCCAATTCTATCTTATAAACTATATTTTTCTCTCTCTCCCTCCGGATCTGAAACAATTTCAGTTGCTGCCTGTAACTTACTCTTCCTCAAACTGCACCAATATCTCCTTCCTGTCATCTTTGTTTTATATGTTTCTCCCTCTTTGTACGCCTCACACACTTTGCTTCCTTCCTTTGTTATGTCTTTTAATCTCTCTTTCTGCCATCTAGCCCATGCATTAACCATCTGAGCCATCATTAAATAAAATATTACAGCACAGAAACAAGCCATTTGACCAAACTAGTTTATGCCAGGGTTTCCGCTGCACACAAACCTCTTGCCCCCTTACTTCATCTCACCTATCACGATATCCTTCCATTCCTTTTTCCCACATGTACTCATCTGACTTCTGCCTAATGAGTGAAATCATGGAATGAAAATCTCTGACTAAAAACGTGCTCAACAGTTTTTTGTTAGTTACATCGAGAAATGTCCAGCTAAGAATTGAGCCACGCAACCTGGAAATGACGCAGGTTTAGTCTTAAATATGCTGAGTTACCTCATCTTGACCTAGCTGATAACAAGGGATTGGCACAGTTGGCCTGAATACTTCTGCAATAGAAACTGGAGATATAATTTTGCCCATGTTTCCCATTCACGATCACTGCTCCTGATTCTGATAATAAGTGCCATGTGTGCAAACAGTGGTGAAAATTGGATTAAAGATTCAAGCCATCCAATAATAAAATAATTTTTAAAACTCCAAACATGACTTCAGGTTGCCTGTTGTAAGAAAGCAGTGTGGCATGATGTTGTGTTACTCAATGATGGAATGCAGATTCATGCACATGATCTGCCACATCATGAGTCAGTCTCCTCCCTGCCATTGTTAGGAGGTGCAAAATGGAGGCCAGTCCCTTGCCTATAGGGAAGGCCGGGAGAGAACATCTGCCAAGCAACCCAGTTCATTTTCAGATAGCTACTCAGTCAATTTCAAAGAACTGGGAGTGCTAAAGGATGTGGCAAATCATCCATCCAGCCTCTCAGATAGGATGATGCATAGCACAGAATGCAGAGCACAGAAAAGGGCCATTTAGCCCAATGGGACTTAATGATCCACACGAACCTCCTCCAACATTTCTTTATCTAACCCTATAAACATATCCATCTGCTCCTTTCTCCTTCATGAATGTATCGCGTTCCCCATTAAATACATCCAAGCTATTTGTTTCAACTACTCCTTGAGATAGAAAGTTCCACATTCTCACCACTCTCTTTGGATTTATTTGTCAGGATAGCAAAACTCTGAAGATCTCAACAAATACTACTTAAAAAGCCTCACTATGAGCAGTTGGGGTTAGTTTACAATGAAGAGCC
This sequence comes from Carcharodon carcharias, assembly GCF_017639515.1. Taxonomy (NCBI): domain Eukaryota; kingdom Metazoa; phylum Chordata; class Chondrichthyes; order Lamniformes; family Lamnidae; genus Carcharodon; species Carcharodon carcharias. The sequence continues at coordinate 50,260,561 of NC_054471.1, read as the reverse complement.
ATCCTCAAAAGAAAAATGCACCCAATTTTTCATTGTACTAAAATGAGCAGCAACTAACTTCAGCCGTGTAAAGCATACCTGGGGTAAATTCCACTGACCAAGTCACCTTCGAGTGGAGGATCAGCTGTTTTGCTAGGTCCAGCTGCCTTTGACATCAATAAGACGACGAGACCTCGCAGTTGAAGATTATTCCCGCTGTCATAGACAAAGCCCCTATTGAATCAAAACACAATATTAACTGACAAATAAAAACACAAATTCCACACCTCCTTGCTTTTCATTTCCACTACAACTGTTTGCACAATGAAATGCTAAATGTGCCTTGGTATTAGCCTACCAAAACTCTGCAGACCTTAATGTATCCTTTTTAAAAACAAGTTCTATTTATTAAATCTGGCTATTTGGGAACAATGATGGTGTATTTGCATCTGTATGCAAAAACTATGAGAAATGTTACAACTTTAGCCTTCAACAAAAAAAACTTAAAAACACAGACTAGAAGGGCTGAATGGCCTGTTTTTCTGTGCTGTAGTATTCTATGGTTCTAAAGGACTGCCATGTGTCAAATGAAATTTTGCATGACATATTTTGTTTATATCAGAAGTGGTTTCATGTAGTTGATTTTTTCTATGTGTATCTGCATATCTGAAAAAGAACACAAAAGCTGCAGAGGAAGGAGAGAGTAACTTTACAAGAAGGCAATTCTGCAAAGGCTGTACCACTGTTCATGTAAGGAGGGAAGGTATTGAAAACAAAGTACTGAATCCAGACATTATATAAGCAGCAGTTCAAGAAATGCAAATACTGTGCAAGACATATCTGCTGTAGGAGAAATTTACAAGTTATATACTTATTTCCTTAAAGTTGATCCTCGCTATATACATCTAGCTAGGTTGATGGAAGTCTGTTTATTTGATAGCTGCAAGTAAGGGCTGAATTAATTTCACTTTCTGTAAGAATTTGAACTGATTTTATTCAGCACTTTGTGCTTTGTACATCTCAATCAAAAGTTATAGAAGGAAATTAATATGTGACATTTTCTTCATGAGTTATTTTTTTAAAAATACATTCTGTTTATTGCTGAAAAAGAGACATACTGTCAAAGCTTTTTGTCTTGCATTCATCAGGACAGCTACACAAGTTAAACCAACAGTAAAAGGAACAACATACAATTTATATTGCATGACAAGAGTGCTGATTGGTTGGACTGATTGGTAGAGGTGTTGCCATGGAGAATTCAGCAAAGAGCAGTTAACTGCCAAGCTTTTCTTTCAAATTTAAGCCAGGCAGGTTTGAAAGGCAAGGCAAATTTGAACAATAGTGGTTGGGGGGGTTGAGGGAGAACTTTGGTGGCTGGTGGGGGGGGGGAAATCAGCAGAGTTTTTATACCACAGGAGGCAGGGGGCCTCAGCAGCAAAAAGATTGAAGACTTCTATCCTGGGGGCGGTGAGTTTATTCTGCATGGGATCAGAGCATTGCTGGCAGTCTTGACTTCTTAACCTCTGACTAACCTGATAAACAAACAAAAACTCAGAGCAGGTAAACGTAACTGGCTGACAATTTGATACTCTTATCTAATCCAAACTACTTGCATAGAAAGAATGGAGACTCCATCAACGAGAAGTTCAACTCAAGGAGCCCAGAACTGTTAGTTTTGAGCAGTCACAATTGCACTTTATGTGACACCAGCATAGGAGACTACTACTTCAGCTATCTAGATTGGGCTATTTTCACAGCTCCACTGCCCCAAGAAACTATGAGACAAGGTCACACCCCTGATAGTTTATGAAAGATGCAGAATGAATAGAACTATCAAAATAATGCATGTTTCACTCCTACACTACACATTTAGTCCATCCTTACTGTTTTGTTATGCTCCCACATTTAGGCTGATGAGAAGTTGTTTCTGATCTGAACGTGATAATATATCCACGAATCCACTATCCTCCTCACAGTTCACAATACTTCCAAGTTTTTGAAATTTGCCCTGAACACTAAAGTCTATGTCATTTATATATATATCACCAACAGCAAGAGGGCTTACCCCTTGGGAACTCTACCATAAACCTTCCTCCAGTCTGAAACAGCTCATCCCTACTGTGTTTCCTGGCACACAGCCAATTTTCTATCTATGTTGCTCTTGTCCCTTTTATTCCATGAGTTCCAATTTTGTTCACAAGTCTGTTATGAGCCACTTTTATCAAGTGCCTTTTGGAGGTCCATGTACACCACATTAACAGAATTGCCTGCATCAGTCCTCTCTATTACCTTATCAAAAATATCAAGCAAGTTAGTTAAATACTATTTGCCATGAACAAATCTGTACTGGCTTTCCTTAATTAACCTACGTTTACCAAGTGACTGTTAATTTTGCTCCCTTTTATCATTTCTAAAAGCTTCCCCACCACCGAGGTTAAACTGATTGGCCTGTAGTTGCTGGGGTTATCCTTACACCCTTCTTCTGACATGGGTGATTTTCAATTCCCTTCTGGCACTACACCTGGTCCGACAGAGAATTGGAAACTTATGGCCAATGCCTCCACACTTTCAACTATTATTTCCTTCAGTCTCCTTGAGTGTGCCTGATCCAGTCCTGGCCACTTATCAACTTTAAGTACAACCAGCATATCTAATAAGTGTCTCAACTACGTCCTCTTTCGGTATGGCTTGGGCAGCACCTTCTTCCTTGGTAAAGACAGATGCAGAGTGCTTATTTAGTATTTCAGCCATAATCCCTTCCTCTATTGGGTCCTAATGGGCACGCACAATTCTCCTAGGAAATTCAAGGTCCACTATGGGAGAACCCAGTGAAACTAAATCATTACATTGGATTATGGAATAGTTGGGCATCCCCCACATCTCATCTATATTTGGGATGAGCTTTGCCTATTTGGCTTTGGATTGGGTGCCTGATAGCAGCAGCAGCAGAAATTAAGGGACCATTTTATCCCCCAAGTGCAATTTCTGTTGATCACTGAAAATTAGTCATAAAACCCTTCACACTTTCCTTATATAATAAAACACATTGAATGTGGTATTTTTTGACTTAAAATACTCTGTGCATTAAATATTAGAAATTAGACAGTTTTTTTTACCCTGAGAAGATTGATTTATTCTTGTCAGGAACCACAAATTAATAGCAAGGACTATTTTATAATTTTTTTTTATTAATGAGGGATCAATAAATAATGTTTTGTATATCATAATTTATGGGCTAATGGTGTTAGTGACAACAGTATATTTAAGAAAAACTGTGATAAATTAAATCCCAAAGGGCAAGGAAAAATTTCCAAGTGCACAGGCGCAGCACGTGTGTGATCTGCAAAACTGGGATATATCAATTATCTTCCTGCCAGTCTTCAATGATGAATCATGAAACAACATTAGCTTTTATCCATGCATTTGTTAGAGTGTAAAATTAAACTATTAAAATACCCACAGTACGCTGAATTATACAAGAGCATATTCTGTTTAAGTAGCAATATTATGGAAATTTAATAACCAAAATTATAATGTGGAACCCTTGGGAAAATTCAGACACAAATCAGGGGAATCATTAAGGACAAAGACATGAGAATCACACCGCCTACTCTAGCTCTGTCCACTTGATATATGCGCAATTACTCATCTGCTGTTGTGGTTGAACATGGCTTTTCACAAATGCCTGCTCCAGTACTAACTAAGCATTTATATGTTTTCCTATTGCAAAGAAATTGTGCAGAAATATTTGGTGTATAACTGGTTCAAAGGAAAAGGTTTTAAAGCAGCAAGTATTATACAATTTACACCTCTGGTTGTTTCCCCACCCCCCACACCCCAATTCTTGTAACAATCCTGTAGCATAAACAAAAAAACTGTGTCCTCTGACACACAAAGCCATGCCCTTGCACTTCTACGTGGAGTTCAGTGATAACCAAATAGATCTGCCAGTAGTAGTATAGAAGGATTTTAAGTTTAGGCAGGTGACTCACAATTAGAAAGAAACATAGAAAAGAAAACTGCTGCTTCTAAATCAGAACAACTGCAGGATCAAATAGAGCTCTGTCCTAATACCGTTACAGGTATCTGAAAACATCACAATCGCAACTTTTAAAAAAACAAGCTCTGTTAAACTGGGCAAAACATTTACCTACCCCTCCAACTCACCTCAATTACATTTGTACAGAAATCATAGTAGGATGTTGAAAATATTTACCAATAAGAGTTGCAACTTTGCGTCAGGATATGGAGGCATTAAAAAAAAGACGATGATAAAAGTATTTTACAGAGAAGTTAGTTAAATCAGGAACAAAAATGCTAAGCCAAAGGGTTAAAGCTCAGGATGATGTTCGAAAGCTAGGGCAAAAAGTGGGTTTTTTAAAAAAGGAAAAAGGAGCCTAGATTTAAGGGTTTAGCTGCCAGAAGTTCAGTGGTTACGGTGCTGGAGTTCCTGAATTTGAAGCCCACTGGATAGTAAGGAAATTGTATTTAATTTTTTAAAAAACTTTTATTCTTTCATGGGGTATGGGAGTCACTGCCTAGGCCAGCAGTTATAGCCCATCCCTTATTACCCTTGAGGTGATGATGGTAACTTGTAATTTTAGGAAAATGTCACTAAAATGATTGTTCACTAATACCCCTCAGTAAACAGATATCTGCCACCACTACCCACTCTGGTCCACATCACTCCAGTCCTATACAACGTGGTTGACTCTTACCAGTCCCTGAAGTGGCCCAACAAGGCAATTGCTATAAATTTCAATAAAGAGGAAAAATATTAGATGGTCCCACCATAGATAACCCAGGCATCATACAGAACATGAAATAGGCAATGTAACTCAGGCAATCCTCTGCATTGCCACCTGGGGGCTGGGGAGCAAGTTGGGTGAACCATCCCACAGCCCAACATACTTTTGTTCATGTTGCCATTTCATTACTCAGCACCTTAAAGTTCTGCATCTTCATCACTGGCTATGTGCTGTACCATAAGACAGGGTAAAAATAAAGTTGGCAGGGAGTCCCCAACACTAACTCCAACTCCGATTAAGTCTTATAGCTTCAGGTCAAACAAAGGCAAAATCCCTTCTGAACACCATGTACTGCCACCCCAGCCCTCAACAGGGAAAACACTACTCCTCCAACATGAACCCTACCTGGAGGAAGCTCTGAGCGAAACAAAGGCACAGAATGTACTCTGGGGGAGAGATTTCATTGATTACATCAATGACTTAGATAAAGGGAGCAAAGGCATGGTAGCTAAATTTGCAGACGACACAAAGCTAGGTAGGAAAGTATGTCGTGAAGATATGAGTTTGCAAAAATCTGGCAGATGGAATATAATGTGGGAAAATGTGAACTTGTTTACTTTGGCAGGAAGAATAAAAAAAAGAGTATTACTTAAACAGAGAATGGCCGCAGAGTTCCGAGGTGCACAGGGATCTAGGCTAGTATGCAGATACAGCACGTAATCAAGGATGCAAATGGAATGCTATCCTTTATTTCAAGAGGAACTGAAGATAAAAGTAAAGATGTTATGCTTCAGTTATACAGGGCATTGGAGGGACCACATCTCAAATACTGTGTGCAGTTTTGGTCTCCTTATTTAAAGGGAGTAGATGAGTTGGAGGCGGTTCAGAGGAGGTTTACTACATTGATACCTGGAATGAGTGGGTTGTCTTATGGGGAAAGGTTGGACAGGCTGGGCTTGTTTCCACGGGAGTTTAGAAGAGTAAGGGGTGACTTGATTGAAATATATAAGATCCTGATCGGTATTGACAAGGGAAAATGGAAAATGTGAAGTGGAAAGGATGTTTCCTCTTGTGGGTGAGCCCAGAACTAGGGGGCACTGTTTCATAATTAGGTGTTGCCCTTTTAGGACAGAGATGAGGAGAATTTTTTTCTCTCAGAGGGTTGTGAAACTTTGGAACTGTCTGCCTCACAAGGCGCTGGAAGCGGGGTCATTGAATATTTTTAAGGCAGAGGTAGATAGATTCCCTTGCCTAACAAGAATCTAAGGTTATAGGGGTAGACAGGAATGTGGAATTCAAAACATAAACAGATCAGCCAAGATCTTATTGAATAGCAGAGCAGGCATGAGGGGCCAAATAGCCTACTTATTCTCCTATTTCCTATGTTCGTACGTTCAATGTCAACGACCTAGACTGGCTCAGTAATACTACCACTAGCCAAGCTGGTGCAGTGCTTAAAGACATGGCTATTGGACTGTGGCAGGCAGTGAGGGAACCAGAAAAGAAGCTATTGGGCCACATCCTCACCAACCTAACTATTGCAGGCACGTTTATCCACAGTAGCACTGGTAGTGGCAATCTTGGCACAAATCTTGCGTATTCAAATTCTGACTAACAGTGAGGACATCCTTAATCATAAAATGTTGCACTTCTACCACACTAATTGGGGCAAAGGACAGATGTCAAAGCGTAAAACTAGGAATTCATGAGAAGCCATAGACCGTTAGCAGCAGAACTGTATATAAGCACAGTCTGGAACCTCACTTCTCCATTACCATCCAGTCCAGAGACCAACTCTGGGTCAATTCAGAGTATGGAATTATGTTACTTGTCCAACATTCAGCAGTGGATGCGCAGAAATTTTGGCCAATTAAATACTGAGAAGACCATGGCCATCGTCTTCAGCGCCATCACAAACAAAGTGTCCTATCTACTGATGCCACTCCCCACCTTGACCAATCTGAGGCTGATCGAGACTGTCCTGAACTGATTCTGACCACAAATTCACTCTAGCACCAAGACCATCTACTTCTACCTCCATAACATTGCTCACCTCCACCTCTGCTTCAGCTGTAATGCTGCTGAAACTCTCATCCATGCTTGTGTTACACTTCTGGACTTGACTCACCCAATGCACTCCTGGCTGGCCTCTCATCTTCCACCATTTACAAACTTAGCTCATATAAAACTCGCACCGTAACCCACATAAAATCCCACATCACCCCCTGTTCTCACTGACCTACAATAACCCCTGGTGCGAGAATGCCACAAATTTAAAATTCTCATCCTTGTCTTCATGGCTTAGCTCCTCCCTCTATTCAAGACCTTCTTCGGCTCTACAACCATCCAAATCTGGCTTCCTTGAGTATTCCGAATTCTCTTCACTCCACCTTTGGCTGTGTGCCTTCAACAGTTTAAACCCAAAGCTCTGGGATTCTGGATTTCTAATTCTATACCTCTCTGCCCCTCTTTATGCCTTAAAAATCACCAATATGCCCTAAAACCCTAATGTGGCTTGGTATCAAATTTTATCTGATGATGTGCCTGTGAAATCTTAGAGGCCCTAAGTGCAAGCTGCGGGGCAGTAACAGGAGTCTAACATATTACAAGTCTCTGGACCCAGTAGTATTTGATCTTAACAATGGGTTAAAAAAAGGGATAGTATGGTATTTCAATACTACCATTACTCACCTTGATAGGCAAAATACTTTATCAATGAAAGGTTTCATTAAACAAAATGTCTGCCATTCTGTTTTACTGGCAGCCTAAATGAGATTTTTGTACCTGGAAAAGCAAGAAGTGGTAGGAACATGGAAACATCGAAAATAGGAGAAGTAGGTCGTTCGGCCCTTTGAGCCTGTTCCAGCATTCAATATGATCATGGCTCATCCTCTATCTCAACGCTGTACTCCCATGCTCTCCCCATACCCCTCGATGCCTTGAGTCTAGAAATCTATTTCCTTCTTAAATATATTCAGTGACTTGGCCTCCACAGCCTTCTGTGGTAGAGAATTCCACAGGTTCACCATTCTCTGAGCGAAGAGGTTTCTCCTCATCTCAGTCCTAAATGGCCTACCCCCGTATCCTGAGACTGTGACCCCTTGTTCCAGACTTCCCCAGCTAATGGAAACATCATCCCTGCATCCAGTCTGTCCAGCCCTGTCAGAATTTTATACGTTTAAAGGAGATCCCCAATCCAGAGACCCAGGGTAATGTTCTGGGGACCAGGTTTGAATCCCGCCAAGGCAGATGGTGGAATTTGAATTCAAAAAAAAAATCTGGAATTAAAAGTCAGATGATGACCATGAATGAAACCATTGTCAATTGTTGTAAAAACCTAACTGGTTTATTAATGCTCTTTAGGGAAGGAAATCTGCTATCCTCGCCAAACGCAATGTGGTTGACTCTTAAATGCCCACTGAAATGGCCTAGCAACCCACTCATTTCAAGGGCAATTAAGTATGGGCAATAAACGCTGGCCTTGCCAACGACGCCCACATCACAGATGAATAAAAAAAAATTCTTCTAACCTCCAGTGAATACAGGTCTAGTCGGCCCAATCGCTCCTCAAACAACAATCCTGCCATCCCAGGGGCAGGAGTAGGCCATTCAGCCCCTTGAGCCTGCTCTGCCATTTAACTAGATCATGACTGATCTTCCACTATTAACGGCATCTTCCCGAACTATTCCCGTATCCCTTAATGTGTGTTGACTGATGCAAGATCTCAGCAGTGATTTGTTGGGTGCAATACTCAGGTGGGCAAAACGATTGACAATTATGGTACAATTACAACAGATTATTTCAGCTTCCTAGCTAAAATATTGGGATTTGTCAAAAACTCCCAAAACCAAGTTCCAGCTTCATTGCGTCACTCAACATTCACAATATTCTGAAGAGAAATATGGCAACTTTTGTTAAAACTAATTTTATTCAGAATTTGAAATTTCAGAGCAAGGAATGGGTGAAGAGAGTATTCTTTATACAGTAGACTCACTTGCTGAATACAATTCCAAGCCCCAAAGAGGAGAATCACTTCCACCGTCCCATTGCTTTGTGCATTTTCACCACCTACAGCTAAACATTAGGTGCTGCGGACATTCAGCTGACCTCATTAGGCAACAGATTTTAATTTATGATTCTGTCATTTTCCCTCTGGCAGTAATCCCTTCTCCAAGGACCCGCATTTTATATTTGTAATTTTCAGTACACAGAATATTTTAACATGAAAGGTTTATTCTGCTCTGTTATAATTTTTTGTCAAATGTTTCTGTTGCCTGTTTCTGACCTAACTATTTGATTATTTTTGATTTGCCTCTGTGAAAGCGCATATTGCCATTGATAACGTAATGAGCTGGAAAGTCTCTACCAGCTATTAAAGCCGCAGCTTTCTTTTTGATATCAGTCATTCGTCTTACCCAAAAGACACATGTTAATGCCCACGGCAACATTCTATTAAAAGGTGCTGTGCCAGTTTAACCAGCAATGCACTCTCAAAAGGAAACAAAGTTAGCCAGTGGATTTCTTTTTCCAACTGCAGGCTGCATGAAAACCGGTTTCACAGAGCTTTCACACAATTTCAGTTCACTGTACTGTAGTGGGTTTTTTAAAGGGGGGGGGGCGGTGGTGGATGCTAGCGATTTGAAAGGTTAAGCACATGCTGGCCTCTTCTTTGATAGCAACGAGAAGGCCCCCTGGAGAGAGACAGGCTCCTGGCATCACCCAAGCCTGAAGGAAGCTGCATGCAATTAAAGTTTCCACTTTTATTTCCAGTATTATTAATTTAATAAAATAAAAGTCTTTTTTAAATTGTTACATTAGTGCCAAAAATGTGAAAAGTTACTTGCATTTTGTTTTGAACTTTGTGGCTTATTTAGGTGGTGTGTAGGACAAGTGAAAAACAGCAAAAGGAAGAAAAAAAAGACAAACAAAACTCAGGATATGGCACTTTAACAGGTGCAAAGAGCAATTCCAGTGACCACTCTTACATCTCCATGGGAGGACCCAGCCTCTGCTCCCTTGTCCTGGACAGTGTTGAACTCTGGCATTTAGTGTGCAAAACGGTGTGCAAAGAAACTCCAGAAATGCTCAACATTCAATTCATGCTGCAACAATTAAACATCATCTGTCCTTATCAATAAATTAACAGACTGGTTTGTTAATCTTGCTTAATATACAAGGGAATTCATGTAACAAAAATGTGATCACAAAGCTGCACAGTTGTTCAAAATGAATGCCAGAGTTCTTCCAATTATTTGGAGAACTGTAGGAGATTTTTTTTGGAGACTGGAAGGGGGAAAAAAGAGTAAAGTTTAAATGATGCATGAGATGAAGCAATGCCATTTATAATGCTTTTATAGGTTTGTAAACCAGAGGGTACATCAAAATGACAAGCAATGCAGTAATATGGCATAACTACCAACTCTCTCTACTCTCCAAGATGCTCAAATATGTCATTGCTATCTAACCTCATACCCATCTCTTAAAGCTCTTTGTTGAACTCTTTTCACTGCTGCTTCTGTACTTGTCATGGTACTAAAGGGGAAGTAGTCAAGTCCCAAATGACATTGTGTGTGACAGTTCTAGTGCATTATTGCTCTTTAACCTTTGTGCATCATTATGGTTGACCGTGCCATCCATTATAGTGTTGATAGCTAGTACAACCTTTCCACCACTTCTCCCAGCCCCCCAGTTTCCTCTGTGCTGTCAGACTGTCTATACTACATCAAGTTTTGGACGTATCATAACTTCCTCCAGGTCAACATTAGAAAGGCCTTTGCAGTTAAACCAGGCCACAAATTTTAAATCATTTCCTCCCTAGCCTCTTGTTCAGATTGACCATTCAAAATCATAGTATCCTGTTCAATCACAAAGAGAACTTCAAACCTCACATCTTAATCAGCTCCCAGACCACTTATTTCCACCTCCACAACACTTCTGTCATTGAACTCCTTACACCTTCACATCCCTTCGTCACGTTCAGACATGAATGCTCTAATACAAAAACAAAAATACCTGGAAAAACTCAGCAGATCTGGCAGCATCTATGGAGAGGAATACAGTTAACGTTTAGGGTCCAAATGACCTTTCAACAGAACTAAGTAAAAATAGAAAAGAGCTGAAATATAAGCTGGTTTGGGGGGGCCGGGGGGTGGGGGGGGGGGTAGAATGCTCTAATCATCTTCCTCCCGGCATTCCACCCTCCATTTTCCTTAGTCTCCAACTGATCCACAACTTGACTGCAAAATGCCTTATTCCCAAAAAGGTTCTGCTCGCCAAACATCAGTATTCATTGACTATTTTGGCTCCCCAGCCAAGGACACATTCATTCAAAATCTTTGTTTGCAATGACTTATCTACCCACAGCCTGCCCACCCTTTCTCTGCAATCTCCTCCAGCCCTAAAGCCCTGCCCAGCTGTTTTGCTTCTCAGAAACTAACCTCTTGTGCATTTTCCTTCATCCAACCACTGTCGGCAAAACCTTCAGCCACCTCAATCCTACTCTTTGGAACTTGCTTGCTGAGCCTCTCCACCTTTCTCTGTTCACATGTGCAAACCCATGACCCATCTCTTTGACCAAGCTTCTGGTGACCACTTCGAATTTCTCCTTAACTTATATCTATTTGAAAGAATATCTTTGGTTGTTTCTTTATGGAAAAGATGATATATAGGTGCAGGTTGCTCTTGTAGATTACATGGACTGCATTTTTTTTAAACATTTTCAATTTTTAAAAAATATCAATCTTAAAAAGCACTGTGGGGCCCACGGCCCAGCAGGTGGACTGTCTGCCAAAGCACAGATCTGCCTGCAGCCAACATACTGATGTTATAGCTGAGTTTTCAGAGTGAATGCTTCCAGTCACCAAACTCCCCCCCAAAATTTTAATACCAACAATATTCCATAAATTGAATCAGTTCAACATGGTGAGAACACATCAGACCAAAACTCAGCAGACTCTGCTAAAAGGCAAATTAAATCAAATTAAATATATCCACATTCCAAGACCAGCACCATAACACTTTATCCAGCTCTAACACCAATTTAATTCTCAAGGATAAGAGTCATCAAGGCAAATGCAGTTGTCACTTTCTTGGAAGAAATAACTTTCTACATATATGTAACCACTGTAATTGTATGTATAACATAAAGCGTGACCACAAAACAAGTAAGATATTGTCATTCCTTTAAAGCCCACTGATCAATGATTTCTTTAAGCCATCTAAGGATTCATTTTTGAAATTAAAAGGGTAAATTACATTACATTAAATCCCAATAATAGATTACAATGTTGCTGTAGATCAACGATGCAGAAATGGTGAAATTGGTTTCAAATCTACATCCGTAGTTTCCTGCAACCTTTCACAGACTCAATTATACACTTTCCAATTATTTGCATATTTTACACAGTGCCAAGTAGGAGACCATCAAAAGAATCTCAAAAATATAATTTCACTGCTTCATTTAAGCAACTTAGGCAAGATTGAATTGGTATCTCAAGATATCAAAAAGGTTGTACCTTTCAAATTCTATCAAAGTCTTGGTAAAAACTGCAAATGTAGATCAGATTTGTTCCAAAAGGTGGCCTTTGCCACTGTAAACAAAAGACACAAAAGTAAACAAAATTGCCCTTCAAGGTAGGCCTCACTTGCCCTGGATGAGGATGCCTATGGATATCTGCCAATCAAAAGCAGCAAGTAGAATTGTGATCTTGCCATTGCCAGTGTTGAAAAATAAAAGGAAATGATTGAATGAAAATCATCTTTGCACATGTCACAGTATCTGTTAAGTTAGCTAGAATGGTGTCCAAAACCATGCACTAAAGATATTGCAGAATCAGAAAGAATATAAAGCTCCACGTACTCATCAGCAGCATGATGCCTTAACCCCACAAATCAACCAATCACCCCAACAGCAGAATTTTTCATGATTTCCTATATCACCCAGCCCCAAGTAGCTTACTGGGATGGGATTGCCAATTGATTTTCCTTGTCATTCATCCATCCTAGTTCCAAGGATTGGTCGCACCCAGTACAATCTTTCTCCACTGATTTCTATTCTCCAGCAATCCTCATTGCCTGTCCCATAGGGAGGCCAGCCCAAATTTTGACATTATGCATCCATGCCATCTCAAGTCTTCCTTGTGCATGTTTTCCAGGTGTTGCCTTGCTTTACCTCTTTTTCCAAACACTCCCCTCCCTGTTCTCATCACATGTCCAAAATATGTGAGCTTCCTTGATATCACTGCCCCAAACAATTCCTCTTAACACCAGCTTTCTTGAGCCCCCACTCATTTGTCTGCTTGGCCATCCATGATGGTCTTTTTCAAACCTTATCACTCTTCTTGATGGTCCAGCTTTCTCAACCAACGTTGTCACTGGTCACACCAGTGCCTTCAGAAGACCTTTTTTTGTCGTAATCAAGATGCTGTGGCTATTCCATACTCTTCTAAGTGAGTTTTCAATGCCAAGGCCCTTGTTAAGTCTAGCCCGAATGATCAATTGTGGACAATTACATCGCAGGAGCCCAAGTCTAGGGTGAAAGGACAATGTGTCAAGTCAAGTGATTTATTTCTCTCCTGCTCCCTCTCTCAATTATTTTAAAACATTTATTTGGTGGATCAAATCTCCAGTTGAAAACAGTAATCAATACAGTCGTGTAAATTTGGATATGATGACAATAGCATAAATAAGGTATTATTGGACCCTCCCAATTTTTTTTTTTAATCTGCCCATATCACCAAAAAATATTCAAGAAATCACTGTGGATTAATTCTCGGCAGTGCCTTCACAGGAACACAAGTCTTTTCTTCAAAGCAGTTAGAATCTTCTAGATGGAACAACACAGAATACAAGAAACTCAAAACACCACTCCACTCAGAAATTTGTTCTGAACAAGGTCACTTTTGTATTGAATGGAAAAACTGATGGAACAATTTTGTCATCAGTAGTACACTGAACTTCCTATAATCGCAGAACAGTCATTTATCGTCATCTTTGTCAGAAAGCTCACAGATCTCTGAGAAAATATTGATTGCAGTAATAGCAAATATTCATTCCAGACTTCAGTGACAAGCTAAAATGGAGTCCATGTGCTGGATTGCAAGGGCAGCACTATGGCATTGAAGTTTCCCCTCAGGCTACTGGTATTGCTGCCTAAGACAGAGACCTGGAGGAAGATCATACTGTCATAAGGTGGTTAAGAAGGCACATGGGATACTTGCCTTTATTAGCCGAGGCATAGAATATAAGAGCAGGGAGGTTGTGCTGAACTGTACACAACGCTGGTTAGGCTAGAGCTAGAGTATTGCGTGCAGTTCTGGAATCTGCATTATAGGAAGGATGTGATTGCACTAGAGAGAATGCAGAGGAGATTTACCAGGACGCTGCCTGGGCTGGAGAGTTTTAGTTATGAGGAGAGATTGGATAGACTGGAGTTTTTTTCTTGGGGCAGAGGAGATTGAGGGGGTACATGATTGAGGTGCATAAAATTATGAGGGGTATAGATAGAGTCGACAGGAAGGAACTTTTTCCCTTGGTGGAGGGATCAATAACCAGGGGGCATAGATTCAAAGGTATGGGGCAGTAGGTTTAGAGGGGATGTGAAGAAGAATTTTTTCACCCAGAGGGTGGTGGGAAACTGGAACTCACTGCCTGAAAGGGTGGTAGAGGCAGAAACCCTCATAACATTGAAGGAGTATTTGGAGGTGCACTTACAATGCCAAGGCGTACAAGGCTCTGGGTCTAGTGCTGGGAAATGGGATTAGAATAGTAAGGTACTTGTTTGACTGGCGCAGACTTGATGGGCCAAAGGGCCTTTTTCTGTGCTGTGGGCCTCTATGGCCTAATATGCCTGTGCTTCATTTTTAAAAAACAGACTGTAAAATCCAATCCCAAAGGCTCGCTGCTGTGAAATTTGGCTATTAGGCTGATTCAAATGTCATGTCCTCATGGGTCAATTTTTAGCACTTGAGCTTTTCTCAACGTGCTCAGCTTGAGAAAGGGAAAATGCTTTGCACTCTTCAAAATAACATCATGAAGATGACAGAGCACGAGAGCTGATGACCATTAATTGCTGGGAAAGACTCCAGACAGAATGTGCCCTCAACTGGAAAGCCTGGTGCACAACTTGCTTCAGTCCAACAGAATCTGTCTGCACAAAACAAGAAAGTGCTTCGAAGAGTTGGAGCTAAATCAGTAATTGATTAGCCAAGAGGAAAAGATAAACTTTTCCCTGTGAAACAGCAACATTGAGCTTCAGTTTAAAACAAATCTTGGTTTTGGCCACAGCTTTACAACAGAGGTGTTTATTTTGACTTTTGTAAGGCTTTTCAAAAGGTGTATGACTGTGATTGCTTACACTTACCAATGAAAGTAATATGCCAATGTATTTGGAGAATAAATAAATCCAGAATTTTTTTCTAAACTTCTGTTCTATCATCATGCTGATCTAAAAGTTCAGTAAGTCAACCGAGTGATACCAGTAAGCACCTTTCTTTAATCAAAGAAGCCTTTCTGGACTTAAAACAGTCAATTATCAGGAAATTCAACACAGGCTATCCAACAACTATAAGTGCCAAAATGGTTAATTTGATGCAAGTAGGTGAAGGAAGGAATAAAAAATGACACTGGTTATGCTACTTAGAAAAGTGCATTTCCTTCTTGACAAAATAAAATACAAACATATTTACCGTTATATTGAAAAATGTAAATGGGAACAATTCATATTCACATAAGTGTTCCCCCTTAATGTGCAACAGTATTTGACACCATCTTATATCAGTAAGGAACGCAATGAGTGCATTGTCCTACCACAACATTAAAAGGATTTATAAATGAAACATGTTACTTCTTAAATCTGTGCTACAAAAAACGTTTGGCATGAGCAGTTGGAAATTCATTTGCAGATCTAGCAGTTAAGATAAATTTTGCCTTGAACATATACAAGTGTATATGGATTAGTTGGTACTTATAAACCAATCAACAAAGTTCTTCAGTTCTGATGATTGGGGACGAATTATGAAAGCCCCACCAATAATTGAAAGGCATATATTACATCAGTAAATTTCACAGCTCTTTCCCGATTCTGAATAGCTGCAGATCCAGTAAAAGCACTCTGCTTAGTGTGGAACATAGCCTTACAGACCAAGCTTGAGCCACGCTCTGCACTACGTTGGCTGACATAAGCAAGAAACAACGATTGGCTTCAACGTCCGTGGGCTTGGAAGGGAAGGGAGAAATAAAACACAGCCAGATTTCTTGTTCCTAATCACTCTTTGGTGAATCCTGATGGAAAGTATGCGTGTGGACATTAGGTTTTCCCATTTAATAAGTTTTGCAATATAATAAACAAAAAGGTTTATTAGTTTTTTTTCTACTTCATCCAAGTCATTGCTTTCTTCTTTTTAAATTTTCTAAAGGTGACAACCAACACTGTGGCAACTGCCCCAATTGACACTTATTTTTAATGCCAAAATGAGGAGAATCATTTATAAAACCATACGATTAAGGTGAATATAAACAGTTGCATTAGACCATTAATTTTTTTTCGTGTCAGCTGTGAATTGGGAAGGCTAGTACTGCAGCAGGTGCAAGTCTACAGGGGAATGAACTGAGGTTGCCTAATCTTACTTTAGGACTGCTGGCAGCTGTCGGAGGGAAAAGGCCATCATTCCATCTGTCTGCAGTGGATATAAACCCAAGGCACAATGACAGAGACAATTCTACTGTTAACACTAACAGGTAACTGCTGCTTCCAAAAGCCTGTATTATATCCACAAAACAGACAGAAATACAAACGTTCAACCCCACTGGAGTCATTAAAACCTGCAATAATTTCTCAAATATGGTACATGTACTTCAAATGTGTGAACTGCAACAGCACCAATCACAAACCATTTAGTATCGAATTGCTTCTGAACCTCAATTGTATGAATTAATTCACACTTTCTCAGTTAATGAACCAGTAACATATCTTAACTCAATTCTTAAACAAATTCAGTGATACCCTCTGATAAACAAGTCTGTCACACTGGTTTAATTTCTTCACAGAAGACTGAAAATGAAAATGCATTTCGTAAATTGGTACATGCCTCCAATTCTAGTTTGCAATATTCACAATTTGAGCCACCTATCCACCACCCCTTCAACCCCATACTGGATTGCAAGGTCTTTGTAAGAAGAACTGGCAAGTCGAGGCTGAATGCTTTCTTAAAGGTAAACAAAAACAACTGGAACCCCATCACCTCTTGCATTTGATTTTTAATTGCCAGCAACCACTAAGGTCAACATCGGGAGATATCTGCTCTTATTACAGCTGTAAATAGCTGTGCTGTGTTATACCATCTAATGTAAAATAAGCAAGCACTACTGATTGGTGAACAGTCAATGATTGTTAAAGAACAGAAAGATTTGCATTTACTGTGCAGTAACTGCTATCCTGCAGGCCATGGCAGCAGCTATGTTAAACACTGAAATATCCCACAAACAGTAATGAGGTAAACCACGCCTTAATCACATTGGCAAGTGCTCGGGAGTGGAAAAGTGTGATGTCCAGCACACCATCAGAACCCCCTGCTCTCCTAGGAATAGTGTTAAATCTCTTGCAAAAAGGCGGCTGGGGTCTTCAGAATCACAAGATTTTAAATGGCACAGGAGGCCATTCAGCCCATCGTGTCTACACCGGCTCTCCAAATGAGCATTATGACCTAGTGCCATTGCCCTGCCTTTTCCCCATACCCCTGCACATTATTTCTATTCAAATAACCTTCTAATGCCCTCTTGAAGGCCTCAATTTAACCTGCCTCCACCACATTTCCGGGCAGTGAATTCCAGTGCATTCCGAACCACTCCTTGTGTGAAAAAGTTTTTTCTCACGTCACTTTTGCTTCCACTGCAAATCACTTTAAATCTGTGCCCTCTCGTTCTTGATCCTTCTACCAGTGGGAAAAGCTTCTCTCTATCTACTCTGTCCAGCCCCATCCTGATTTTGAACATCTCTATCAAATCTCCTATTAGCCTTCTTCTCTCCAAGGAGAACAGTCCCAACCTCTTCAACCTATCTTTGTAACTAAAGTTTCTCATCAACTGGAGCCATTCTTGTAAACCTCTTCTGCACTCTCTCTAATGTGTTCACATCCTTCCTATAATGTGGCACCCAGAACTGTACATAATATTCCAGCTGAGGTCCAACGAGTGTCTTATATGAAATTCAGCATAACCTCCTTGCTCTTGTACTCTATGCCCCTATTAATAAAGCCCAGGATACTATATGCTTTATTAACTGCTCTCTCCACCTTCAATGATCTATGCATATATATACCCAAGTCTTTCTGCTCCCGCACTCCCTTCAAAATTTCACTCCTTATTTGTCTCATTGTCTATCCATGCTCTTCCCACCAAAATGCACCACTACACATGTATCCACATTGAACTTCTGCCCCCTATCTGCCCACTCCACCAACTCGTCTATGTCCTTTTGAAGTTCCACACAGTCATCCTCGCAGTTTACAACACTCCCACCAAGCTTTGTATCATCCTCAAACTTTGAAATTGTCTCTGCACACCAAGATCTAGATCATTAACATATACCAGGAAATACAAGGGTCCCTATACCGACCCCTGGGAACTTTACTACAAACCTTCCTCCAGCCCGGAAAATATTCATTTACCACTACTCTCTGCTTCCTATTTTTCAGCCAATTTTGTCTCCACATTGCTATTGTCCCTGTTATTCCATGAACAATAACTTTTCTCACAAGTCTGTTGTGTACCCTCATCAACCTTTTCTGTTACTGCTTCAAAAAAACTCCAGTAAGTTGGTTAAACCCGATTTCCCCTTTAGAAATCCATGCTGGGTCTTCCCTATCAACCCATATTTTTCCATGTGGCTACTAATTATATTCTGAATAATTGTTTCTAGAATCTTGCCCACCACTGAAGTTAAACTGACTGGTCTGTAATTGCTGGGCTTATCCTTACAACCTTTTTTGAACATGGGCTTAATGTTTGCGATTCTCCAGTCCTCTGGCTCCTCCCCTAAGTCTAGAGCAGACTGAAAGATTATGTCCAGCGTCCCTGCAATTTCTACTCTCACTTCCTTCAATCTCCTTGGATGCATCTCGTCCGGTCCCAGTGCCTTGTTAACTTTAAGTACTTTAAAATTATGAAAGGCTGTGAAACAGGAATGTTTCTTTTTCTGAGGAAAAGCATAACTAAAGGCCATCAATATGAGATGGTCACCAAGAAATCCATAGCAAATTCAGAAGAAACTTCTTCACCCAAAGAGTGGTGAGAATGTGGAACTCGCTAAAAAAAGGAATAGTTAAAGCAAATAGTATAGGTGGGTTTAAGGGGAAGCTGGACAAGCATTTGAAGGAAAAGAGAATAGATCGTTATGATGGCGGATTTCATTGAGGAATGATGACAGGCGGCTTGAGTGGAGCGTAAACATCAGCATGGTCTGAACTGTCCATTTCTCTCCCATATATCATGCGCAATTCTAATGTGATGGGTCTTTAACATAGACCTACACCAATTGATGAGGCAGATGGGACTTCAGTTTTAATATATCTTATGTAAAACAGCAATTCTAACAATACATCACTTACTATACTAGAATGTTAACTTAGATTATGAGTTCAAATTAGAATTGGGCTCGAACCAAAAACCACTATCTGGGAGGGAATGATTTTAAGAAGTGAGCCAGGCTGGTGCTTGTTTGGTGATTTGCAGGGGTGACTGGTAACAACAATACCTCCAATTTTCCCACCTTCTTGGCAAGGAAGTGTTTGATCTCTATTTGGTGTCTCACGAGTACTGAGAGATCACTAATTTGGCAAAAGCAAGTGGGAGAGGGAAAATTGCATTTCCCACCCAAAAATATAAATTATAAAAAAAAGTATACTGACCAAAAAGAAAAGTGGTACAGAATGGGGCAATCATTGTTGATTTAAAAGAATGGCATCTAGTGTTCCTAAACTAACCTGGAAAAAGTGCTCTCTTTCAAAAACATCACCTAAGGAAGTCTGTTGACCTTAAAATATTTTTTTCCATCAACTTTGAAACGTGAGATTTTGGAACTCAATGACATCTGTATTTTAAATGTTATTTGAGCCTTTCCAGTGTCTTGAAACAGTCTCCCTGGTAATGTGAAACCTCAGCTTCCTTCACTTCTCATCTTCCATTGCTGAAATCACCAACATGTCTTGTGTTTAAACTCCAATATATGGCTTGCCTTAATCTTGCACATATCATTGTTTTGCTTACACACTAGTATGAGACACATGTCCAAGAGGAGGTCAAGTACTCAGGGAATCCATTAAGAAAACCAGTATTAGCAAACTCTGCATGCAACTTATCTGATTAAAATAAATATATACTGATAAGTTAATATGCAGCACACGACAGTACTAATACATCAGACAATTAACTAGAGATAAGGACGTGACCTATGTTTTTGATAAGAGATAAGCCCTAGGTCTGATTTGACTTTTGCAATCAAAATAAACTCTAAAATGGCAAAAACACAACAGAAAATCCCTCAGGTGAAGAACTTGGACTTCGATCTGGTTTGCATTTCCAGGTCCCGGGTCATTTGAACTGGGGTTTGGAGTTAAAAAATCTTAGGATTGTCTATCCTCATGATTGAAATTCCAACATTTTTTCATAACTGGAGAACAGCACATTTAAATTCTCCATTTTATATCCTGTCCGATCCTGTTACATAGCCCTATGAGAGTTCATATTTTGGTACAACCTTCTCGGTCAGGCCCAAAAAGGAAAAACACCCCAGTGGAACTACGTGACTGAGTTTCAACGATGATGTAAATCTGGCTTCAAACACACTTGTCGAAGGCAGCATTTTACTTGGACACCCCAGCTGCCTCTCGTATAACACTATGGCGTGGCTGTTACCTCATAAGACTAGCAAGCGTGAAAAGATCGCAGCATTTATCCTTCCTTTTGACATTCTAGTGCCCAGGATCCATCTGCTATGATTGAGAAGATGTCAGTCTGCAAACCACAGCTGAACATCGCCTGTTCAAAATTTTTCCAAACATTAGCCATGGACGGCTCCAAAGGGAGATCCAGGTTTTGGGATGAAAGTAATGGTAAGTAGCATTCCAAACCATACCTAGGATCATGATAGGGTTCGATACACAAGGTCACAGGCCATCTCTAAAGAAGCAGTTTCATAATTTAGCGTGAAAGAGGGACAAGTTGGACAAGTCAGCTGAGATTAGGAAAGTGAGCAACGAGGAACTGAACCTACATCACACTGCTATATGTTGATGCTTCAACATGTTGTAAATATACTACTTCTATGAACAATAAAAAATTACGTTTCTATAGCATTCTTCATCGCAGGCCATGGAGAGATTTGAAAACAAGGATGAGAACTTTGTATTGCATTTTTTATTCATTCAGGGAATGTGGGCTTCGCTGGCTAGGCCAGCATTTGTTGCCCATCCTTAGTTCCCTTGGTGAGCTGCTTTCTTGAACCGCTATAGTCCATGTGGTGTAGGTACACCCACAGTGCTGTTAAGGAGGGAGTTCCAGGATTTTGACCCTGCGATAGTGAAGGAACGGTGATATATTTCCAAGTCAGGATGGTGAGTGACTTGGAGGGGAACTTCCAGGTGGCGGTGTTCCCATGCATCTGCTGCCCTTGTCCTTCTAGATGGTGGTGGTCATGGGTTTGGAAGGTGCTGTCGAGGGAGCCTTGTTACTATGCATCGGTGGTGGAGGGAGTGAATGTTTGTGGGTGTGGTGCCAATCAAGTGGGTTGCTTTATCCTGGACAGTGTCAAGCTTCTTGAGTATCGTGGGAGGCGCACTCATCCAGACAAGTGGAGAATATTCCATCACATTCCTGACTTGCGTAATGTAGATGGCAGACTGGCTTTGGGAGTCAGGAGGTGAGTTACTCTTCGCAGGATTCCTAGCCTCTGACCTGCTCTTGTAGCCACAGTATTTATATATCTAGTCCAGTTCAGATTATGGTCAATGGTAACCTCCCAGAATGTTGATAGTGGGGGATTCAGTGATGGTAATGCCATTGAACATACTCAACGTGACAGAGACACAGCCATAGGGACACTGAGACACTGATCAAACACTCATCCCCGAAACACCGCATTGTCCACGGGTTCCAGGTCATCACCACTTGCTTATTTCAAAAGATTTTCACCACATTCCCCCCTTCATCCCTTTCCCAAAACCTTCACCCTGTCTCTCCCCCTGTCACCAATGAACCAATTTTTTGAATTTGACTCTGTATCATCCCCATACTGTAATTGGTTTGTGAGTGTTTGATGAACAGTGTAGTCAAAGCTTCACTTTGAAACACTGGATTGAGGTTAAGGGTGATTTGTTCAAACGCTTCAAGATAATAATGAAAATGAAGAGTGTGGATAACAGTGGTAAAGATGGAGAAAGGATCTCCCTCCATTTGAAAGATGGGGAAAAGGATATGTCACAGGATAATGTTTTTATCCTTAAATTAATCCTTAGGGTTAAATTACAAAGTGAGATTGCACAGACCTGGGAGAATAAAACAAGAAAATTCATGTTCAATTTGTTAGGCCTGATTTGTGGATTGTTTTTGTTTTTGGCGAGAATGTTGCCTTTAAACACTCCCAGAGATGATGCAGTAGGGGCTAGATACAGAGTAAAGATCCCTCTATACGGTGCCCATCAAATATTCCCAGGGCAGGTACAGCACGGGGTTGGATACAGAGTAAAGCTTCCCCTACACTGTCCCCATCAAACACTGAAATTTGGTAGCATCAGGGGTGACTTGATCAAATTGTCAAATCCTGAGAGGGACTGAGGGGGGAGATTAGGGGAACGTATGAGCTCTTGTCCTGAGTAACAAGCTTCGTGAGGCACGTCATCAAACCCGTTTTGAACAGGCAAGTATACTTCTGCCACTACAGGTTACCTGTATGTTGCAAAGTTATTCTGATAATTTTCATCCCAGAGTCAAAGTGTCAGCTATTCTGTGACTGAGTCAGAACTTCAAATAGTTCATTTTCAGTCTTTAAAATAAGCAGGAACTTTTCTGTGGTAGTTTTTGAGTTTGAGTTTGGAGCTCAGACTCTGTCAGTGGAAGGGAGTTCCTACACAGATAGGAAACGGGATGGACAATTAAAGGTGCAGTATTTTGTTCACTGCATTAGATTGTGTCTGTTGCAGTTTCACAATTTACATTTTCATGGGAAAGGGATGATTATCCAATGTCAACAATTCAATTTCTTCAGACAAGTAAAAACGCAAGAGAAAGAGAGAATATACAAACACTGAAACAAACAGGCAACTGTATGAGGAAGGTTTCAATTCTCTGCATGTTTTAATGTGAATTCCTGAGCTAAAGATTGAAATAAACAGGAGTTTAAATCTCACACTGGGATGCCGTATAATTTGAGCCCTGTTATCCTAAAATTAAGAATAAAAATCTACAATTAAAAATTTCTTGAACAGAGCAAAGGGAATTTGACTCTGTATTGAAACCCGTACTGTATTTGGGTTGGGAGTGTTTGATGAACAGTGTAGCCAAAGCTTTAGTTTGAAACAATCTTCTGCAAACGGCAATTGACGCAGTCTCTTGTTCATGTTTCAATTTGAGGCTGATAGATTTTTGTTAGGCAAAGGCGTAAAGAGATATGGAGTTAGATCAGAGATCAGCCAGGATCTCATTGAATGTCGGAAACAGGGTGTGGGGTGAAATGGAATGGTTTAGATTCTCTCTTCTGGGAGATGATCATTGCCTGACACTTGTGTAGTGCAAATGTTACTTGCCACTTGTCGGCCCAAGCATGGATATTGTCCAGGTCTTGCTGCATTTGGACATGGACTGCTTCAGTATTTGAGGAGTTGCAAATGCTGAACATTGTGCAATCATCAGTGAACATCCCCACTTCTGACCATATGATGGAAGGTAGGTCACTGATGAAGCAGCTGAAGATGGTTGGGCCTAGGGCACTGCCCTGAGGAACTCCTGCAGTGGTGTCTTGGAGCTGAGATGACTGACCTCCAACAACCACAATCATCTTCCTTTGTGCTAGGTATGACTCCTAACAGCAGAGAGTTTTCTCCCTGATTCCCAGTGACTCCAGTTTTGCTCGGGCTCCTTGATGCCACACTTGGTCAAATGCGGCCTTGATGTCAAGGGCACTCACTCTCACCTGACCTCGGCTGTTCAGCTCTTTTGTCCATGTTTGAACCAAGGGTGCAATGAGGTCAGGAGCTGAGTGGCAGAGCCCAAACTGGGCATCAGTCAGCAGGTTATTGCAAAGCAAGTGCCATTTGATGACCCCCTTCCATCACATTACTGATGATTGAGAGTAGACTGATGGTGCGGTAATTGGCCGGGTTGGATTTGTCCTGCTTTTTGTGCACAGGGCATACCTGGGCAATTTTCCACATTGCCAGGTAGATGCCAGTGTTGTATCTGTACTGGAACAGCTTGACTAGGGGCGTGCCAAGTTCTGGAGCACAAATCTTCAGTACTATTGCTGGAATATTGTCAGGGCCCATAGCCTTAGCACTATCCAGTGCCTTCGGCAGTTCCTTGATATCATGTAGAGTGAATTGAATTGGCTGAAAACTGACATCTGTGATGCTGCGGACCTCCAAAGGAGGCCAATATAGATCATCCGCTCGGCACTTCTGATTGAAGATTGTAGCAAATGCTGCAGCCTTATCTTTTGCACTGATGTGCTGGGCTCTTCCATCATTGAGGGTGGGGATATTTGTGGAGCCTCCTCCTCCAATGAGTTGTTTAATTGTCCACCACCATTCACGACTGCTTGTGGCAGGACTGCAGAGCTGAGATCTGATCCGTTGGTTGTGGGATCGCTTGGCCCTGTCTATCATTTGCTGCTTATGCTATTTGGCACGCAAGTAATCCTGCGTTATAGCTTCACCAGGTTGACACCTCATTTTTAGGTATGCCTGGTTCTGCTTTTGGCATGCCCTCCTGCGCTCTTCATTGAACCAGGGCTGATCCCCTGGCTTGATAGTAATGGTAGAGTGGGGGAATATGCTGGACCATAAGGTTACGGATTGTGGTCCAGTACAATTTTGCTGCTGTTGATGGCCCACAGTACCTCATGGATGCCCAATCTTGAGTTGCTCGATCTTTTCGAAATCTATCCCATTTAGCACAGTGGTGGTGACCACACAACACGATGGAGGGTATCCTCAATGTGAAGGCATGACTCCGTCTCCACAACGGCTATGCGGTGGTCACTCCTGCCGATAAGGTGATAGGCCGATGCATCTGGCAGCCAGGTTGGTGAGGATGAGGTCAAGTATGTTTTTCCCTCTTGTTGGTTCCCACACGACCTACCACAGATCCAGTCTAGCAGCTATGTTATTTAGGACTCAGTTAGCTTGGTCTGTGGTGATGCTACCGAGCCACTCCTGGTGATGGCCACTGAAGTCCCACCCACCCAGTGTACATTCTGCGCCTTTGCCTCCCTCAGTGCTTCCTCCAAGTGGTGTTCAACATGGAGGAGCACTAATTCATCAGCTGAGGGAGGATGCTATGTGGTAATCAGCAGGAGGTTTTCTTGCCCATGTTTGATCTGATAGCATGAGATTTCATAGCGGTCGCAGTCGATGTTGAGGACTCCCAGGGCAACTCCCTCCCAACTGTATACCACTATGCTACCACCTTTGCTGGGTGTGTTCTGCTGGTGACATACCCAGGGTTGGTGATGGTGGTGTCGGGGACAGTCTGTAAGGTATGATTCCATGAGTACGACTACCTTAGGCTGTTACTTAACTAGTCTGAGAGACAGCTTTCCCAATTTTGGCACTAGCCCCCAGATGTTATTAAGGAGGACTTTGCAGGGTCATCAGGGTTCAGTTTGCCATTGTAGCTTCCAGTGCCTAGGTCAATGCCGGGTGGTCCATCTGATTTCTTTCCTAACTGGGGCATGTGAGCCAGTGGAATATATAAGGGAGTATTTTGAATGACCTAAAGTCTTATGCTTATGAGATTATATGGAAGCTCAATGAATAGGGAGCAGAGGTAGACAAAAATCATCTTACTGTAGGAGTGGATGTGCAGGAGGAAGCCTAGCTCCAAGGTGAGCAGAATGCCAAGGTTCCACTTCTCCTTGTCCTGTTCCACACACCTTACCATCTCCATCCATATTTCCAAAGTCTCTTCAAAACTATTCCCTTCAACTATGCTCTACATCCCTATCTTAACATTCAAACTGTCTTCCTGCACGAGGAGCACAACAGAAATGCAAGTTGTTTCCACAGATGGCAGGTGATGAAGCTGATGGAGTCAAGGCATATTGGTTTTGTTGACATTGAACCAGAGAAGAGTTTGGCTCATCCAAGCCTGGGCCACTGTGTAATAGCAGTCGTTGAATCAGTGGAAAAGTCAGAGAAGTAGAGCTACGTTTCGTTAGCATAGTTGGGGAAGCTGATCTCTTGCTTCCAGATTATGTCACCAAGCAGTAGCATGTGAATAAAGAGGATGGATAGAAAACATGGAGCTGAGCATGCAAGTACAAGCTGAGGAGCCACAGATGCAAAACAGTGACTGCAGTAGAGCAGGTATGAGCAAAAATTGGAAAGTGCCACAGTGAATGGGTATAAAGGATAGGTGTCGGTTAAGAATGGAATGCTTTTTCACTTTTAAGACTGCTGAGAAGTCGGGATAGATAACAGGTGCTGGCTTTGATCCAGTCACACAAGAAGTGGTCGGTCACTGTGTGATCTTGGCACTGCGGACAGGTGGAAACCAAAGTTAGAGGACTCGAACAAGCAGCAAAATTTTATGACAATGGCCCATTCCAGAACTTGAATCTGAACTTTAGAGGCTTTTAGGTAGTCCACTGCTAAATCCTGTACTTACCCATACTGCAGATTCAAAACTTATAAAGTCATTCACATGTTAGCCTGCACTGAGCTAGATCATCCTGTCACTAAGCTCATGTGCAGCACAGACACAGCAGCACTCATTTCTGGTGCAAAGAAACACCCTATGGCTTACACCTTGGATGAAGTCTGGCCACCACCCACCTCACACCACTTTTCGCTGCCCCAGATGATTTTCTCCTTTGTTCCCTGAAAGCATCATCCAGAGTGGAATTCCACAAGATGCAGTCCCAGCAGATCTCTAGTTTCTCATTCAAATAGTTATTCTTCATATAAAAGAGTATTAAAGTGAGTATTATTGTCATGCCCAATGAAGGCATATCCTATTCATAACCTCAAACATAGAAGCCTCTAGAAATGTCTTTTATTTTTTAAAACGGCCACTCAGAAAGGTGGTTAAGATGGCCAGGTGGCCTTTACAACTTCAACACAGACTAGCTCAAGCTTCCAGAAAGTTGTAATTTAGTTATCTGGGATGGGGGACTTCCCTTTGAATCGACATGCCTAGACAGCACCTCTGTTGGAATTCACACCTGCCAAAGCTTGAAGTTTAGTCCAAACACAGAACCAATGGACTTCTAGAATCTATGTCTCCAGGTTTGCAACTTAACAAAAGAGAGCTGACAAGACCAATGTGAACGACCACCATTTATCTCCTATTGTGTACTGATGACTTTGGACTTAAAATCCATTCTGGTAAAACAATATCAGTATTGGTCATGTGACTGAAACTGGCTAGAGATAAATTTTGAGCTCAGGATCCAGAAAAGACCTGGACAGTCTACAGAAGAACACCACAAACCACAGCTGCTGCAGAAAAGACAGTATCATTTTTGTCTCTTAAGAACCCGGAGGCTGTAAAGTCTTTAAAAGCCTCCCAGTCTGATTCCTAAATCAAAGGCCACCCAAAAAGAAATTGGACCTCCTGATACAAAAGACACGAATGCTGAACTTCATGACCCTTTGAACATTCATCGCTTCAAGAGTATTCTACAATAATCCTATTTGCACCTCTGTAACATCACCTTACTTAAGCCTTGCCTCAGCTTGTCTACTTCTGAGATACTCATTCATGTCTTTGGTACCCTAGACTTGACTATCTGAAAGCACTCTTGGCTAGTGTCCAATATTCTACCCTCTACAAACTTGAAGATACCCAAAACTCTGCTGCCCATGTCTTAACTCACAGCTAGTCCCGCTTACCTAGCACCCTAGTGCTTGCTGACATATATTGCCTCCCAGTCAAGAAATGTATCAATTTTTAAATTTTCATCCTTGCTTTCAAGTCCCCCCCAGCCTCACCCGTCCCTATCTCTGTAATTTCTTCTGGCCCCACAACCCTCAGATATTTGCGCTCATCTAATTCTGGACTCTTGAGCATCCCTGATTTTAATCATTCCATAATAGGTGGCCATGCCTTCTGCTGCCAAGATCCTAAGCTCTGGAATTCTCTCCCCAAGTCTCTCTGCTGCTCTACATCTCTCTCCTCCTTTAAGATGCTCTTTAAAAGGTGACTCTTAAGCTTTTGGTTACATTTACCTTATGCTTTTGGTGTCAAATTTTGTTCGATAGCACTCTTGTGAAGCACCTTGGGATGTTTTCCTACATTAAAAGTTGCTATATAAATACAAGTCATTGTTGCTGTTGTAGTGATCTGCCAATCAGGATTGGGAATGCTGGCTGATTGTTCCCATTGTCGGTCATAAAACCAATTGCAGTGCCCCCAGCTGAGAATAGCTAATTAAGCACAGTCCAGGGGTCAGACCTAGGGCTTTCCTGATTGTTGTGGCTCAGACCAGACCAGATGGTACATTTACCCATTGAGCTATCTGGGGAGCTTGATGAAATGTGTATATTAATGAAGCTTTCCCTTACATTGTGTGTGTGTGTGTGTGTGTATGTCTCTCTCTCATGCTATCAGCATTCAAATGTAACAACATATACTCTGTAGCTGTTCAGTTTTTAAAAACGAATCCCAAAAGTGAGACTTTGTGCAGTTAACACAGATTGAAGCACAATGTGCCCCAGCACTGAGATAAACACGTACAATTTATAGCTCTCATTAACAAAAAACACAACACGTTCTCACCGATGCCTATTGTAAATTGCCCAAAAAAAAATTATTAAATTGTGTGTACTCTGCTTCTTCATTCAACCCCCAGAGAATTTGGGATCCTCACATGCAGATATAACCCTTGCAACATTAAGTACTAAATGATCTTGAAACATATTATACTACAACACCTGCAAATACTTATCTTACATGCTGATTATGGATACAGCAAGAAATACTAATTGCTCAATCATCACATCCTCAAAACTAGCCTTATTCAAACAATTATCCTGGTGTTCCAGCTCATCCAAATCTCTGCAGCTTTTATTCCATGCCACACCATGTCCCAGTCCTTCACCACTTATTGACCCACATTGGCTCCTGGTCCTCCAAAGACTCCAATTTAAAATTCTCATGTTTATGAGTTTCATGGCCTAACCGCTATATAACCTCCAACTACTCACCATTCCTCACACTTGGCCCTCCTGTGCATTGGTTACACCCTTTCTCACCACTGCCAGCAGTTTCTTCAATCGCCTCAGCCCCACACTTTGCAATTCCCTTCATAAATCCACCAGCCTTTCCACTTCCACCAAACTCTTTTAAGATCTTGCTTCGCCCTCTGATCAATAGCTTCACTCAGCATCAATATTAGTCCAGTTATATTTCTGTGAAGTGACTGAGGAAGTTTCTGTAAGTTAAAGTTGCAATATAAATGCAAGCTGTTGTTGTTGTTATAGAACTCTTCTGCAGTCCTCAAAAGGATAATTGCATTGCAGCTTGGCTGCTATCAGACAGTTGAGAATATCTGCCAAGAATCAGAGCAACTGTAAATGTCAGTTTCCATGCCAATTATTATCACTCACTTTGTACATCATGTAGCCACACAGTAAAACTCAAGCAACCCATCTAAAATTCAACATTATTTGCCTCTTGTGCAAAAAAATGGATCAGTACTAAGCAATTTGATCAATGCTTACTGTAATTTGTTATATATTCCTGGAGCATGCCATGCTCAAGTGTTAACCGATTGCATGTGAAACCACAGAATTATACAACAGCATAACACAGGAACCCACTCAGCCCATGAGCTTATGCTAGCTCTTTTCATGAGCAATCCAGCTAGTCCCACTCCCCAGCTCTTTCCTTATATCCCTGCATTGTTTTCTCCAATTTCCTTTTGATAACTTTTGAATCTGTTTCCACCCCCTTTTAGACAGTGCATTCCAAATCCTAACCACTCAAAAAAGTAATCCCCTCGTGATTCCTCTGGTTCTTTGCCAATCAATCACTTTACATCTGTACCCATTGGTTATTGACCCTTCAGCCATTGGAAAGTTTTTCTTACTTATTTTATCTAAAACCTTCATGATTTTAAACAACTCTATCGAATCTCCTCTGAACCTTCTTTGCACTGAGTAGAACATTCCCAGTTTCCCCATATAAATGTAATCCCTCATCCCTGGAACCATTCTAGTAAATCTCTTGTGTACTTTCCAAAGCTTTCCTAAAGTCTGATGCCCAGAATTGGATATAATACTCCAGCTGAAGCCAAACTAGCAATTTATATTAGGTTTAGTATGACTTCCTGGCTGTTGTATTCTATGCCGCTATTTAAAAAGGTTTTACTTGTTGCCAATGCCATGCATGCGCAGTTCTCTGTGATGTCATTATTAACTGCTTTTTTCAAAGGCTTGTGCACAAGTGTGTCATCTGCAAATTTTGAAATTGTAGCCTGGTCCCCCAAGGCGTTAATGCATATCAAAAACAGTAGTGGTCTAGCACTGAACACTGTACCTCCCACCAGTCCAAAAAACAGCCAGCCACTCACCACAACTGTTTTCTATCCCTACGCTAATTTTGTATCCATGCTGCTACTGCTCTTTTTAATTCCAAAGGCTTTGCTTATTGTGCAGGTTTAAAAGTCCACAAACACAATCATCAACTGTACTGCAGTCGTTGACCCTCTCTATTACCTTATCAAAAAGCTCAAGCAAGTTAGGCAAACACAATTTGCCCTTAACAAATCCATGCGGGTGCTCCTTTGTTAGCCCATTCTTGCCAAGTGGCTGTTCAATTTCTGCTGGATTTATCCTCCCCTTTTTTTGAACAATGGTGTAATATTTGCAAAACAAAGACAGAATTACCTGGAAAAACTCAGCAGGTCTGGCAGCATCGGCGGAGAAAAGAAGAGTTGATGTTTCGAGTCCTCATGACCCTTCAACAGAACTGCAGAATAACTGAGTTCTGTTGAAGGGTCATGAGGACTCGAAACGTCAACTCTTTTCTTCTCCGCCGATGCTGCCAGACCTGCTGAGTTTTTCCAGGTAATTCTGTTTTTGTTTTGGATTTCCAGCATCCGCAGTTTTTTTGTTTTTATCTCTGTGTAATATTTGCAATTCTCCAGCCCTCTGGCACCACACTCCTGTAACTGAAGAGAGTTGGAAAATTGTGGCAAGCACCTCTGAAACGTCTATTCTCGTTTCCTTCAGCAAAATTAGGCTGCATCCAATTTGGTAACTTATCTGCAAAATCCATCATTTTTGTTGTTTGTATCTGTTTTCTGGTCAAAAAGGTGAATGAACAAACTATACTGCACTAAACAATCAACAGGAAGAATGCAAGAGAAATCCAGAGTAGCTCATCGTTTGTCATCAGTTACTCTAAGGGTGGAATAAACTTCCAAATAGAGAAGTGGAGGCAAAAACTATGGAAGCATTCACCAAAGGACTGATAATGCAATAGGGAGAGTCAAATATATGGTCGTCCTCAATAAATGAAATTAGATGCATTCAATGGCCTTCATCATACAAAACGATCTTGTGGTAAGGTCATGCTCATAAGGAAAATGTACAGAGGACAGTTTAAATTCACCACAATATCACCAGAACATAAAGGGTTAAATTATTAGCAACCACTGCGTAAACAAAAGATGTTGTGAGAACAAATCAGCCAAGACCTATGTCGGTGCTCTTCATTGCAAGGCCTGCAAGTCAGTGGATTCTAAGTGAATACTGGAACAGGCTCTAGGTGCTGAACAACCTAATTCTGTTTCCATCGGGGAGACGATGGCATAGTGGTATCATCACTGGACTAGTATTCCAAAGACCCAGGGTAATGATAAAAACAAAAAACTGAGGATGCTGGAAATCCAAAACAAAAACAGAAACAGAAATACCTGGAAAAACTCGGCAGGTCTGGCAGCATCGGCGGAGAAGAGCACAGTTGACGTTTCGAGTCCTCATGACCCTTCAACAGAACTAAGTAAAAATAGGAAAGGGGTGAAATATAAGCTGGTTTAAGGAGGGGGGGGTTGTTGAGACAAGAACCCCCCTTCTCTCGACACCCCCCCCCCCTTAAACCAGCTTATATTTCACCCCTTTCTTATTTTTACTTAGTTCTGTTGAAGGGTCATGAGGACTCGAAATGTCAACTGTGCACTTCTCCGCCGATGCTGCCAGACCTGCTGAGTTTTTCCAGGTATTTCAGTTTCTGTTTTTGCCCAGGGTAATGATCTGGGGGCCTGGATTCAAATCCTACCACGCCAGATGGTGGAATCTGAATTCAATAAAAATATGGAATTGGAAGTCGAATGATGGCCACAAAACCATTGCCAATTGTTGTAAAAACCCACTTGATTCACCAATTCCCCTATAGGGAAGGAAATCTGCCACCCTTACCAGAAAACCCCTGTTAGAAAACCAGTTAGCCTATCATCAGTAGTGGGGAAAATGCTAGGGTTTATTATAAAAGTCATGGTAACAGAATACTTGGAAAGCATTAACGGGATTAGACAAAGTCAGCAGGGGTTTATGAAAGGGAAATCACGCTTAATCTACTGGAGTTTTCTGAGGATGCAATTAGTAGAATAGGTAACAGAGAACCAGCGCATTTGGGTTTCAAGGCGGCTTTCAATAAGAGGCTGGTGGGCAAAATTAAAGCACATGGGATCAGGGGTAATAAACTGGCATGGATTGAAAATTGGTTGACAGAAGGGAAACCGAGAGTAGGAATAAATGGGTCTTTTTCTGGGTGGCAGGTGGCAACTCGTGGTGTACTGCAGGGATCAGTGCTTGGGCCCCAGCTATTCAAGATATATATAAATGATTTGGATGAGGGATCCAAATACAATATTTCCAAGTTTGCTGATGACACAAAACTGGATGGGGTTGAGAGTTGTGAGGAGGATGCAAGGAGGCTTCAGACAAGTTATGTGTGTGGGCAAACACATGGCAGATGAGGTGAAGTGAAGTTAAACGCTTTGATGTGGAAAACAGAAAGGCAGAGTATTATTTAAATGGTGATATATTGGGAAATGTGGGTGTACAAAGGAATCTAGGTGTCCTTGTACACCAGTCAATGAAAGTAAATAGGCAGGTGCAGCAAGCAATTAGGAAGGCAATTGGAATGTTGGCCTTCATTGCAAGAGGATTTGAGTTCAGAAGTAGGGATGTCTTACTGCAGTTATACAAGGCCTTGGTGAGGCTACACCTGAAGTATTGTGTGCAGTTTTGGTCTCCTTACTGAAGAAAGGATATACTTGCCATAGAGGGAATGCAGTGAAGATTCACAAG
This sequence comes from Carcharodon carcharias, assembly GCF_017639515.1. Lineage (NCBI taxonomy): Eukaryota > Metazoa > Chordata > Chondrichthyes > Lamniformes > Lamnidae > Carcharodon > Carcharodon carcharias. Next base: position 50,227,310 of record NC_054471.1, on the reverse strand, counting down.
GCTGATACTGGGGATGGCAGGACTGTCATATGAGGAGAGGTTGACTCAACTGGGCCTGTATTCACTAGGGTTTAGAAGAATGAGAGGGGATCTGATTGAAACGTATAAAATTTTAACAGGGCTAGGCAGACTAGATGTTTTCCCTGGTCGGGGAGGCTAGAACCAGGGGCCACAGTCTCAGGGTACAGGGCAGGCCATTTAGGAAAGATTTCTTCACTCAGAGGGTGGTCAACCTGTGGAATTCTCTACCACGGAAGGCTGAGAAGCCTGGGTCACTGAGTATATTCAAGAAAGAAATTGATAAATTTTTGGATATTAGGGGCGTCAACGGTTATGGAGAGAAAACGAGAAAAGGCGTTGAGATATAGGATCAGCCATGATCATACTGAATGGCATGGTGGGCTCAAAGGGACATATGGCCTACTTCAGCTCCTATTTTCTATGTTTCTGTGTTTGTCAACTATCCTTTAGCATGGAGCCCAGCTTCTAAAATATGCTCAATTGTGTACGACTTGAGTGGTTTCAGTGTGCCATGTGAAAACTCAGATTAGAGGTTTCAAATTCTTCTGATATTTTTGACTGCTTTGTACAAGGCAAGGCAGTGTTACTTTGGTAGTGAGCAGGCTTTACTCAAAGAAGCAGTATCAGTGTAGCTTGTTCTATTTTGGAATTCCTGGAGTAGCAGGATATCACAAATTTCTGACCTTTGCAATTACAACCCAGTTTATATCAATTTCACATCCATATCAAATTCAAAAACTAACCCACCAGTGATCTCTGCATTCTCCAGTTGACTCAAAAGATTAATCATCATTAACAAGATTGCTGCAGTAAAACTTAATCTTCTTTAGTCTGGATAAAATTACAGAATTTCAAAAAAAGAACAATGTTTTGAACATCCCCCAGATGTAATAGAGAGAATAGAGTTACGACTATACATCTTCAAAAAATCCAGGAAAAGTAAATCTGGAACTTTAAAAGGTCAAATGACAAATTCAAATTGTGTGTGTTCTTGTTGCAACTATAATGTTTTCACCCTGTTCCCACATCTCTCTTCTCTGGTTCTTTAGGGGGAAGACACTGAGCAAGTAATCCAGAGGCCCAGGCTAATGCTGTGGGTACATGGGTTCATATCCCAGCATGGCAGCTGGTGGAATTTAAATTAAATTAGTCAAAAAAAATTTGAAACTGAAAGTTAGTCTTAGTAACAGTGACCATGACAATATCATCAAGCATTGTAAAAACCCATCTGGTTCAATAACGCCCTTTAGGGAAAGGAATCTGCCATCCTGACCCAGTCTGGCCTACATGTGACTCCAGACTGACAACAATGTGGTTGACTCTTAACTGCTCTCTGAAATGGCACAGCAAGTCACTCAGTTCAAGGGTAATGAGGGATGGGCAACAAATGATGGCCTTGCCATCAATACCCACGTCCCATGAAGGAATGAAAAACTTTAATTAGAAATAACAAAACCATTATTTTACTTTGGCTGTAGTAGGGTTTTTCTATTGTGGCTGCATTTTTTTAAAGTTTAATTATGTGTTTCCATGTATTTGGGTCAATACCTTTTCTCCTTCTACCTCATGCACAGGTAGGGATCCTGCTCTCGGAGCTCATTTTAAAAATGGTTGCATTGAACTGTACAGATAGTGTGGAGAATGGAGTGGGGGAGAAGAGGGAAAGAACAGGTGGCAAATGGTTCTGCTTATTTTACCTTCCTTCCTGTAAGAAAGCAGACAAATTTTGCCTGATGGACCACCCAAGATTGGTAACTCAACACATGGGCAGATTATGGGCAAACGTCACCGATGGTACGCCCATTGAACAGTACAAAAGCAGCCAAATGCATAGCAATCTTTGGCTACATTTCTTTTCTGTCAAGATTGTAATCACAATGGAGTGCAACTAAAGAGCAGTTAATTTCAAAGCAGCATCAGCCATAAAATTAGGGAGCTTATACAAGGTACCAGCTATACAATTGTTAGTTCACATATGAAGAACATTTTTATCTCACCATATTGAGTATACCAAAAGAGACGAAGACAAGCATGCTTACCTATTACTTAAAATACTGTAGCTCATTATCTACTGAAAAACTGTACAGAACTTTAACCAATAATCCATCTCTGCAGTTTTAGATGAGTACTTCATTCAGAGATCTGTTTGGCATTCCATTGCCTTCAGTTTCAAACTAAATGCAATACTGCTCATCTAAAAGCATTCAATTTCTTTCAGATAGTAAAATATCACCTCTCAGATGGTTTATTTTGGCAATGCCATCAAATACAAATGGATTGGTAGATTGAATTTCAGGATATAAGGTTATCACACCCTTGGGCCAATATTTAATGTCTAACTGCATTGCAGTCATGACACAATATAACTTCCTGTAAGCTTTGTGATACAAAAGAAAAATAATACTCTGTCCCAAAGACAACATAAAACCATTTTCTAAACCCTTCTCCCAAAACTTGTGTTCAACATCAGCATAGAACAGTCAAATGAACAATGGAGGTACCAAAGCATTTTACAACCAATTATGCTCTTTTGAAGTGTCTATGGCATAAAATGGGAACCAATTATGCTCTTTTGAAGTGTCTATGGCATAAAATGGGAAACCAATTTACACAGAGGAAGCTCCCATAGGTTTTTAGTGTTGTTGATCAAGGGATAAATATTGGCCAGTGTTAACTGTATGTTTATTACATTGTTAAGATACATCATAGGTGAAGGGAATTGTTTAATTAAGTGCCTAGAGCACTTATAAAGTGACACTAATTTGAATTGTTAATTTAGCCACATGTTTAATTGATGTTGATCAAAAAATTATAAAGAGACATGTGTGTGGTGGGTAGGATGCAAGCGTTTGTAATGCTGCATTCTGTAAGGCCATAAGACGTAGGAGCAGAAGTAGGCCATTCGGCCCATCGAGTATGCTTCGCCATTCAATGAGATCATGGCTGATCTGATAATCCTCCACTCCACTTTCCTGCCTTTTCCTGATAACCCTTCCTGTAAAATGATTCTCTTACTGATTAAAAATCTGTCTATCTCAGCCTTGAATATACTTAATGACCCAGGCTCTACAGCCCTCTGCAGTGAAGAATTCCACAGATTCACTGCCCTCGGAGAAGAAATTCCTCCTCATCTCTGTTTTAAATGGGCGCCCCCTTACTCTGAAATTATGTCCTCTGTTCTTAGACTCTCCCACAAGGGGAAACAACTTCTCAGCATCTAATAGTAAATCTATTATCAGGAAAAGTGTTAATGTCTAGTTTCATACTTGGATCGACTTAACAGTTAGGGCATGGGAGACAATTCCCCTGTCCTTTAAAAGGATGTCGTTGTATCTTTTATGCCACCCGAGGGGGTGGACAGGGCCTTGGTTTAATGTCTAATCTGACAGACAGTACAACACAGGAACGTCAGTCTAGATTTGTGTGTGCAAGTCTTTGGAGTGGGACTTGAACTGGCAACCTGCTGACTCAGCAGCAAGAACTCTACCAACTGAACCACAACTCTCACCTGATAATAGGTGCAGTAAAGTGAAACAAGAGACCCTAATGTTTAGAACTTTATATGCAAAGATTGTATCACCCTTCCCTCAATGTATAGAACTTTGTATATACATAAACATTGAGGGAAGGGATGATACAGTATCTAGAAACTCATACATAGAGGAACATTGTATCACCTCTTCCCTCACTAACATAATGAAAGTTGCAGAATTAAAAATCAAATTTGTGAGACAACTCTTAAAGTACTGTGTAACAACTTGCATTTATATAGCACCTTTAACATAGTAAAATATCCCAAGGCGCTTCACAGGAGCATGATAAAACAAAATTTGTCCCTGAGGCACAAATGATCAACATCTTGGTTAAGATGCACTGAGCCACAAAACCACGAACTGCTTCCAGCAGTGAGTGTTTGTGGATATTGGGTGCAAACAGGATTGGGCTGGGCCGTATTGCCTCTTATGGTGAAATAACCCATCAATACTCACTGTCATCACTCATACATGGGTAATATGAGGTATTGAAATGTGACTGACACTCAGGTTATCATATCCCAGCAATGATTCAACAACTTTTGAAGAGATGGGGAAAGAGAGAGGAGAGAATTGTGAAGAGAAAGAAAATCTGTGGAACGAGGAAAGAACATTTCCAGTCCCTCCAACAGGCCATGACTAATCTGTACTACCATGGTCTGTCCAACTTAGGCAACACAGAGGACAAATAAACGCAGATAAACTTCCAAAATTTTTCCCAACTTCTACAAAAAGTAGTCAAGCATAAGGTCAATGATAGCAATCTAACATTGCCACATACACAACCAACCATTAATAGTTGTGTTCCGCATATCATCTAAACATGACTGGAACAAAACCGTTCAACAGAAATGTTCAATCACCTTTTACATTGTTCAAATGTTTTCAAACATTTCAAATCCAGCTTTCAAACAATGAATCAACTATTTCTAAATAGCATTTATTCCACATATCCACAGCTATACTCATAGCATCTATTATTATAAGCATCTTTTGTAAAACATTTGAAGATAAAAAGCTCTTAATAGCTAGATTTAAAACTAGGTTTAGGGTAGCTGAGTTTTACGTAGCATAAGAACTAAAGCAGGAGCAGGAATACACTATTACAGTCCCAGGAGCCTGCTCTGTCTGATCTTCAATCTCAACCCACTTTCCTACCATATCTTAATATCATTCGATTCCCTCACGTTTGAAACCCATTTCACTCTATTGTTGAACTGTGCTATAACATCTCCCAAATAAAAGGTGAGCGGAGGATTTTAAAAAGACAAAAACATATCAATGGAGTCCTGCATCAGGAGTCTCTAGCAACAGCTGTCTAAGAGAAAAACATCTACCTGTTCTTTCAACTGCAAGCATCAGACCAGACTGATGGCAGCTGTAGTTCAGTTGGTCACATTCTTGCCTCCAATTACCTCGGTAGTGGGTAAATTATTGGAATCAATTCTGAGACAGGACAAACAGTCACTTAGAAAGAATGGATTAATCAGGGATAGTCAGCATGATTTTGTTGAGGGAAGATCGTGTCTTACTAACTTAATCAAATTTTTGATTAAGTAACAAGGAGGATTGATGAAGCTAGTGCAGTGTATGTTGTCTACATGGATTTTACTAAGGCATTTGACAAGGTCCCACATGGCAGGCTGGTCAGAAAAGTAAAAGCCCATGGGATACAGGGGAAGGTGGCAAGTTAGATCCCAAAGTGGCTCAGCAACAGGAAACAAAGGATAATGGTCGATGGATGTTTTTTCAAATACAAAGCAGTTTTCAGTGAAAAGTGGCAAATAGAATTAAATACAGAAAAGTATGAAGCAATGCATTTGGGGAGGAAAAATAAACAAGAGGATATTGAGAGGCTGGAAGAAGTGAGAGTACTTGGAGCACATGTTCACAGGTCCCTGAAGTTGGCAGGACAGACGGATAAGGTGGTAAATAAAGCATATGGAATGCTTTCCTTCATTGGACGAGGTATAGAATACAAAAGCACGATGTAACGATGGAGCTGTTTAAACGCTGATTAGGCCGCAGCTGGAATTTTGTGTACAGTTCTGGTCGCATTACAGGAAGGATATAACTGCTCTGGAGAGAGTGCAGAGGAGATTTAAAAGAAAGTTGCCAGGACTTGAAAGTTGCAGCTATGTGGAAAGATTGGGTAGGCTAGGGTTTTTTCCTTAGAGAGGAGGCTGAGGGGAAGTGTACAAAATAAGGAAGGGCCTTTTTAAAATTCATTTACGGGGTGTGAGCTTCCCTGGCTGGGCCAGCATTCATTGCCTATCACTAATTAACCTTCAAAGGGTGGTGGTGAGCTGCTTTATTGAACTGCCGCAGTCAATGTGATGTAGGTACACTCACAATGCTGTTAGGGAGGGAGTTCCTGGATAGTGACCCAGCGACAGTGAAGGAACAACGATATATTTCCAAGTCAGGAAAGTGAGTGGCTTGGAGGGGAACCTCCAGGTGGTGGTGTTCCCAAGTACCTGCTGCCCTTGTCCTTCCAGATGGTAGCGGTTGTGGGTTTGCAAGGTACTGCCTGAGGAGCCTTGGTGAGTTTCTGCGTGCATCTTGTAGATGGTACACACTGCTGCCACTGTTCATCGGTGGTGCAGGGTGTGAATGTTTGTGGTAGGGGTGCCCATCAACAGGTTGCTTTGTCCTGGTTGGTTTTGGGCTTCAAGTGTTGCTGGAACTGCATTCACCCAGGCAAGTGGAGAATATTCCATCACACTCCTGACTTGTGCCTTGTAGATGGTGGACTGGCTTGGGGAGTCAAGAGGTGAGTTACTCGCCACAAGATTCCTAGCCTCTGACCTGTTCTTATAGCCACAGTATTTATATGGCTAATCCAGTTCAGTTTCGGGTCAATGGTAACCCCCAGCATGTTGATAGTGGGGGATTCAGTCATGGTAATGCCATTGAATGTCAATGGATGATGGTTAGATTCTTTCTTGATGGAGATGGTCATTGCCTGGCACTTGTGTGGTGTAAATGTTTTGCCACTTGTCAGCCCAAGCCTGGATATTAGCCAGGTATTGCTGCATTTGGACATGAACTGCTTCAGTAACTGAGGAGTTGCGAAAGGTGCTGAACATTGTGCACCCTTCTCAAGGGCAACTAGAGATGAGTAATAAAAATGCTGGCCCAGCCAGCGAAGCCCACATCCCGTGAATGAACTTTTTCTTAAAAATCAGTGAATATCTCCACTTCTGATCTTATGATGGAAGGATGGTCATTGATGAATCAGCTGAAGATGGTTGGGCCGAGGATACTAGCCTGAAAAACTCCTGCAATGATGTCCTGGAACTGAGGTGATTGATCTCCAACAACCACAATCATCTTCCTTTGTGCTGGGTATGACTCCAACAAGGAGAGGGTCTGCCCCGATTTCTATCGACTCCAGTTTTGCTAGGGGTCCTTATGCCACACTCGGTCAAATGCTGCTTTGATGTCAAGGGCAGTCACTTCCCTCACCTCTGGAGTTCAGCTCCTTTGTCCATGTTTGAACCAAGGCTGTAATGAGGTCAGAAGCTGAGTGACCCTGGCGGAACCAAAACTGAGTGTCAGTGAGCAGGTTAGTGCTAAGTAAGTGACGCTTGATAGCACTGTTGATGACACCTTCCATCACTTAACTGATCAAGAGTAGACTCTTGGGACAGTAATTGGCCAGGTTGGATTTGTCCTGCTTTGTTTGTACAGAACATGCCTGGGCAATTTTCCACAAAGCCGGGTAGATGCCAATGTTGTAGCTGTACTGGAACAGCTTGGTTAGGGACACGGCCAATTCTGGACTATACGTCTTCAGTACTATTGCCAGAATATTGTCAGAGCCCACAGCTTTTGCAGTATCCAGTGCTTTCCACCATTTCTTGATATCACACGGAGTGATTCGAATTGGCTGAAGACTGGCACCTATGATGCTGCGGACCTCCGGAAAGACAGAGATGGATCATCTACTCGGCACTTCTGGCTGAAGGTTATAGCAAATGCTTCAGCCTTTACTTTTGCACTGATATGCTGGGCTCCTCCATCATCGAGGACGAAGATATGTGTGGAGCCTCCACCTCCAATGAGTTGTTTAATTGTCCACCACCATTCACAACTGGGTGTGGTAGGGCTGCAGAGCTTAGATCTGATCCATTGGTTGTGAAATCGCTTAGCCCTGTCTATCACTTGCTGCTTATGCTGTTTGGCACACAAGTAGTCCTGTATTATAGCTTCACCAGGTTGGCACCTCATTTTTAGGTATGCCTGGTGCTGCTCATGACATACCCTCCTGCACTCTTCATTGAACCAGGGTTGATCCCATGGCTTTATTGGAATGGTAAAATGGGGGATATACCAGGCCACGAGGTTACAGATTGTGGTTGTATACAATTCTGCTGCTGCTTATGGCCCACAGCATCTCGTGGATGCCCAGTTTTGAGTTGCTAGATCTGTTCGAAATCTATCCCATTTAGCACAGTGATAGTGCCACACAACACAATGGAGGGCATCCTGAATATGAAGATAGGACATCGTCTCCACAAAGACTGTATGGTTGTCACTCCTACAGATACTGTCATGGACAATGCATCTGCAGCAGGCAGGTTGGTGAGGATGAGGTCAAGTATGTTTTTCCCTCTTGTTGGTTCCTTCACCACCTGCCGCAGACCCAATCTAGGAGCTATGTCCTTTAAGACTTGGCCAGCTTGGTCTGTGGTGATGCTACTGAGCCACTCCTTGTGATGGACATTGAAGTCCCCCCACCCAGAGTACATTCTGCGCCCTTGCCTCCCTCAGTGCTTCCTCCAAGTGGTGTTCAACATGGAGGAGCACTAATTCATCAGCTGAGGGAGGATGCTATGTGGTAATCAGCAGGAGGTTTTCTTGCCCATGTTTGATCTGATACCATGAGATTTCATAGCGGTCGCAGTCGATGTTGAGGACTCCCAGGGCAACTCCCTCCCAAATGTATACCACTATGCTACCACCTTTGCTGGGTGTGTTCAAGGCACCCAATCACAAGTTACAGCCCTATGAACTTGCACATGCTGATGCTAAAGCAATTCAATTTGAAATAATTTTATAGCACATTTTTTCTTTATTCTTTCATAGTATCTGGATGTCATTGACCATCTCGAATTGCCCTTGAACTGAGTGGCAGATACGAGTCAACCACATTACTGTGGGTCTGGAATCACATGTAGGTTGGGGCCAGGTAAGGATGGCAGATTTCCTTCTCTAAATTACATTATGGACCAGGTGTGTTTTTACAACAATCGGTGATAGTTGTACTTAGACTAACTTTATATTCCAGGCTAATTAATTGAATTTAAATTCCACTGGCTGCTGTGGTGGGATTTGAACCCAAGTCCCTGAGCATGAGCCTGAGCCCATAGATTAATAGTCCAGTGACATTTGCGCTAAGCCATCATCTCCTCTAAGCAATACCCACACTCTAAACAGCATATCTGTTGTTTAAATATGAAGGTGCTAGTGCAGATTAAGCATGATCTGTTTTGGTAAAAATGGTTCTAAATGGGAAACTGGGAGTGGTACTGATCAGGACAACTTTCTGAAACATTATCAAACCACATTCAGTCTGATGGTGAGGGGAAGGGGAAAATCCAATGATTAATTGTAATGTTGATATGCACAAGGTAATCAATATTAATAAAGTTAGATCAATTGTTAGACTGCGGGCAAAAGGTCTTTAATGCAATATCTTTTTAATTGAATTTAAGGATTGGCAGAATTCCACAATTTATGATTGGTAACATAATGAAACAGAATCTCTGTCACTTACTGTTCTACGTAGAAGAATTATAATCCCGGAGAGAACCAGGGAACTTCTGACTTTAGGAGCTTCATAAAGATAGAGCTGTGGGCTGAAGGGTAACCAATACTGTCTTGATATTTGTTAGTAAAAGAGTATGGCATGAACCAAGAATTATAGTTAGCCTTGCACCTATCAGTAGTGCTAAATAATTTCAAAACTTTCAAACTTTCACAGGATGTTATCAGTTCACATCTCAACAGCAATCGCCATTTGTACTATTTCAAGGTTAAATGAAGGAGTGTTCTTCTTAGGGCAGATTGGGATTCTGTTCTACTAATTAATGTAAACAACAGCTCAAATGATCCCTATAACTGACTCATCAGTTTATCAAAAGTTAGTAATATCTATGTGTATCTCATTGTTAGACAATACTCTTCAGCAAACTTTAGCACTTTATGTAGCTGTACTACCTCCCATCTGTTCTGGTCAGAATATTGTTTTTTTTATTTTCTTCCAATCATTGATTCAATGCAAAACAGCAAATGAGAGGAGCACTGTTCAGCTGATTAAAATGTTATCCAGTCCTAAGCAGGACACTTAACAGTAATTCATTAGAAATATCATTACCCATTTATCTGATAAAATTGTTAAACTGCACAATCTATCAAGGCAATCATCTCCTAACAACTATGAACTGTTACTAATGTACTGCTACTCCACTACAATGACCATTACACATGATTGTATCAGATGGGTTGTAAAGACAGAATTTGATCACTATAAGCAACTGGTCCCTACAAGCAGTGATGAGCGTAGCAGGATTGTATTATTAAATTTGCAATTCTTCTCCTGATGGTATGTGCATCAATGCACCACTTGGTGTGGTCATAAACCTGGGATCTCTCAGTTATTTTCAGGTTGGCAAACTGTAATAGTGGAGTGCCATAGGGATCGGTGCTGCAGCTTCAACTATTTATGATCTATACTAATGATTTGAAGGTGCTCAGTGCATTATAGTCACATTTACTGACAATGCAAAGATAGGTAGGAAAGCAAGTTGTGAGGAGGCTGCAAAGAACCAGGAAAGGGAGATAAATAGGTTAAGCGAGTGGGAAAAAACTTGGCAGATGCCGAGTGTAAACGTGCAGAAATGTGAGGTTGTACACTGGCAAGAAGATTAGAAAATTATTATTTAAATGGAGAAAAACTACAGAATGCTGTGGTACAAAGGGATCTGGGTACCTTCATACATGAATCACAAGAAGTTAGCAGGTACAATAGGTAATTAGGAAGGCAATTGGAATGTTGGCCTTTATTGCGAGGGGCATAGAGTATAAGAGTAAATAAATCTGGCTACAACTGTAGTTGGTGCAACCACACTTGGTGTGTATAGTTTTGGTCTCCTTATTTGAGATATACACTTGCATGGGAGGCAGTTCAGAAGAGGTTCACCTCAGTTGATTCCTGGGATGAAGAGCAAAGGTTGAGCAGGTTGGGCCTATACTCACTGGAGTTCAGAAGAATGGGAAGTTATCTTATCGAAACATGAAAGGTTCTGAGTGGAACTGATAGACTTTAAGAATTTAGGACAGAGATGAGGAAGAATTTTTTGTCTCAGGGGTTGTTTATCATTGGAATTCTCTATACCAGAGAGCAGTGGAGGTTGGGTCATTGAATATATTCAAAGCTGAATGCAACAGGTTTTTGATCGACAAGGTAGTTAACTGTTTTGGGGGGCAGGAAGGAAAGTGGAGCTTAGGCCATGATCAGATCAGCCATGATCTTATTGAATGGTGGAGCAGGCTCAAGAAATCGATTGGCTGACCTCTGGACTATTTCTTATGTAAAAAATGGCAGAGGACTTAAATCAGGTTGACTAAGGGATAGCAACACATATGAAAAGTGGACTCTTTTTAAAATCATTCCATTGCAAAGGAAGCCAAATATGATGGGAAAGTATAATGGTATCAGTAAAAACACACCAAGGTTGTTAACTTGACATATACATATATAGATTCAGACTTAATGAGAAATACTTCTACGTGTTAAAAGTGTTACAAACCAAGATGGGAAGAGTGCGCAATTAATTCTAGCCCCACTTCTCCACAAGTTGTAATAATAGTTTAAATGTTTAATCCACCTACAAAACTGGCCAATTCTTTACTGTTATCTACAGCATGAAGAGACTCTAACCAGGCTTCTTTCAGTAAACAAAAAAAAGTGATTATAAAACAAGCTACTTTTTAAAAAAATCAAGTTAATAAACTGGTTAACAAACAAGTTGTAGTTTAGAAGTGTAACAATTTTACTCTTTTTAAAAACCCTATACACACACACAATCACAAAACAGGACAGAACAATCAATCAGTCTCCTGCAGAGACAGAAGGATGGGAAAGTTTCTTTCAGAAGGATGAAATGCGAAGAGATCTTGACACTGTTGTAACAGAACTCTGGTCACAATAGGTCTGGAAGTTCCTTCAGACAGATTTTTTGGTGAAACTGTCCTTGATGATTCTTACTTATCACAACTTTGCAGACTTTCAAAACAAAACAGACAAGTTATCCTAGTGAGATGTTTCTGAGGAAGGTTTAACACAAAGGTGGGCAGAGAGAGGGAAAGCCTGCAGCTAAGGCACACCCACACACACACACACTGAGTGAGAGCATAAAAAAGGCTAAGATGTTCAAAGAATACTTCTCTTAGGCCAAGTGTTTTTAACCAATCAGCAAGAGTCTTTAGCCTGGCACCAGCAGTTCTTTGTTAACTTAGGTATAAAAGCATCGCTTCCTTTTCCAGGCGTTCCCCACTGGACATCTATCTTGACCAATGTTTTCCTGATGAATGGTTTTTTCACAGCCCCAAATTAATATTGCAAACTTTTAAAAATAACTCAGGAGGAAGAATGTCCAAAATTCAATGTCCTCCAAATTTTCCAAAACTGGGTTCCTCACAAAAGAAAACAACTCTCAGGAGAATAAAGATAGGTATCATTCAGCCAACCAGGCAACATATCTGTTTCGCCAACTTCCTGTGTTTCCAGCATTTTTCTGCTTTTATTTTACGTGTACTGCATTTATTTTGTGTACTGCGGTATTTTGCTTACTTTTTTTGATACAGAGATCATATCAGCATTAAGCAATGAAAAGGTAGTGAGAGAGCAAGTTGAGGATAACTATGGTGTTAATAGTAAAAACTTTCAGTTATGTTCGGAGTCAGGTAAGACATGACATTGTTGCTTAACCTTTGCATGCATATTTGTACTCAGTTACCACTAATGCAATTAACACAAAAGTCATTAACATTAAAGTCGAGACAGGTCTGATCCTGAAGAGAATTTGGGATCTTAATTCAGATGGGGCTGCTGGTCAAGGCATCTTAAACCTGAAGTTGCTTAAGGAGCTGTGCTGTAAGCACCTTGCTCAAATATTCAATAGTTTTTTGATAACAGGGATTGTCCCTGATGACTGGAGGGAAACCAGTGTTGTACCAGTATTCAAAAACAGAAACAAATGAGAAATTATAAGCCCATTAACTTGTCATACTTGTCTGAAGGTTGCTGGAAGGAATCATTAGGAATGCTCTATACAACCACACAGACAGGGAAGGGGTTATTCTGAACATACATTGCTTTTAAAGAAAGTCACTTCTGATTGATGGCTATATGAACAAGGATAGTTACAGATAAATAAATCAAAATAGAACGTAATGCCAGGATTACTAAATGCAAAACAAAAAAAAAGTACTCTACTGCTTTTGTTTAAGACTTTGGTTAGGACTTTGTTACCAGATTATCAGTTTTGATTCTTTCACGTCATAGGTGCTATACAAGACCTGGAAAAGGCTCAGAGAAGGACAATAGACTGATATCTATCTTAAAATCCTTAATTACCCACAATGGGCTGAGAGCTGCGTGGTTTTACTATAGAATAGGCTAGGTTTCAAGGGAATTTGATTAAGACCTTCAAGCAATGAAACAAGTGGAGTCAATCCATGCGGATAGGTAAGAATGAATAGGGAAGACGTGTAATTTGTGCAAGCATAGAGGTGGTTATATGGCAATGTGGATACAAATTTGGCTGAGGGATAGGAAACAGAGAGTGATGGTTAATGGGTATTTTTTGGGCTGGAAAGAGGTTTGCGTTTCCCAACTTATCTCAAATGCAAATTTCAGATCCAAACTTTTACTTGCAACTCAAACTCACCATAACCTCTCATTACACATGCACAAACCTAACACCTTTAACCTCTTAGGCTTCACAGACAATCTGTCTCTTTTAACCTTCCCCTGGTTTAATTAACCCCGGACACACACACAGCTTTCTATACAGACAACATAATCACAAAATATAAAAATATACATCTCTCACCACACACCTCTTTTAAACTTCAATGGATACAGACCTAATCTGTCCAACCTTTCCTCATAAGATAACACCCCATCCGAACTATCAGTCAAGTGAAAGTTCTCTGAACTGCTTGTAACACTTTTATAATCTTTCTTAAATAAGGAGACCAAAACTATACACAGTACTCCAGATGTGGTCTCACCAATACCCTGTACAACTATAGCACAAAAAACCCAACTTCTATAATTCCATTCCCATTACAACATTCCATTTACCTTCCTAATCATTTCATAATTTTAAACAGATATCAAATCACCTCTTTTATCCCAATGAAAACAAACCTAATTTTTCAGATCTTTCTTTGCATATATATTTATCATGCAGAATCCAAGTGAATCTTTAGGGTATCCTCTCTATTGCCTCAACATCCTTACTATAATGAGGATTCCAAAGCGCACAGTACTGCAGCTGTGGTCTATTAGTTCATTTTGTCAGATACTTAATTCTTCTCACCCTGTATGATGCGCTCTCTCATTTGGTAGAGCAGTGAAGTGATGACCTTCAAAAAGCTGGGTTAAGACAGCCCTGGTAATTTAAATAAATTATTCCCTTGAATGAAAGACCCATAGGTTTATAGTAGCTACTGGAAAGCTCAAGTTCTGCACCAGGGCTGAAATCCAAAACACATCAGTGTCACTTCCTGACATCGATTCCAATATTCAGAGCCCGGTTTACAGAATCTCATGACGAAAAAGCACTAAGTGATAAAGATTAATGATGACTTCAATCTTAAGTCCAGTTCTCATCATTACATCTGCACAGCAGACAAAATTGAACCATTTAATTATCATCAGTGGCCTCTCAATATCCTTAATGGGTCATACTAAATTTTGAATTTGAACAATGGCACTCAAGGACATCAAATTTATGTTTCATGACTTCTGTGTACACCACCTAATGACGAAGTTTCAGGAAAAGCAGATCGAGAAATCGCAGTTAAAACACTCTTGAATCTTAATTTCACCACAGGTGCCATGCAAATCCAAGCAAATATTATAGTCAGTAAAAAGTAAAACCCATCCTCCAAAGTTCCAACAGGCCTGGGATTGTGCTTATGATGTAACAGAATAAAATATCAGATTTGAAACTATATTCACAATTAAAACTGCCAACTGGAAGATAATCAGCAGGCATTAATAAAAACACATGAAAGCCCCTACCCAGTCATCTTTCAAATTATAACCATAGGGTTTAATAAGATCCAATAATGCAATGAGCCTGTTGTTTCAAGCATTAAAACCCAACAATCTTAATTCCTGTAATCCTTGGGCAATGGTCTAAAATAGCTTTCAGCATTTGCATAATATAATCAAAAGTCAAGCCACATGCTCTAACAACATTTTCTTGGGCTCACCATTACGACTATTATGAAACTGAATTCTTGCAGTATTTTCCTCCTGGCCTGAAACACTGAAACACAGCTGTATTGCATTCTATTCATTTGTGGAATAACCAAGTAAATACAATAGGGCCTGAATAATACCCACCAAGACAAAGCTTCTAATAATATGCTGCATAATTAATAGGACAACACATTAACAAAATACATTTAGAACCTTTATAGATCCAAAAGTAAGCAGTACAAACATTAGGGGAAAAATGGGTTTCTGCAAGAATCCAATGTGATTTGATGTCAGCTGAACCCAAGTAACAAAGAGTTATGATGCTTATGAATCGAAGTAAATTACACCCTTAAAACAACTGTATAGTATAGGATTTTACACAGGCAAGCACTGCTGAAACATAGAACATGAGTATATTTGATATTTTATCCATTTACGAAAATTAACTTGAAAGATGTTTTTTATGCATTATTGGGCATTTCTTCCATTGTAACAGCTGTCACCATTCAAGGGGGGTGGGGGGTTTGTACCCCAACCTGATTTTACTCTCCGCTCAAGTCAATGGAGTATACTATTGGACAGGATGTAAAATCAACATTCCACATGATCCCATGGGTTTTCAGCTCGGCAAGTTAGGTTAACATTACCAACCATAGCGTCGTATGAACACACGAATTAGGAGCAGAAGTAGGCCCCTCAACCCTTAAGCCTGCTCCACCATTCAATAAGACTATGGCTGATCTGATTTTAACCTCAATTTCCTGCCTACCCCTGATAACCTTTCAACGTCAAGCTACATATAGACAAATGTGAAAGAACCTTAAGATAATATTTCAGTTATATGTTTTACTGCAAACACAGGGGCACTGGAAGAAAAATAGTACTGGGTATGGGCAAAACAACATTGACAAGGCTTTTAAGTGACCTATTCCACAGACCGCAATTAACAAGCAGCGCATTCATACTTAAATTCTCTCAGGTGCTGTCTGTGACAGAAGTTGTGATCCATCCTCCTTTCTTATATTAAAATATTTTATTTAAATCACTAGAAATTTCAGTTATGACAGCTGTTCCATTAGGAACCTCAGTCTATTTAGTTAGAAAGCTGTGGGAAGAGTTAATCCATAATTTGCTTTTACCTGCTATTCTAAGCACAGAAATATTGGGTCTGTGTAATATTTGACAGCCTATTGACAGATCATGATTAACGAGGATTGGCCGACTAGACATAATATGTTCATGGACTTTATATTGTGAATATGAGCATCCATACATCTTTACAGCATGCAACTCAGTTATCAGGTTATTGTTAGGCCTGTGGTGAACAAAGCTATTTACTTCACATTGTTAAGATTGCTAAGTTTCAGATTGTAACAGGGACACTAACCATAGGAAGTGCATTATTTTTGCTTGCACAATGAAGATTTTTGGAAGGCGGCCAAATTGTAACACCACCATCAGCGGGACAAATACCCAATCTGTCCTAATACTTCTGGCACCCTTGAAATTTGGCCTAAAATTGTCACGAGATTAAAAATAATGAGCTATTCTGCTTTCGTGGTGAAGGCAATTAAGGCTACCAAGCCAAAAAAACGAATGATGCAAAACCATGCCAAAATCAGCAAGGGTACCAAGTTCTTACAGTCTGCTGTACCACTATTTATATCTTTTAACAATTGTTTAAGAATCAGCTATAATGTCAGCTCCTCATTAAAAAAACACACAAGCAATGGGAGAGCAATGAAAGCATATGGTTGAATCTAAATATGGGGAGTTCTATATCCTTCAATTTCACCAACTTGAGCAACTCTCCTGTGCTCTTATTTCTTTCTCTGAACTCCTCCCAACCCTATTACCACCCTACTTAGATTCCATATAGCAGTGAGGTTTGCCCATTTGATTTTTTCTTCCTCTCCAGTGAGAGGATGTTAGTGAAGTAGAGTTAAATCAGCCTGCCTGGGAGAGAGGAAAGCATGTTGCCATTAAAATAGGTTTGTTCATATTTTCATGTCAACTACTACTGTTATAGGCACATTACCAGAGCCATCATGTTAATGACATGATTAAGGATTATTGACCACAAATTTCTTCAGAAGTAAGCTGCAAAGAATCACAATTTGTGTCTTATATATTACACCAGTCCTCATTTGACTCGATGCCCATTTTAAATGCACTTTTGCACTCATGCATGTGTGCAGAATTAATTCTGCATCAAAACTTGGAAGCTTACACCAAACTGCACAATCCATGCCCCAATTCAAATGTTATATTTATAACTAAAAGCCAAAAACTATCTAAATTTGAGTCTGTTTTATGAGTAGCTGTGGGCCAAAGCAAGACAATCAAATCATTTCTTTATCTTGTCCGCAGGCATATTCTGCCCTCAGTGTAGTCAGATAAGGGTACATCCTAGTGGAATGATATTAGGTAACACCCAGAGGTCCAAATCCTACATTTCCTGAAATATTAGGATTTAATTAAATAATTCTGGCAATTTGCAGACCAAAACAGAAAAGGCCTATAAAATCTGGCAGATCATCACCAAGATCCAACTGGTTTTCTTACAATTTTCAGCAAAGATAACATGCAGCCCCCCTTAATCTGATCTATATGTGATTTCAGTCTTGCAACATATGCTTGAGTCTATTTGAATGCATGCATTCAAGGAAGGATTGGCAAAAAGAGGTGGGGTAGCTAATAAGAGACGAGGTCAGTATATTTGTGAGAAAGGAACTTAGATCCAAGGGTCAAGATGTAGAATCAGTTTAGGTGGAGCTAAGAAATAAAAAGTAGCAACATTGGTTGGAGTTGTTTATAGGCCAAATTGTGGCAGTAATGTTAGGCACTGTATAAATCAGAAAATTAGAGCTGCATGTAACATGCATAATACAGTTATAATGGGCAACTTCAATTTACATATAGACTGGGTAAACTTAATGAGCATGAATGCTGTGGAGGATGAATTCCTGGAGCGTGTATGAAATGGGTTTATGGAGCAGAACATTGAAGAACCAACTAGGGATCAGGCTATTTTAGATTTAGTATTATGCAATGAGAAAAGACTAACTAATAACCTTGCTACAAAATAGCCTTTAGAAAATAGTGATCATAATATCATAGAATTTTACATTTAAGTTTGAAAGTGATATAGTTCATTCTGAAACTAGGTCATAAATCTGAACAAAGGAAACTACGAAGGCAGGAGGGGCAAGTAGGCTATGGTAGATTGAGAAAATACATTAAAAGATTTGATGGTAGACAGAAAATGGCTAGTTCTTAAAGTTTTACATGGTCTACAATAAATATACATTCCTTTAAGACACAAAAGCCCAACTGGAAAGGTGAATCGACTGTGGCGAACAAAAGAAGTTAAACATTGCATCAGATCAAAGGAAGTGGCCTATAAGGTTGCCAAAAAGAGTGGTAAACCTAAGGATTGGGAGCAATTTAGCATCCAGAAAAGGAAAACCAAAGAAACTGATAAACAAAGGGAAAAGAGAACTTGAATGCAAGCTAGCAAGAAACATAAAAGGCAGACTGTAAAAGCCTTCTTTAGGTACGTAAAAAGGAAAAGATTACCAAAGACAAACATGGGTTCATTAGTGGTGGAGACAGGAGAATTCATAATGGAGAATAGGGAAATGGCAGAGAAATTAAACAATTATTCTGCATTTGTCTTCACGGAGGAAGATACAGAAAATCTCCCAGAGATACTAGGGAACCAATAAACAAGTGAAAATGAGGAACTGAAAAAAAAATTATATTAATAAAGAGGTAGTGCTCAAAAAATGAATTGGATCGAAGGTTGATGAATCCCCTGGGTCAGATGGGCTACATCCAAGAGTGCTGAAGGAGGTGGCTACAGGGACAGTGAACGCATTGGTGGTTATCTTTCAAAATTCTAATGGTTCTAGAAAGGTTCCTGTTGATTGGAAAGTAGCAAATGTAACCCCCACGATTTAAGAGAAGAGCAAGAGAGGAAACAGAACTACATACCTGTTAGTTTGACATCAGTAGTAGGGAAAAGGTTAGAATCTATTATAAAGGATGTGATAACTGGACACTAGGAAAATGATAGGACTGGACACAGTCAACATGAATTTATGTAGAGAAATCATGTTTGACAAACCTGTTGGAGTTTTTTTCTGAGAATGTTAGCTGTAGCATACATGAAGGAGAACCAGTATCTGTGGTGTATTTACATTTTCAGAAGGCTTTTGATAAGGTTCCACAAAGGAGATTAGTAAATAAAATTAGAGCACATGGGATTGGGGGTAATATACTGGTATGGATTTAGAATTGGTTAATAGACACAAAACAAAGTGTAGGAATAAACGGGCCATTGTCAGAACGGCAGGCCATTACTAGTGGGTACCGCAAGGATCAGTGATGGGGCCACAGTTGTTCACAATCTATATAAATGACTTGGGTGTGGGGACCAAATGTAATATTTTAGTTTGCTGATGGCACAAAACTAGGTGGGAATGTAAGGAGGATGCAAGGAGGCTTAGGGGAGATTTGGAAAGGCTAAGTGAGGGGGCAAGAAAATGACAAATGGAATATTGTGTGATTAAGTGTGAAGTTATCCACTTTGGTAGAAAAAACAGAAAGCCAGAGTATTTCATAAATGGTGAGAGGTTGGAATATGTTGAGGTCCAAAGGGACCTGGTGTCATTGTTCATGACTCACTAAAAGCTAGCATGCAGATGCAGCAAGCAATTAGGAAGACAAATGATATGCTGGCCTTCATCACAATGGGGTTGGAGTGCTGGAGTAAAGATGTCTTGCTGTAATTGTATACAGCCATTGATAAGACCGCACCTGGAGTACTGTGTACAGTTTTGGTCTCCTTACCTAAGGAAGGATATACTTGCCATAGAGGGAGTGCAACGGAAATTCACCAGACTGATCTCTGGAATGGTGGGATTGTCCCAAGGAGAGATTGAGAAAACTGGGCCTGTATTCTCAAGAGTTTCAAAGAATGGGAGGTGATCTTATTGAAACTTAAAATTCTTACAGGGTGTGACAGGATGAATGTGGATAGGATGTTTCTCATGGCTGGTGAGTCTAGAACCAGGGGACACAATTTCAGAATAGAGGGCAGGCCATTTAAGACTGAGATGAGGAGGAATTTCTCCACTAAGAGGGTGGTGAATCTTTGGAATTCTCTACCGCAGAGGGCTGTGTAAGCTCAATTAGTGAACATATTCAAAACAGAAATCAAATTATTTCTGGCTACTGATGACAACAAGGGGTATGGGGATAGTGGAGAAAAATGGCACAGGGTAGATGATTGGCCATGGTCTGTTTGAATGACAGAGCAGGCTTGGCAGGCCAAATGGCCTACTCCTGCTCCCATGTTCCTATGTTCCTAACAGGTCATAATACTGCCTGGCCAGCATCATCCACATTCCAAAATCAAATTTTAAAATATAACAGCTGGGAGATAATAAGGTGACAGACAAATAATTCCATATTCTGAAGAAGTTGTAATTAAACTTAGCCATAAGATTAGGTATGTAAAATATATATACAATTAGGTTTCCCCACAGGCACAGGTCTGACCCTCTGAATTTGAGTTCTGCAATTGGAAGTGGAAACCCGCCCCATATCTTTGATAATCATGTGAACAACTAGAAAAGTGTATAAGATTTTGGGATAAGAGTAGGAAAAAAATAAACAAGTAAAACATACTTGTAACGTAAGCATATACTGCAAACATTTAATTACGTAAATAAATTGGAATGAGTTAAACAAATTTTGTTAGGTAGCAGGCAAATATGTTACAAAACGTATGTGTGAAACTTGCACCTTTCAGTATCAGTGAAATATTAATGTTTTTAACAATATAATGAGCAACAAGGGAGAAATAAAGAGCCTTTTAAACAGTCCAGCCATTAAATTGCATTAAAAGTTTCAAAGTTATAAAAGCTCCAATAACTATCACAAAAAGCTTTTTTTTACAAATATCAGTTGAATATCTCAAAGTATCTGAACTGCTTGTTGAAGTTCCAATAACTAGCAAGGATTTAAACACAAGTTAGATATATTGGATCTCACTGTGTTTAGTTAGATATTCTCTATATCCTATATGTGAATAATGGGCTTGCAGGAATGTAAAAGTAAAGCATTATTGTTGGCTTAAAAAAAATTTCATTTTGCTAAACACCTGGCTAACTTTTAAAAATGCTTATCCTAAAGTACAGAGGCAAAAAAGGAGTTTAAAGAGAAGTGGATAAAAAGACATGTCATTACTTTCTAACAAAAACTCCTCTCATACAAGTCTTGGCCAAACATCAAAGTGTGGAGAAAGAGGGTATGAAGGAAAGTAAATTGATGTAACAAATAAACATTACTCCACTTGTTTCGTGTTATGAACTCATCAAATTGCACATCTGAGATGGAACACTTGGAAGAGTTAGCTTGTCCATGCACCAACACACCAACTATATCTCAACAAGACTAATCCAAGGACACTATAGCTTCACACTTTCTGCCAACGTCATCACAAATTTATAGGAACATAAGACTTAGGAGCAGGAGCAGGTCATTTGGCCCCTCGAGCCTGCTCCGCCATTCAATAAGATCATGGCTAATTGGTTGGGGTTTCAGCTCCACTTTCCTGTCTGCCCTTTATAATCCTCGACTCCCTTATCTATCAAAATTCTATCTAACTCAGCCTTAAATAAATTTAAAGACCCAGCCTCCACTACTTTCTTGGGAAGAGAATTCCACAGACTAACAACCCTCAGAAATAATTTCTCCTCATCTGTCTTAAAAGGGAAACAAACCTCTTATTCTTAAATTATGTCCCCTAGTTTTAGTCTCCCTCACAAGTGAATTCATCCTCCAGCTATCCACCCTCTCAAGTCCCCTCAAGAACTTGCATGTTTCAATAAGATCATCTCTTGTTCTTCTAAACACCAATGGATATAGGCCCAACTTGTTCAACATTTCTTCATAAGATAAGCCCTTCATCCCAAGGATAAGTCAAGTAAACCTTCTCTAACCTGCTTCTAAAGCAGTTATATCTTTTCTTCAAATAAGGAGACCAAATCTGTACACAGTACTCTAAATGTGGTCTCACCAAGGCCCTGTAGGGCTGCAGTAAAACTTGCCAACTTTTATATTCCATTTCTCGTGCAATAAATACCAACATTCCATTTGCCTTCCTAATCACTTGCTCTACATGCATACTAACTTTTTGTCATTCACGTACCAGGGGACCCAGATCCTTCTGTATCACCGTGTTCTGCAATCTATCTCCACTTAAATAGTATACTTCTTTTCTATTCTTCCTGCCAAAGTAAAGTAAAGTTCACATTTACCCACGTTATGTGCCATCTGCCAATTTTTTTCCCACTCACTTAACCTATGTCCCTTTTCATCCCCTATACCTCCCCTTTGACATCTTGCTTTCCTACCTATCTTGCTGTCATCAGCAAATTTAGCTACCATACATTTGGTCCCTTCATCCAAGTCATTGATATAGATTGTAGATAGTTGAGGATCCAGCATTGATCCCTGTGACACTCCATTAGTTATAGCTTGCCAATCTGAAAAAGATCCATATATCCTACTCTCTGCTTCCTGTTAGCCAACCAATCCTTTATCCATGCTAATGTGTTACCCCCCTACACCATGTGCTCTTTCTTGCGTAGTAACCTTAGATATAGTACTTTATCAAATGTCTTTTGGAAATCCAAGTACACCACACCTACTGGTTTCCTCTTTATCTACCTTGAATGTTACTCCATCAAAAAACTCTTAACAGATTAGTTAAAGATGATTTCCTTTTCATAAAGCCATGTTGGCTCTGCCTGGTCACATTGTGATTTTCTAAATATCTTGCTATAACCTCATCGATAATGGAATCAAGCATTTTCCCTACGACAGATGTTAGGGTAACTGGCCTATAGTTTCTTGCTTTCTGCCTCCTCCTCTCTTGAATAAAGGTATTAGAATAGCTATTTTCCAATCCACTGGGACCATTCCAGAATCAAAGCAATTTTGGAAGATTATAACCAACCCATCTACTACCTATGCTGCCACTTCTTTAAAAACCTGAAGATACAGGCTATCTGGTTCGGGGACTTGTTAGCCTTTAGGTCTAATAGTTTTCCCAGCACCTTTTCCCTGGTTTCCTCTGATTGTTTTAAGTTCCTCCTTCCTGTTTGCCTCTTGATTTTCAAGTACCTTTGAAAAATTTTCTAAGTCTTCTACAGGAAAACGGACACAAAATAACTGTTCAATGTCTCTGTCATTTTCTCTGCTTTCCATTTTCAATTCCCCAGACGCACTCTCTAGAGGACCGACACTAGCTTTAGTTACTCTTTTCCTGTTTAAGTACTTGGTGAAACTCTTCGCTAGCTTTCTCCCACACTCTTATTTGTTACCCTTTAAGTCATTCTTCGCAGGTTCTTACAATCTGTCCAATCCTCTGACCTACCACTAATCTTTGCAGATTTGTACAGTGTTTCTTTCAATTTTATACTATCCTCAACTTCCTTATTTAGCCACAGATAATGCACCTTTCTCAAAGGGTTTTTCTTTCTCACTGGGATAAATCTTTGCTTTGAGTTTTTAAATATCGCCTCGAAAGTCTGCTACTGAGAACTCTGTTGTCCTACCTTTTAACTAGCTCTACCTTCATACCCTCTTAGCTACCTTTATTTTGGCTTAAAACACTACTCATGGACCCACACTTCTCCTTTACAAACTGAACATGAAATTCTATCACGTTGTGATAGCTGTCACCTAGAGGCTCCTTTACCATGAGGTTATTGATTAATCCTGACTCACAGCACATTACCACATCTAGGGTAGCCTACTCCCTGGTTGGCTCTAGAACGTACTGCTGTAAGAAATTGTCCTGAAAACACTATGCACTCATTTTTCAGGCTACCTTTGCCAATCTGATTTGCCCAATCTACGTTCTCCCATGACTATTGCTGTACTTTTCTTACATACCCAATTATTTCTTCCTATATACCCTGTCCTACAATGTAACTATTGTCAGAGGACCTATGAACTACTCCCAGAAGTGACCTCTTACCTTTACTATTTCTTATCTCTATCCAAACTGATTGCACATCTTGCTCTTTCAGGCTAAGGTCATCTCTCAGTACTGAACTAATGTCATCCTTAATTAACAGAGCTATTCTGCCCACCTTTTCTTAGCTTCCGGTCATTCCGATATGTCAAATACTCTTTAATATTCAGGTCCCAGCCTTGGTTGACTTTCAACCACGTCTCTGTAGTGCCTATCAAGTCATACATATTTCTCTCTCTCAAAAGGGATGAATTGTTTGCACAGATAGAAACAAATAACACATGCATTCAGATACAGGGCCTTAAACTCTTTTTTTAGACCATTTTTGCAATCTCCAGCCTTATCTGCTGGTGTACTCTTACGATTGCATTTTTTGTCCCTTCCGGTCACACTCTGATACTCATTACCCAAATTGCTGCCCTGCTCTATTACTTAGTTGTTTTCATTTACTATATCTCCTCTCACAGGATCCCTTTTAGCTTAAAGCTCTCTCTCTACAGCCCTAATTATACAATTCGCCAGAACAATGGTCCCAACACAGTTCAAGTGAAGACTATTCTAACGGTGCAGCTCACACTTTCTCCAGTACCGGTGCCAGTGCCCCACGAATCAAAACCCATTTCTCTCCCACACCGATCTTTGAGACACGCATTCATCTCTCTAAATCTTATTCACCCTACACCAATTTGCTCGTAGTTCAGGTAATAATCAAGAGATTATTATCCTTGAGGTTCTGTTTTTAAAATTTGGCCCCGAGCTGCTCATGCTCCCTCAGCCGAACCTCGTTCCTAGTTCTACCTATGTCATTGGTACCTACATAGACCAAGACGACTGGATCTTCCCCAACACTGCAAGTTCCTCTCCAGCCCTGAGCAGACGTCCTGAACCCTGGCACCAGGGCAGGCAACGCGACTGTCCAGACTCTCATTCTCAGCTGCACAGAACTGTGCCTGTCCCCTGACTATACCATCCCCTACTACCATTACATTCCTATTTACTCCCCCTGTTTGAACGGCTTCCTGTACCACGGTGCCATGGTCATTTTGCTCATCCACCCTGCAGTCTCCGCTCTCACCCAAACAAGCTGAGAGAACCTCAAACCTGTTGGGCAATTGCAAGGGCTGAGGCTCCTGCACCCCTGTCTTCTGGGTCCCCTTTACCTCACTAGCAGTCACATCGCCTGACCGTGACCACTGACAAAAAGCAGAAGACCCTATCCTAAGAGGTGTAACTGCCTTTTGAAATAAAGTATCCAGGTGACTTTCCCCCTCCCTGATGTGTCCCAGTGTCTGCAACTCGACCACCAGCTCAATGACTGAGCTGAAGTTCCTCCAGCTGCAGACACTTACTGCAGATGTGTTTGCCCTGGATCACACTGGCATCCAGAGCGCTCTCATTCTGCAATCACAACACATCGCCTGCCCTGCCATCCTTAATGTGTTGTGATTAATTATTTTATTTATTTTTCTTTTTATATTTTTAGTGCCTCCTTACCACACGCTACTGTACAAACTTAAACCTTAGCGATAGAATAGACCTTTACCACTTAAACATTTAAAAATTTACCTCTTTTCTAATTTCCAGCTATTTACATACTCTCCCCAAGAGCAGTTAATCACCAGCCAACCAAATTACAGCTTTCCTGTGATTTCATGATTTGATTTTTTTTTTTTCCCCCCTCAATCCCGGTGTTCTCCAGCAGCTGTAACAGCGCTCCTCTCCCCGATGTGTCCCTCACAGGTCCGCGCTCTCCTCTCTCTCCCAGATAACTCTTATTTGTGTTCAGTTTATTATAGAAGGTACAATCCACCTTCGTTTATACAGTTGAATTCCAGTGAATTAAGGTGCGGGTTTAGATAGGGAAGTTTATAGGTCTCCTCATTTTCATGATGCACACTGTACGTAGCAGAGCTTTCTGCATCATCGCAGCACACCAGCTCTGTAAGAAAACGGACAGCAGTAAAAAAAAACACAGCCGAACTTTTTTTTTAAAAATGACAACCAAAAGAGCCGGCACCAATTTCTTCACCCAAATAGAGAATTGGAAGCTAGAGCAGACCTGGAAGAAATCAGGATCTGGAGCAGTCAGTGAAAAAAAAACTGACATTGCAGGCTGTGAATTGACCGGCTGGTGAGTACTGCTACTGTGTTTCCCTTTCTCCAAAGTTAGGGAATTAGTCTAAGCAGCTGGGAAATTAATCCTTATTTTTTTTATAAAACAAAATGATGTTTAAGTAAAGCATTCTGTTTTCCTATGCTTAAGTCATGTCAACATAAGGGAAGTGAGTAGCTGGTGCGTCTGTCTTTTAAATAGCAAGATTTATTAGTGGGAATAAGATTTATCAATAGCAAGGTTTATTATCTTATAGCTAGACAATTGGCAGGGAAGCTCTGATCTCTCCAGGGCACATTTGTGCTATATAGGAACACCA
This sequence comes from Carcharodon carcharias, assembly GCF_017639515.1. Lineage (NCBI taxonomy): Eukaryota > Metazoa > Chordata > Chondrichthyes > Lamniformes > Lamnidae > Carcharodon > Carcharodon carcharias. The sequence continues at coordinate 50,200,766 of NC_054471.1, read as the reverse complement.
GGATGCTTCTCATGTCTTTGATAACCATACACGCAGAAAGTGTAGTTAGCTGCAGCAGCTCAAGCTCTGGGTTTCAGAGCTTCAGTAGCAGTTGGTGTCACTGCTGGGCAGCCATAAGGTTGAGAGCTTTGTGAATAGGATGTTTATAGGTGTGGTCATGCCACAGCTTAAGACTATGCAAGGGGAGAAGAAATGGGTAACCACCAGGCATCAGTCGTAAGGAAAATGCAAGAGTATATAATAAAGGATGTGAAAACAGGACACTTAAGAAAATGATAGAATTGAGCAGAGCCAACACGGATTTATGAAAGGGAAATCATGTTTAACAAACCTGTTGGGAGGTTTTCAAGGATGTAATTCGCATAATAGATAAGGGGGAAGCAGTGGATGTGATATATTTAGATTTTCAGAAAGACTTCGATAAGGCCCCACACAAAATTAGAGCACATGGGATTTAGAGTAATATACTGGCATGGATTGAGAACTGGTTAACGGACAGAAAACAGACAGTAGGAATAAATGTCAGGTTGGCAGGCTGTGATGAGTAGGATACCACGAGTGCCTCGGCCCCAGCTATCCCAATCTATATCAATAACTTGGATGTGGGGATTATTTCCAACTTTGCAGATGACACAAAACTAGGTGGAAGTGAGAGTTGTGGCGAGGATGCAAAGGATTTGGAGAGGCTAAGCAAGCGAGCAAAAATTTGGAAGATGAGATACAATGTAGAGAAATGTGAGGTTATCCACTTTGGTGGGAAAAACAGTAATAGAGTATTTCTTAAATGGTGAGAGGCTGGGAAGTGTTGAACTTCAAAGGGACTCGGGTGTCCTTGTTCATGAGCCACAGAGCTAACACACAGCTACAGTGCACAATTAAGGCGGCAAATGGTATGTTGGCCTTTAATGCAAAGGGATTTGAGTATACAAGTAAAGATGTCTTAGTGCAATTATATAGAGCCTTGGTGAGACCACACCCAGAGTAGTGTGCGTAATCTTGATCTCCTTACCCAAGAAAAGATATACTTGCCGCCGAGGGAGTGCAACCAAGGTTCACTAGATTAATTCCTGGGATAGAGGATTGTCCTATGAGGAAAGATTAAATAGACTGGCGCTTTATTCTCCGGAGTTTAGAAGAATGAGAGGTGATCTCATTTAAACATACAAAATTGTTACAGGGCTTGACAGGGTAGATGCAGGAAGGATGTTTCCCTTGGCCAAGGGGGTCTAGAACCAGTGGACAAAGTTTCATAATAAGCAGCAAGCCATTCAGGACTGAGAGGAGGAGGAATTCCTTCACTCAGAGGGTGGCAAATCTTTGGAATTCTCTGCCCGAGAAGGCTGTAAAGGCTCAGTCATTGAGTACGTTCAAGAGATAGATAGGTTTCTATATCTTAAAAACATCAAGGGATATTAGGATAGCATAGGGAAATGGTGTTCGATTACAAGATCAGCCATGATCTCATTGAACAGCAGAACGGGCTGGAAGGGCTCAATGGCCTACTCCTCTTATTTCTTATGTTCAGTCAACAAGAAACAGACAAGTAGTGCAAGAGTTTCCTGAGTGCATCTCAATGTCCAACCAGCCTTCAGTTCTGAAGGCTGATCAAAGTAATAGTTCATCTGGGGAGTCCAGCTACAGCCAAGTCCATGGCACTATGGTTGGCTCAGCTGTACAGGGGGGCACGAAGGTGACTGGAAGAGCAACACTGATAGCTGATGCAATAGTTAAGGAAATAGACAGGTGTTTCTGCGGCCACAGACGTGAATCCAGGATGGTATATTGCCTCCCTGGTGCCAGGGTCAAGGATGTCACTGAGCGGCTGCACAGCACCGAAGAGTGAGGGTGAACAGCCAGCAGTCACGGTCCACATCAGTACCAACAACTTAGGCAGAAAGAGGAATTAGATCCTGCAGTCAAAGGGCCTCAGAAGTAGCAATCTCCAGATTACTCCTGGTGCCACACAAGTGTAGAAACAGGAGGATAAAGCAGATGAACACATGGCTGGAAAGGAGGGAGCGCTTTGGATTCCTCGGACATGGGGACCAGCTTGGGGGAGATGGGATCTGCAGACAGGCCAGATATGTTTCACCCAAACAGAGCAGATACTAATTTGCTTGTCCAGTGATTTGCTGGTGCGACTGGGGAGGGTTTAAACCAACTAGGCAAGGGTGTGGGAACCAAGAGGAAAAATCAGAGAAGAATACTAAGGTACATAGAGTACTGGGAGAGGCAGATAGCACTTCAGTAGGAAATAGCAAGTTATTAGGTATGTTCAGAGTAAGTGTGCATGATGTGAATGCGCAGAGTGTGGTAAATAAAATGGACAATTTTACAGACACAGATTGCCACGTGGAAATACAATGTTGTGGCTATAAGAAAGACCTGGCTCAAAGAAGGGGAGGACAGCGTCTTAAATATTCCTGGATACAAGACATTCAAGAAACATATGAAAGGAGGAGGGGTTGCAATATTGATGAAGGGGAACATTACAGCTCTGGAGAGAGGGAGTGAAGGACAGAATCTATTTGGCCAGACCTAAGGAACAAAAATGGTGCAGTTACATTGCTCGGTGTAATCACGAGGCCACGAACTAATGGAAAGGTATAGACGAACAAATTTTCAAGGAATTACAGAGAGGCAAGAATTATAAAGTAGTTATGATGGGATACTTTAATTATCCAAATATAGACTGGGATAGTAGTTGTGTCAAGGGCAGAGAGGCAAGAGTCCCTGATGTCTGTTCAGGAGAATTTTCTACAGCAATGTGTTTCTGGTCCAACAAGAAACACCTGGCTCTTGGGAATGAAGTGGGCCAAGTGTCAATAGAGGAACATTTAGGAATAGTGATCATTGTATCATAAGTTTGTTATTGAAAAGGACAAGAAACAATCCAGAGCAGGAATAATTAACTGGGGGATAGCCAACTTCAAATGGGATGAGAACGGATGTGACCCAGATAAATTGGAATCAAAGGTTGGCAGGCAAAATGGTAACTGAACAATGGGTTGCCTTTAAAGTAGAGATAGATCTTCCACAGATAAGAACATATTCCCACGAAGGGGAAAGGTAAGACAAACAAACCCAGAACTCATTGGATGACAAAGAGATTGAGACTAAGAGGAAGAAGGAAAAAAGTGTGCTTATGACAAATTTCAGGCAGATAATACAACCAAGAACCATGCTGAATCTAGGTTGAGAGAGGAATTGAAAAAGCCAATAAGAGAAGTGACTCACAGCTAACAAAGAGCAAACCATACTTCCTCGATATAAATAGTAAAGGAGTGGCAAAAGGAGGGGTGGAGTCAATTAAGGACCAAAAAGGAGATTTATGCATGGTGGCAGGGGGCATATATCTGAAGTATTAAATGAATACTTTGCATCTGTTTTTACCAAGGAGGATGCTGCTGCATAGGTCATGGTGAAAGAGTAGGTAGTTCAGACACTTGACTGAGGCGGTACACAGAAGGTATTAAAATTGATGAGGTATAAGGCAGCAGGACTGAAAGCGATGGATCCACGGATACTGAGGGAAGAGAGTGGAAATTGCAGAGATACTGGTCTTAATATTCTAGTCTTCTTTAGACTCGGGGGGATGCCAGAGAACTGGAAATTTGCAAATGCAACATTCTTGTTTAAAAAAAGGGTGTAAAGATAAACTCAACAACAACAGGCCAGTCAGGGGAAGCTTCTAGAAATGATAATTTGGGACAAAATCAAGAGTCACTTGGTAAATGTGGATTAATTAAGGAAAGCCGACACAGTTAAGGGAAAATCATGTTTAATTAACTGAAATCTTGATGAGGTAACAGACATGTTTAATGAAAGGCGAAGCTATTGATGTGGTGTATGTTGACTTCCAAAACGCATTTAATAGTGTTACATAACAGACATGACGAGCCATATGGCCTACTTCTGTGCTGTAACCATTCTACAATTGAGAGGTGGACGCAGGGGTTTATGGAATAGAAGTCAACCCACTGTGGCAGCGGACAGCAGTGCTGTCAAAGGATGGAAGACTTGCATTTATATAGCTCTTTTCCTGAACAACAGAAGTCTCAAAGCATTTTACAGACAATGAAGTACACTGTTATGATGTAGGAAATGTAGCAGCCTATTTGTACACAGCAAGCTCCCAGAAACAGCAAATGGATAATGTCCAGAAAACATTTGTCTGATATTGTTAGAGGGATAAATATTTGCGAGGACATCAGGGATAACTCCCTGTTCTTCTATGAAATAGTACCATGGCATTTTGCATTTGCATCTAAAAAGGGCAGGCGGAACCTCAGTTTAACATCTCACCCAAAAGATGACACCTCCACAATAGTGCAGCACTCCCTCAGCACTGTTTTGGAGTGTCAGCCTGGAGAGGGACTTGTATCCGGAACCGTGTGATACAGTGGTGAGTGTGTTAGGGGAAAATGAAGTATTACCAGAGATATTAAATATCTAAAGACTAGCCTTTTATTTATTAATAAATTTACTTCTCTATAGCAAAATAAAATGATCTGCTTCCTAATTAATGTGTTTTACTACACTGCAATGTGTGCCTGTGTTGTGCAATTCAATAACAAAGGAAAATTTGAAAAAAATTATTTAATTCTAGAACAGTCTTGATTCTTTCCAGATAAGAAATCTTGTTTTTTTTAAACTAAAAAAACTGCAAGCTGTGTTTTATTTTGCTTTCGCCCTGGTTTCTTCATAGTCAGTTGAATCTGCAATCTGATGTTTTTTTAATTTTCTTACATGATGTCACAATTCTAATTTTCCTTTTCTGCTTTATTGATTCTTCCGTCAGTGTATGTACATATACAGACAGGTGAAAAAAGTGAAAGTCGCCATAATCCCAGAGGACCAGAGGCTGCTCTCTCTCGAGGGTCAGCAAATCTCAGGCCAGGAGCGAGGTTGGAGGACCTTAGCCGGTACAGGAATTGAACCTGTGCTGTTGGCATCACTCTGCATCACAAACCAACCATCCAGCCTACGGAGCAACCAACCCCGCCAACATACGGACACAGACACTAATTGCAGCAAATGTTATTTGGCCCAACTAGTGTTCATGCTCCCTCCCAACCTACTTCATGTAATCTTAACAGCCTATATTCCTTTCTCCCCAATCTAGTTGTCTAGCTTCCTCTTCAATGCATCTATGCCTTGTCTTACTGGTTCCACACATACGGGTAATACTGCTTTACAGTTTTTGAAACATAAATTTTATTAAACCCAACTTTAGCAATTTTAGATCACAAAATTGATGCCAAAATGCTAATCCGCATTGAAAGCGGACGGTCAAACAGTTCATCAAGTATACAGGTTATCTGAAATCTACAGGTACAAAAAGAGGCATCCAAGTAGAAAATCTCCTCAGCCTGACCAAATAAAAAGACTCATTTTTTTTTTTGTAAAAGCAATCTCATGAACCTTCTTCCAAAAGGAGTTGTGTCGACTTCAAATATTTCAGTCTCTGCCCAAATTTTAAACAACTTCTTTTGTACTGAAAGCTGGAGTGACAGTAGATTGACTCAAAAAATTAACGTCAACCAGTAAAGTCATCAGAAGAGCATGACCCTTAAAAGGTTTTCATCCAGAACTCCTCTCTGTGGTGGCCAAGGCTCAAATTGTCTTCCACTACTGACCACAATAAGCATAGTTTTCAAATTCACCCAGGTCCTTACAGAAGCCCTTTGCCTACCCTTCATATTTTTCCTCGCTGTCCCATGTCTACCCTCTCAGATAGATGTAAAGTTCCCAGGGCACTATTCGAAGAATAGCGGGAGAGTTCTTCTCATCCTGTCCAATGCTTATCACTCAACCAATATCAGTTAAATAGATCATCTGGTTATTATGACATTGCTGTTTGTCGGATTTTGCTGTGCACACGTTGTTTGCCAATTATTCTACATTAATACAACGATTACACTTCAAAAGTACTTCACTGCAAGAAAAGTACTTCTGCACATCCTGAGACAATGGAAGGCATCGTCTAAAATTCAAGTCTTTTTCCTTTTGCACTACAGGGCACTTTTCCAGCCCTTTTCACGACCAAAAGACAAAAAGGAATACACACCCTTCAATAACAGCTTACAATGATATAACTAGTTCAGCAGAAGAAACATGCCAAGGTGCTTCACAAATAGAATCAAGTAAGGAAATGGACATTCAGCTATGGAGGAAGGATAAGTGAAAAGGCAAAGCTATTTTATGAGAGCATCCTGGGACATTTTATTATGTTAAAGATGCTATCTAAATGTACGTTCTGTTGCTGAGGAAATTCTAGTGACAGAGGTCTCGGCCACCAACGGCAAGGTGATGGATTAGGGTGTGGGGAAGAATGCACAAAAGTAGAGTCAGAGGATCAAAAGGTGATAGAGAATCTAAGGCTTGAGGAGATTGCAGAAATAGGGTGGGGCAAAGATTTGCCGATGAGGACAAGGAGTTTACAATTTACATCTTGGGAGAAGTACAGCCAATGTACATCAGGAAAGATGGGTCACCTAGGGCTTAATGTAGAATGGGATAGCTGCAACTTAGGCCAGTTGGCTTTTATATAAAAGGAGGACATACATTTATGTAGTATCTTTCATGACCTCTGTATGTCTCAAAGTGCTTTACAACCAAATGAAGTACTTATGAAGTGTCGTCACAGTTATGGAAACTTAGCAGCCCATTCGCACACAGCAAATGATCATTGCCACATAAGCTGTTTATTTAGTAATATTAATGACAAATAAATATTGTGCAGAAGACAAGAATTCCCCTGCTCTGCTTCAAAACAGTGGTATTGGATATTTTAACATCCACTGGAGGGAATAGGCAGGGCATTCTGAAAGTAAACACCAAGAGAACAGCACTGCTTCAGTACTGCACTGGAGTGTCAGCCTGAATTTTGCGCTCAACTCTTTAGACTGGGACTTGAGCCCACAAGGTTCTGGCTGATAGGTATGAATGCCACCAACTGAGCCACAGTTGACAATGACGTCAGCAAGCAGGGCATTGAAAAAGTCTCAAGATGAAGAAGTTCAAATACGAGTTCCAGTGCAGATGGTGTAATATATTAGGGTGGATGTGGGAAATGTTGTGGAAGTGGAAATAAGTGTTCTTGGTTGTAGATATAACAGGAGGTTTAAAGCTCATCACACAGTCAAAAAGATTCCACATAGTAGGGCTCAGCCTAAACAAATGGCCAGGGAGGGAACTGGAATCAGTGGTAAGGGAGCAGAGTTTAAAGCGGGAACTGAAAACTGTGATTTAAGTCATTGCAATGTTCAGTTTCTGGCTGTTCTCAGCACTCAACTCTCTGGCCCAATAATTTCTACATCACGTGTACTTATAATAAATGTGCATTATGAAAGTACAATTGCTCTGCTCATGGCAGAGAACCACTTGACGTTTGGTTCTAGTAATGTATTTTTTCAGTACAGGTTGCCACTTCCTGAAAATGACAAGTAATTGGATCCTTCAAAATGCATTGTCATGGGAAAATTGAAGTAGAACAAGGCCATTTATTAGTGCATAAACGTATGCAAAAGTCAAAAGTGGAGTAAATTTTTGAAGAAGTCCTTTAGCAAAACAAAATGTAAAAAATCCTGTCTTTTTAAATTACTTAAATTCTTTTGAAAAGAAAACTCAATGATACCTGTGCAAACAAACAACTGTTCCCAAATACACATGCACATTAACGTGTATGAATTACTTTTTGAAGATAAATAGGCAGCTCTAATTTTCAAACTATTCTTCGATTTTAACTGGGTTGGCATGAGAAAGTTGCAAGTGAATGTTATCTGTGCCAGCTGGTTAGACAACTACATTGCTGAAGCCTTCTTGTCCCTTCAATAAACAATAACATAGAAAAGCTTCAGAACAGTGGCTAAAAAAAACTATGTCAGAGAAATGCACATTCATGGCCATTTCTTAAATAAATTGCACAAAGTTATGGGGTTCAAATTTACTTTCATAGAATCAGTTGTAGCAAAGCAAACAAAAAAAACATTTTATATTCATATTTAATTTCCTTGGAGATGGTGGTGGTGGTTAGCTGCCTTCTTGAACTGCTACAGATGCACTCATAGTGCTGTTATGCAGGTAGTTCCACAATTTTGTCTCAGTGACAATGAGGGAATGGCATGAACATTTTGCATTGTATGTATGTGCCATTAAAACTTCCTTTCAAGGTATTTATTTTGGAAATTCCCATGTTAAAATCAGTTGACTTGCAACACTCCCGTCATGCCACTAAGTCACCATTGAATGGGAATTTTTTTTTCATTCATTCACGGGATGTGGGCTTTGCTGGCTAGGCCCATCCCTAGTTGCCCTTCAGAAAGTGGTGGGGAGCTGCCATCTTGAACCGTTGCAGGCCGTGTGGTGTAGATACACCCGCAGTGCTGTTAGGGAGTTCCAGGATTTTGACCCAGTGACAGTGAAGGAACGGCGATATATTTCCAAGTCAGGAAGATGAGTGGCTTGGAGGGGAAATTCCAGGTGGTGGTGTTCCCATGCATCTGCTGCCCTTGTCCTTCTAGATGGTAGTGATCATGGGTTTGGAAGGTGCTGTCTAAGGAGACTTGGGGAATTCTTGAAGTCCATCTTGTGAATGGTACATACTGCTGCTCCTGCACATCGGTGGTGGAGGGAATGAATGTTTGTGGATGTGGTGCCTATCAAGCAGGCTGATTTGTCCTGAATGATGTCAAGCTTCTTGAGTGTTGTGGGAGCTGCACTCATCCAGGGAAGTGGGAAGTATTCCAGTGCCTTTTAGATGGTGGATAGGCTTTGAGGAGTCAGGAGGTGAGTTACTCGTTACTAGCTTCTGACCTGCTCTTGTAGCCACGGTATTTATACGGCTAGTCCAGTTCAGGTTCTGGTCAATGGTAACCTCCAGAATGGTGGTAGTGGGGGATTCAGAGATGGTAATGCCATTGAATGTCATGGGGAGATGGTTAGATTCTCTCTTGCTGATGATGGTCATTGCCTGGCACTTGTGGGCCAGATGTTAACTTGCCACTTGTCAACCCAAGCCTGGATATTGTCTAGGTCTTGCTGCATTTGGACATGAACTGCTTCAGTATCTGAGGAGTCGCGAAGGGTGAACATTGGGAAATCAGTGATCATCCTCACTTCTGACCTTATGATGGAAGCAAGGTCATTGATGAAGCAGCTGAAGATGGTTGGGCTGAGGACACTACCCTGAGGAACTCCTGCAGTGATGTCCTGGAGCTGACATGGCTGACCTCCAACTACCATCTTCCTTTGTGCCAGGTATGACTCCAGCCAGTGAAGAGTTTTCCCCGATTCCGATCGACTCCAGTTTTGCTAGGGCTACTTAATGCCACACTTGGTCAAATGGTGCCTTGATGTCAAGGGCAGTCACTCCCAACTCACCTTGGGAGTTTCGCTCTTCTGTCCATGTTTGAACCAAGGCTCTAATGAGGTCAGGTGCTGAGTGGCCCTGGCAGAACCCAAACTGGGCGCCAGTGAGCAGGTTATTGCTAAGCAAGTGCTGCTTGATAGCACTGTTGATGACCCCTTCCAATTCTTTACTGATGATCAAGAGTAGACTAATGAGGCAGTAAGTGGCCAGGGTGGATTTGTCCTGCTTTTTGTGTACAGGCCATACCTGAGTAATTTTCCACATAGCCGTGTAGATGCCAGTGTTGTAGTTGTACTGGAACAGCTTGGCTAGGGACATGGCAAATTCTGGAGCACAAGCCTTCAGTGCTATTACTGGTATATTGTCAGGATCCATAGCCTTTGCAGTGTCCAGTGCCTTCTGCCATTTCTTATCATGTAGAGTGAATTGAATTGGCTGAAGACTTGCATCTGTGATGGGGACCTCTGGAGGATCAACCACTCAGCACTTCTGGCTGAAGATTGGAGCAAATGCTTCAGCCTTATCTTTTGCACTAATATGCTGGGCTCCTCCATCATTGAGGATGGGGATGGGGATATTTGTGGAGCCTCCTGCTGCAGTAAGTTGTTTAACTGTCCACCATCCACAACTGGGTGTGGCAGGACTGCAGAGCTTAGATCTGATCGGTTGGTTGTGGGATCACTTAGCTCTGTCTATCACTTGCTGCTTATGTTATTTGGCATGCAAGTAGTCCTGTGTTGTAGCTTCACCAGGTTGACACCTCATTTTTAGGTATGCATGGTGCTGCTCCTGGCATTGAACCAAGGTTGAACCTCTGGCCTAGTGGTAACAGTAGAGTGGTGGACATGCCAGGCCATGAAATTGTGTTCGAGTACAATTCTGCCCACAGTGCCTCATGGACGCCCAGTCTCGAGTTGCTAGATCTGTTTGAAATCTATCCCATTAAGCACGGTGGTAGTGCCACACTACACAATGGAAGGTATCTTCCACTTCATCACCACAATGACTGTGCGATGGTCTGCAGCAAGCTTGTTTTTCCCTCAGTGCTTCCTCGAAGTGGTGTTCAACTTGTACTGATTCATCATAGTAATCAGCAGGAGGTTTCCTTGCTCATGTTTGACCTGACGCCATAAGACTTCATGCGGTCGATGTTGAGGACTCCCAGGGCAACTCCCTGTACACTACTGTAATGATGGTGTCTGGGATATTATCTGTAAGATATGGTTCCGTAAGGATGACTACGTCAGGCTGCTGCTTGACTCTTGACTAGAGGCAGTTTTGGTACTGTAAATTTTGGCACTTGAGTTTGTCGTTTCCAGTGGTCGATCCGGGTGGTCCAACTGAGTGGCTTGCTAGGCCATTTCAGAGGGCATTTATGAGTCATCCACAGACCAGGTAAGGATGGCAGATTTTTTTTGATTTTTACAACAATCAACAATTGTTTCAAATCATCCAGATTTTCATGGAATTCAAATTCCACCATCTGCTGTGGCAGAATTCAAACCCGGGTCCCGAGAAAGCGTTACCCTGGCCCTCTGGCTTAGTAGTCCAGCGATCATACCACAACGTCATTGCCTCTAATGTTAACAGCTTCAAAAACCTAAATTCTTGGTTACTCACAAGGAATGTTGAGCCATTTCCTGACATAGCAAAAAAATTGTAAGCATAAAATATTATACAAAACTAACCAAAACACTAAAAGTAGTTCCAAAAAGCTCCATTTCACTCTTGAATGCACATGCCTCTGCCTTACAACCATACCATTATGTTCTATATTATCTTATTTTTAACAAAATCATGGGCCTGAACTTCCGTGGAGTGGAAAAAGAGTCGGGTTGGCACATCCAGTTTCTTACCTGGAAATCCAGCCACTCCCTTCCCACCTGACCTTGACTCAGGCCAGACGAGAAGAGTCTAGTGCAGTGCATCCCTGAGGCCTTGGGTCAAGGGCTGGAGAGTCAGAGGTAAGGAAGCCATGTCCCCTTTTATTTTTTTTTTTAAACAGCACTAGCTGCTGTAAAGCAAGTAAGTTTAAAAGGTCCAACCACTTTCAGAAGCCAGGGAGAAGCTAAGTTTGTAAGGTAAGTGGGTAGGATTGCAGGGTGGTCGACTGGTCTTAACTATATTAAAAGTTTTGCACATGGCACACACCCTGCCAGTGTCACACTTATTTCCTGCCACACTTAGTTAACAATACCACTATGGCTATAAAATAGCAACTCACCAGGGGCAACAGAACTGGAGATCTGCAGGTTCCACTGAAAAGCGCTCAAAATAATTAACTGCAACACGACTTTCACAAACACAAGTTAATTGTCACTACATTATTAAATCTTGCACATAGTTTCCAAACTTTATCAAGTTATGAACAGGCAAACATAATGTTTTGTAAATGGCTTTGCAAAAAAAAAATTGGACAGGGCTGTGATGAGTGGAAGAGAGACCGGTTCAATTCTGAGGCAGCTGTTCTACTGCATAACTATGCTCCACATTTAAAGAGTTGGCTGCTATAATTTATCTATCCAGTTAGCTAAGCGAAACTGTAGGTTGTACAGCACAAAGTAATCTCTGCAGAGTCTTCAGTGTTAATATTTCCATGAATACTGTGTAACATAATACAGTACCAACATCCACACCTCCCTTAATATAAATGAATTTCTAGCAAGGCGATGATTGCATTGAATTCCCACTGGAACATATTATCCTGGAAGTCAGGAAATTCTATTTCTTCTGACAATAGATTAACCATTAACCAAACATCTGAACTTTCCTTATATTCTGAAGTGGTTTTGAAATAAAGGAAGTGTTTTCATTAGTGGCGTGAGAACAGCAAATTCAACTTTCATCATTCTTCAGCTCCAAATTTTCCAAGGAGTGTGGTTACACACCAGCAATGTTCTCCATTCTCCATAACTATTACTCATTCTGCCCCATTCAGTCTTATTGGAGGTTGCAATAGGGCTCATATATTTCTTAAAATCGTCACAAACTTTTTGATTGCATCAAAATCCAAATGACCTTGATGCTGAGCGTTGATATTAGTTCAGCCAAATTAAAATGATACTGTTACAACCTGTAAGTATATTTTTCTACTTGCCTTTCATGATTAGCACATACAGTGCAATTACCACAGGGTTTTAGATATTACTGTTCACCAACATTACACTGGTGCATAATGCAACACCCCTATTTTTTTTTATATATAAAAGTGGAGAAACTGATTGAAATGAGCTACTAATTTAAAAACATCATACAAAAACACAATTATAACTTAGATCATTTTTAACAATCTAGCACTTACTGGTTCCATATCCAGTGCTACAGCAAATATCCAAAAACCTTTGACACCCCAGCTGCACTCCACAGGAATACACTTTCAGAATTCTGTTCATGGCTCATAAAACTTACAAAGTTCTGCCAAGGGATAAAAATTAATCCTGAAGAAAAATAAACATTGTACAGTTGTAAGTACTTATTAGCACCACCAAAACAGAGATGTTAAATAGGAGGTTTTCCCAACAGTATCCTTTCAAAACAGTTTATTCTTTGTTTCGTTTATCTGCTTCTGTCGATCTTATTTAAACATTTTCCTTTAACATGTGACTGCTGACAAGTTGGGGGAATTTGCCACCAAACAATTACTGAGCCCAAAAGTGTGACAATACTAAACTTCAGCAAAAAGGCAGCAGGTCATGAATCCCAGGTGTTTCAGTTGTTCCCCCCCCCCCACCACCCCCATGTTACTGAGCAATACCCCCAAACCAGTTGTTACAATGATATCAGCATGAGTAATTAAAGTAGAGAAATTAGTGGGAATAAAAGCTAACAACTCCTCGGGACCTGATGGCCTACATCCTAGGTTTCTAAAATGAGGCGGCTGCCAAGATAGCGGGTGCATTGTTTGTGATTTTCCTAAACTCCCTAGATTCTGGAACAGTCCCAGTAGATTGGAAGGTGGGAAATGTAACATTACTACTCAAGAAAGGAGGGAGAGAAAACAGGGAGCAAGAGGCCCTGTCAGCCTGACATCAATAGTAAAGAAAATTCCGGAATCCATTTGTAGAGACTCCATAACAGCACACTTAGAAAATCGTAATATGATGAGGCAGAGGCAACATGGTTCAATGAAAGAGAATGGTGTTTGACAAATCTATTAGCGTTTTTTGAGGGTGAAACCAAGATAAATAAAGGCTAATTGGTGGATATAATGTATTTAGATTTTTTTTTAAAAAGGTGCCACGTGAAAGATTGTTGCACAAGATAAGGACTCATGGGGTTGAAAGTAATATATCAGAATGGATTGAGGATTGGTTAAAGGATAGAAAACAGAGTATGAATTAATGGGCCATTTTCAAGTTGGTTAGTAGGGTGCCGTAAGGACTAGTGCTGGGGTCTCAACTATTTACAATCTATATTATTGACTTGGACACATTGCACCTGGCTCCTCCACTTAAGTTTGCTGATAATACAAGGTTGGTGAGAAAGCAAGTCGTGAGGAACTTTGGCAGGCAGGACCTGGGATGACATACTGCTGAGGGCACCCAATTAAAAGGCTTCCACCAGGTCCACCGTCCCGCCACCAAAGGGTCATCAGCCATATAAGTGCCACCACTAGCAGTGGCCAGTATGGAGACTGCAACACCAGGGAGAGGGTGTCTCAAACGACCCGAAGAAAGTTGAGATAGGTTGGGGAGGCTGGGGCCAGGCAGAGTTGGGAAGTAGCCCTTCATTAATCACTTAAGTGGCTCAATTAACCTCCCATCGGGCATCCAAGCCACCACCTTTCCAGCCAATGGCAATATGGCATGGCTGCTGAGAAGACCCTTCCAGTACCTATTCCCCCTCTACTAGTTTGCCAGCCCTCCCACCATGTCCCCAAAGGGCCCAAAACATTTAGCCCAAAGAGTTTGCAGAGACATAGACAGGTTCAATGAGTGGGCAAGGTGGTGACAAATGGATTGTAATGTGGGGAAAAGTGAGGTTATTCACCTTGGAAGGAAACGTAGAAAAAAAATAATCTTTTTTAAAAGTTGAGAAATTATTAGGTGTTGGTGTTCAGGGGGATTTGGGAGGCCTTGAACACTAAACAAAGTTAACATGCAGGTACAAGAACTGGATGGTACGTTGATCTTTACTGCAAGAGGATTGGAGTACAAAACAAAGAATATCTAGCTCTATTTGTACAGGGCTTTGGTAAGACCACACCTGGAGCACTGTGCACAGCTTTTTCTCCCCCCCAAACCAAAGGAAGCCAAATAAAGGGTAATTAGACTGATTCCTGAAATGAGAGATTTGTCACATCAGGCAAGATAAAATATCATGGATCTATATTCGCTGGAGTTTAGAAAAATGAGAGGTGATCCCATTAAAGCATAAAACATTCAGAGAGGACCTGCCAGGGTAGATGCTGCTTTCCCTGGTTCTTGAAGCCCATCATTCATCAGAGGAATATTAGCTACAGAAGGATCAGTGGAATCAGGAACAAAGGCAATGGAGTTCCATTGTGCAGTTACCTAAAAAACTGAAGAAGAGGTTGTAATGAAGACAGACAATATGAGGAAAGCAAGGGAGAACTTGAATGTCTATTGAGTCTTCCAAGACCTTAGAATACCCCGAAGCATTTTACAGCTAATTCAGCCTTTCTGAACTGCAATCACAATTGTAATGTAGCAGACACAGTTAATTTGCCTAGAGCAAGGTCCCACAAACTGCAACAAGATAATGAACAGAATCTGTTTTTGTCATGATGGTTGAAGGATAAATAATGGCCAGGGCACCAGGGATAACTAGCCTGCTCTTCTAAGTTGTACCTTGATAGCTTCTACAGCCACCTGAGAGTATAACAAGGCCTCGGTTTAACATATCATCTGGGGGGGCTTTCGATATATTTTTGCTGTTCAGCTGCTGTATTGGATATGAGAAAGCGTGACCTGATTTCAGAATGTTGGATGCTAACGAGTGCAAAAGGTGCCCAAACATTCCATTTCTCAACACCGACGTGGAAAAGCACAAAATTCACCCTTAAAACATTCCCAAAATTCATACAAAAACGATGCTCCTCAATTTTTTTGGCCTTGTGCTGCGCTAAATAGTTATTCACTGTTCGGAAACTTTTAGTCTGAACTGATTGAGGGCACTTCCCGATATTATCTTACTAAATATTAACAGATCACGGAGATTTCAGAGGCAGGCCACTGCTGTGTATTTCTCAAGCTCACGGTTGCAATCTTCTCCATATGTTCAGGTTTTTTTTTCCCCCATTTACTCCAAAGTATTTTCTAACCACATTGTGGCACAGCGTGTTGGAGCACCGCCTGATGCACCACCCAGATTAAGTTGTAAAGTAATTGAGGTGACAAGATCATGATCTCAGATGAAATGACAGCACCAACAGCTTTTTAAAACAGCCAGGCAATAACAAACCAGAGAAGTGTTTAACCACCATGTCTATTCTTGCTCCCATGAAATAAAAATATGGACCAACCGTATTCACGAAATGAGCATAACGTTACAGCATTTGTTTTTAATGCAGAGTTCCATATGAAATGTGACAAGGGTGGGGACCACTCAGAGGGATTGGAAATTGAAAACTGTGTCATAAGTCATAGAAATCATAGAACAAATTTGTTTTTACAGAACGTGGCTTTTGTTGGCAGTATCCACCATTGCAGATATACGAAGTCTGCTGGATAAACAGCTCAGAGCCATACAGAAAACAGCACACAAATCTTGCTGTGTTGGACAATTAAGGCTGATGGGCGAACAAAAGACTGACTAATAAGAGTTTATCACTGCAATTATTTAGGTCTGGCCGCAGCAGGTACTTTTTGTAGTTTTTACTTTCTAACTATACACTTTACAGAGACTCCAGGGGGGTAATCATTTACGTGCAGGCTGCTCACAATGCAAGCGCCACTTTAACATTGCTTTGAACAATAACAAAAATATTTGAGAAGTTAAAGAGTCCAAATATTGCAAGAAAAAAATTCCATTAAAGGGTGTACAATTATTAGTCAACTCGTTGTGTGCCGAGGTGATATTAATAATTCAAAAAAACTCAAATTCACTTGTAAAATGCCGGGGTATAGATTCCTCCAGATTACTGCAGTAAAGATTGCAGCATGTAATCAAGCTGCAGAAAGCATTTGCCAGTGAAAATTCGATCAACTGTCAGAAGGTTTAATATGGGGAAGGGGATTTTGAGCGGATATTAAAAATACAGGTAAGATCAACCCCCTCAAACAGACAACAAACAAGCTAACTTGCATCTCATCAGCCACAACTTGTTAACAACAAAACTAGCATTCCCATAAACAACAGAACATAGGAAGTCCATGTCATCAAATCAGGTACATTACACACTTTCTAGATTCTCCTGTATTTTATCCAAAGGTCTATGATAGAATTTATTGTCCAGAACAAAATTATATTTCGTATATTTACTAAAAACAAAAAAAAAACAAGAAAATAGTATTTGTGTGTCTAATAAGAGTAATGCCAAAGAAAATAGCACTGCAGTAGTTTGACTGAAGTGTTAAAATGCTTAACCCATATTTCTGAAAAAGTATTTGAATATATACTTGAAAAGGAAAAAAATACTGGGTTACGGAGAAAGAATAGGGCAATGGGATTAATGTGGGCTTGGTGGGCTGAATGGCCTCCTTATTGCCGTGAATGATTCTATAACTGTATAATTGCATTGCTCAAAATACTGGCACAGGCCAAATTGCGTCTGTGCGCTATATAACTCTATTCCATGTAGGTTAACAATAACTTTCCTTTCTGTAGCACAATTAAAGTAGTGACCCAAGGGGCTTAACAAGAGTGATACCAATAAAAATCCAAACCACAGAAAAAAAAACACCAGGACCAGTGGACAAACTTGATCAAAGCAGTAGGTTTTAAGGAGCATCTGAAAGAGGTGAGAGAGGTGGAGAGAGGAGGAAAGGTTTATGGAGAAAATGCCTACGGTTAGGACCAAGGCAGCTGAAGGCATGGCCAGTAAAATCAGGGACCTGTAAAATGGAAGGATACCAATACAAAGACCATCCCCTCGGGTATCATCAGTACTTCCCCATCCTCAGTGGTGAGCAGTTGGTTCACAAGCAGGCTGCATATAACATGTGCCATCTTAGCAGGAGGGAATAGGAACTCAAATACCAACCACAGACTGTAACTATGGACATCCATGACCAACACTTCCATCCAACTGAACAGTAAGCAGGACAGCAGTGGATAAAATGAAAATCTGGAAACAGGGAAGGCAGGCAGACAGGAAAGAATTTTAGATAGTCAACCACTCGACATTCCAAATTGCTTTGCAACCAATGAAGCACTTGTGAAATGAGGTAACTGTTGTGATGTAGAAAACAGCAGGCAATTTGTGCCCTAGTTCCCACCAACAGCTATGTGATAATGATCAGATAAACAGTTTGTGATGTCAATTGAGGGATAAATATTGGCCAGGGCACTAGGGATAACTGCCCTGACCACCTTCAAAATAGTACCATGGGATCTTTTACATCCACCTGAGATGGGAAACAAGGCCTCAGCTTAACATCACATCTGAAAGACAGCATCTCTGACAGTGCAGCACTCCCCCAGTTCTACAATGGAATTTCAACCTTGAGTTTTGTGCTCAGGTCCTGGATTAGGATGTGAACACACAACCTTCCGACTCAGGTGAAAGAGCTACCAAATGAGTCACCGCTGATGCACACAGAATACATGCATACATTTTTCAGAGAAGATTATACTCAAATTTTACATGCCAGACGGATAAAGAATTCCATCAGGTTTGTATTCTGGGGGAGTCCGAGTTCAGGAAATTTTAACCATTAATGCATTTTTGATAGCCATCTGTTTTTTGAATTTCTGCAGACATGATCCAAGAACACAGAATGGAAATGGAATGCAATAAATTTTCAATGAGCCACACTATGTTCTCACTATGTTCTCCAGTAAACAGAGCTCCCAGCCTTTTGCAGGAAGTGGTGCAGATCTGATTACTCGAACTGATATTAAAAGGACAGTTCAGCGCAACAGCAAATTCTTAACGTTTGAAAAGGCAGATGTTATTATATGCAATAGATTATTACCTCAGAGATAAATCCCCTCCATCAACAGATATTACCTGATGTAGTCTTTACACTCGAGGATTACATCCATAACAGTGTCAATCCTTAACTTACAGCTTCTCCAGTATTGGAACATGTCCAGCAAAATGGTTCAAAGTGAACGTTTATTATTTGGCAATGTAAACTAAGTCTTATAATACTTTGCTCTATTCCTAAACAGGCAGGTCATTCACTAAATCTTGTTCCGTGCTCTCAAAAGCTCAAATGGAGCAAATGTGAATTCAACGCCTTGGCTTTCAAAGGATGCAAGGAAGTATCTGTTTTTTAAAAACTTCATTTACAATGTCTTGTACATATGTTTTTGTCATTTCATCATCTCATATTTTTCGGCCTCACTTCTGCAGCTGCCACCAACATCCCATCCAGTCAGCCACTGGAGTCATCCAGGTACTAATATATCCTATTTCCCCATCTTCCTGAGAGGGACCGCAAGCTCCAGGCTCTTGTTGGTTTTCTACATTCACCTGACACCAGGTTCCTTAACTCTTGCTGGGGTTCAACAAGTCCTGATCTCCCTTCTGATACGTGGCTTAATTGGCCATTCTTCATATGTCAGCTTAAACTCTTTGTGGCAGAACTGTCTTCCAGTGAGGTCGGAAATAAGCTTATTCCCACCCTCAGCCAAAGTTCATACATCCTTCATATCCATTAGGGACAGTGGACAGCAATCAGGAAGAGGAGCCAATCATCTCACATCTACTGCCCAACTCAGATTGTCCGAGTCTAATCTATCCAATAACAGCTAGCAATTCTTATAGTTGACCTTTCTTCTTACTCTCTCACTGATAACTCGGAAGCCCACAAAGAATCCATCCTTGGTTCCCTCCTCTTCCTCATTGACATGCCGCGACTTGGTGACAGTATCTGCAGACTTGAGGCTAGGTTTAATATGAATACTGACAACACTTTGCCAGCTTTCGCATGTCACTACCACCCTTCACTGTCACTGTTGTCCAGCTGATGTCTGACACTTAATCTTGGTTGAGATGCAATATCCTCCCCTCCCAAGCCATGGTCTCAGCATGAATTAGTCTGTTCACAACTTTCTCCAACTTCGATAAAGTGCAGCAAATCTAAAACGTCTGTTGTCTGTATCTTGTCCTGCATCTAATAACTCTCATACTGTTCTTGCTGATGTACATTGGCTCCCACTGCCTTGAAGTTTTCACCTCATTCTTCAACTGATCGATGGCCTTGACCCTCCCAATCTCCAGTATTAAAACCTCACTCCAAGCTTTCTGTTACTCTGATTCTTACCTTGTGCATTGCCCCAACCAAACCAATTATTAAGCTCCGTTTTATCTACCCAAGTTTGATACCCTCAAAGTAACTTTCTAAACCAACCTCTTTACATCAATTTCCTCCTTCAAGATGCTCCTTAAAATGCCAGCTTTATGATCACCCCTTTTATTCTCACACCTCTGAATCTTCAAGTTTATGCTAAAGGTACTACATAAATGCAAGTTGTTGTTGCAGTAGTATTTGCACCATTAAAAGATTCTTCATTTTACATGTGTAAGCTCGCAGTGCCCAATGTCCAAGACGGAAAACTAGCAGCTTTGAAGGAGGAGAGATTTGGGTGTTCATGTACATAATTCACTAAAAGCTAGTGCACATGTACAAAAGGTAACCAGGAAAGCTAATGAAGTAATGGCCTTCATCTCAAAGGAGTTGGAATTCAATGAACCTTGGTCAGACCCCAAGTGGTGTACTGCATTCAGTTCTCAGCACCGAATCTCAGGGAAGATGTACTGCCTTTATGGGGGTGTCCAAGGCATATCTGAAAGAATAAAACCTGGGCTTTAAGAGTTAAATTGAAACAGGCAGTATAAATTTTTTTGTATTTCCTCAAGTTTAGAAAGTGGAGGGGCTATTCAGTCAAGGCCTTTAACATGATAAAGGGGCTCCATGTCAAAACCAACTCCTCTGATAGGGAATCAAGAACAAGGTGGCATATTCTTAGAATTATAGATAGACCATTTAGGAATGGAATCAAGAAGCACTTTTTTCCACACAAGGATTAGTGGAAATCTGCACCAAGCTTCCCAAAAGGTTGTGGACTCTAGGGCAACTGCAACTTTTAACAGCAAAATTGATAAGATTTCTGTTAGATAGTTCTGTTAGGTTTCACCGTGTGCAGATAAAACGGAGTCGGGATACAGAGCAGTCATAATCTAATAGGATGATGGAATAGATTCAAAAGGCTAAATGGCCTACCCCTGTTCCAACAACTCACCAAGGTTCCTTTGACAGCACCTTCCAAACCCATGACCTCTACCCCACCTAGAAGGACAAGGGCAGCAGATGCTTGGGAACACCGCCAACTGCAAGTTCCCCTCCATCCTGACTTGGAAACATATCACCGTTCCTTCATGGTCACTGAATCAAAATGCTGGAACTCCTTTCCTAACAGCACAGTGGGTGTACCTACACCACATGGACTGCAGAGGTTCAAGGCGGCGGCTCATCACCACATTCTCAAGGACAATTAGAGATGGGCAACCAATGCTGGCCCAGCCAGCGAAGCCCACACCCTGTGAAAGAAAAAAATGTTTCCCATCAGAACGTGACATAATGACAGCGCAGGTGGGGGAGGAGCTGAAAACTGTATTCAACTCTCAACCACAAAGGGTACGGTGTAAGGCTGAGCCCCGATGCTGTCCATCAATCATATTCATTTACTTCGCATCAGGTCAATTTTCACCCAAGCCTTTCAATACAACACCCTTGCTGTATGATCCTACAACTCGGTTAAAGGAAAAACTGACATCATTTAAGTCCCCCTCTGCTTTTAATGAGAAGTAGACTGACATCGACAGCAGAACTGACTGTCCCACCCTCCAGGATGGAGGAGGTGGTGGTGGTGGCACACAGCCTGGAAAAGAATTTATGTCAGTTGAAAAGCACAGCAGCCCCAGTCATGTTTCCTGAATTCAGTAAAGTTCATTTACTAAAAATGCAATATTTGTCCAGTATTACAGACGATGCTTAATTACTATAATCTGTGCTAGTTATCCACTTTTACAGCTTTCGTAAACAGGCTGCTGGCAGGACGTTGGAAGATGAATTTAGTCAGATTTAAAAAGGAAATGTTTCCATAAAACTGTTACTGTTTCACTCTAGTCTGTGCAGCCCCGCCATTAATGTGGAAAGAGATCGATTTTTCTCAAAATATACCATCACACCAGAGATCCAACTTGTGTCACCGTTGCATTCCTGGATGTTACTTTCCTGCACACTCAGTTAAAAACTGAATCTATTTTGAGAAGGAGTCAAGCGCAGGCCAGAGCCTCCTCAGAGGTAGAAATGGACGATCAACCACCGCTGCTACTCCTCCGTCAACCAGGCAAGGTGACTGCAATAGGAGCGCTGCAAAAGTACAATCTTCCCTCCTGCAAACACAATCCAGACAGGAACAGGAAAACTCTCCCTCAAGAGAAAGCCCAAATCCACAGCTGATGAGACACAAAATAACCAATTCCTGGAACTACATTAAGAACAACAGATTAAAAGGGGGGTAACATTTTGTGATGAACAATTTACCCTTCTGGGTTTTGAACAAAAAAAATTTTAAAATGTTCACATGCAACACAAATGTCTCACAGCATTGAGGGGACTTAAGGTGAATCCAGACATACGCATCAGCAAACCTGACAAAGGAGCAGGAATAGTCATCCTTAACAAGCGTGACTATATCAACAAAATATAGTTGACGTTTCGAGTCCTCATGACCCTTCAACAGAGTTGAGTTCTGTAGAAGGGTCATGAGGACTCGAAACATCAACTCTTTTCTTCTCCACCGATGCTGCCAGACCTGCTGAGTTTTTCCAGGTAATTCTGTTTTTGTTTTGGATTTCCAGCATCCACAGTTTTTTTGTTTTTATCAACAAAATATAGGCCATTCTTAACGAAGAGTCCAAATTCATATCCATTGGACTGCTGCCCTACATGGCCGGGCTGCCTTGCTCAAAACTAGGCGAAGAAAACACTTGCTGGACTTGCGTAAGAGTGACAAGCTGCTGTGTAATATATATGACAGGGCTCATACTCACAGCTCGCTACGTCTGCCTATGCAAGGGCTGCTCAAGGCATACAAAAGTGATGTCCCTTTACATCCTATGTTATCTATGACCAGCTCTGCACAACATGCCTTGTTTAAATGGTTGGGCGAATTGTTACAAGTAGTTTTGACTAGGTTTTCCACAAAGATGGTGAAGGTATCTTTCACATTTGCGAAGACCACGTAGGACTTGCATATCGACAGCAATGCTGTGTCCATGTGCTCATTTGACATTGTTAGCCTATTCACTAATGTTCCACTTAAGAAAGCCATAGATATTTGTGCTGCAGCACCATATCATGGCGATCTGAACCTGCCACCATTGCGTGAATCAATATTCATCGAACTTATGAATTGGTAACTCGCACAGTTGAGTTCAGCTTTAACGACACCATGGATGCCTAAATAGATGGTGTTACCATGGGATCCCTTCTAGGCCCAGCTCTCGCAAACATCTTTGTTAGGTTCCATGAGAAATATGTCTTCGATGGAACGACACCTAACCCCCTACCCTTTGCATTTTTCCAATATGTGGATGATACATTTTCTATATTTAAATCTATAGCTGTGTATAATAACTTTCTTACGTGTCTTAATGGGCTCCATGCTACACTCAAATTCACTTCTGAAATGGAGCAGTCAAATGAACTCCCCTTCCTTGAATGTACTAGTTGAGAAATCTGCCAGGGGTCTCTACGACAAGCCCACCTTCACTGGCCAATATACGCATGGGGATTATTACAGTTCCATGCGCTATGAGGTTGGCCTGATCAGCAACCTTGTAAACAGGGCCCCGAGCTATTTGCTCACCATGCAAGCTTGATGCCGAAATAAAGCGCATTAAAGGCATTCTGTAGGATAATGGTTACCCTGATCAAATTAATTTGTGCTTTATATTGCGCAAACTCATGAATGGGCCTAAGGCCGTCACTTTCAGCCCTGAAAAGTGCCCAATCCACCTCAGGTTACCCTAGAAAAGCAAGGCATCTCAAAAAATTGAGCAAGTGGAGCTAGCTGTTTCGCACTGCAACTATGCAGTAGCAACATGAGTGATATTCGCCACTAGCAGGAAGCTGCCATCAAGCCAAAAAGACGTTCTGCCTATCACACAAATAAGTAATGTGGTGTATGAATTTCAGTGCCAGTGTGATGCTAGGCATGTAGGCCATACATCCGAAAGACTGGCAGATCATATCAAACAGCATGTCCCTTTTGCTGTTCATAATGAGCAAGGTACGGACTGTACCCAACCAGCCCATGCTTGCAAAACTCAAAACAGTGTCACATTAGATGTGATTCCGCGTTTGGACAACATTAGCTAAATAATCCTTAGTGCACTAAGAATTACACTGGTAACCAATTTAAGATTGTCAGTGTCGGTCTTGCAGTGTGGCGCATTTGCGTGTACTGGAAGCTACATATATTAATACACAGAGCCCTGTTCTTTGCAGACAGAAAGAACATGTACACACAACTTCCGCTTGTTTCAGCTAAACAAAATAAGTGACAGCCATTCGCTGGTTCATTCCTCAGGCAATGCTTTGACCAGAGTCAAGCTGCCTGGTTTAAATTTCAAACAATGCTTGGCAGTTAACCATCAGATACCATCAACTGGTGCATTCTCCATGGCAATGCCTCTACCAAAGTCCACTTGCCAACCAATCCGCACTCTCTTCTCATACAATATAAATTGTTCCCTTCACATTTGGTACTCTTGCGAATTGTCCTGACAAGTACAAGATGAAAAGCTTTGACAAAAAAGTCTCCTTTTTCAGCAATATTCAAGTTCTGTACCACCAAATGACTATTTAAAAATAAAATTCCAGATCTTAATCTACTGTAAATGTTGTGACAAAATGAGACTACAAATTTCCTAAAAGGGAAAATTAAGCCGTTATCAAATTCTCAGACAGCCTCCACTAAAAGCAAACTCGTGTATCATTAATTGAAGCTTTCTAACTTTGGCAGCACACTACCTTTTCCACAATAATATCTTGGCAAAATTATGCAGTATACGTTAGCTTATTGAGAATAGCATCCTGGATATTGACACTTTTTTCCTTCAATCGTTCATGGGACGTGGGAGTCACTGGCAAGGCCAGCATTTATTATTCATCCATGTCTTGAGAAGGTGGTGTTGAGCTCCCTTCCTGAACTGCTGCAGTCAATGTGTAGGTACAGCCATAATGCTGTTAGAGCAAACTACCAGGTGGTTGCACCCAGCAATGGTGAAGGAACATTGATAAAGTTCCAAGTCAGGATGGTGAGTGACTTGGAGGGGAACTTGCAGATGGTGGTGTTCCATGCAGCTGCTGCCCTCGTTCTTCTCAGCGGTAGAAATTGCAGGTTTGGAAAACGCTGTCAAAGGAGTTTTGGTGAATTGCTGCAGTGTATCTTGTAGATGGTACACAATCTGTGCCAGTAGTGGAAGGAATGAGTGTTTAAGATGATGGATGGGGTTTTGTGCTGGATGGTGTTATTGGAGTTGCACTCATCTAGGCAAATGGAAGGCTTTCCAATCACACTCTTGACTTGTGCCTTTTGGAAGGGAGGCAAGCTTTGGGGAAATCAGGAGGTGAGTTCCTCTCCACAGAGTTCCTAGCTTCTGACCTACTCTTGAAGCCACAGTATTTATAGGCTGGTCCAATTGTTTTTGGTCACTGGTAAGCCCCAGGATATTCAAAGTGGGGAGTTCAATGATGGTAATGCTATTAAATGTCAAGCAGTGATGGTTAGATTCTGTCTTGCTGGAGGTGGTCATTGCCTGGCACGTCTGTGATATGAATGCTATTTGCCACTTAACAGTCCAAGCCTGAATATTGTCTAGGTCTTGTTACATGTGGGCACAGACTGCTTCACAATGGGACTGAACCCATTTATGCAACCAATTTAAAAGATATTCTTTGCTGGAGCATTACACTACATCAGAATAATGGTCACAAACCAAAGTAGAATACCACAAACTAGGTTCCTGCCAACTGAACAAACCAACTTCATCCCCAGAAATTGTACAGAATAGGACAGTACCACCTTTTGAATTGAGCCTTTTCCAAATCTGTTACCACTGCAAGTTATACCAAAGAACAGCTGTCATTTCCCTTAGCATTTTACCACCTCTCAATATACTTGTGCACGAAACAAGTATCAAGAATATAATAAAAGCAGAAGTAATCAACACAGTCCCTTGAGCCTGCTCTGCTGTTCAATCTGATCATGGCTGATCTTAAATCACAATTCAATTTTCCCACCCTATTCCCACATCCCTTTGATTCCCTCAAGTGTCCAAAAATTTATCACTCTTAGCCTGAAATATAAACAACTGAAGTATCCACTGTCCTCTGGTTAGAAAATTCCAAAGATTCACAATCCGCTGCGAGAAAAAAGTTCTCATCTTAGTCCTAAATGGCTGACTCCTAGGGCAATCTGAGACTGTGACCCTGAGTTCTATCCTCTCCTGCATCTATCCTGTCAAGCCCCTTTAAAATCTTATATGTTGAAATGAGATCACCTCTCATTCTTCATTTCACAGACAGTATAGGTTCATTCAATTCAATCTTTCCCCACAGGGTAACCTCCTCATCGCCCTCTAACCCCATTGCCACAAAGGCCAACATGTCATTTGCCTTCCTAATGACATACTGCACTTGCATGTTAACTTTGTGTTTAGTGTACAAGGACACCCAAATCCCTCTAAATACCAATATTTAATAGTCTCGCCTCACTTTTAAAAATGTTCCACTTTTCTATTCTTTTTACAAAAGTGAATAATCTCACATTTCCCCACATTACTCCATGCTCTTGTCCATCTATAACCCTTCACAAGCTCTTTGTGTGCTCCTTGCGTTTTCCCACCTAGCTTTGTATCATCAGCAAACTTAGATACATTACACTTGGTCCCTTCCTCTAACTCATTAATATAATTGTAAACGACGGAGGAGCCAGCTCTGATCCATGTGGCATCACACTAGTCACAGCCTGCCATCTTGTAAAAGGACCCATTCATCCCTACTCTGTTTTCTGTCCTTTAACCAATCTTCTACCCTTGCTAACATATTACTCAGTTCGAGCCTTTATCTTGTGTACCAACCTTTTGTGACATCTTGATGAATACCTTTTGAAAACCCAAATGTACTACATCCATTCATTCCCCTTTTATCTATCATTTTTTCTCTCTCCCTCCTTGTATAGCGATATTATATTTGCTGCAGTTCCAATAATGACTTCCAATTCATTGGGACCATTTTGCGAATTTTACAAGATCACAACAATGCAACTATTATCTCCACAGCCATCCACTTTAAAACCTCAGACCATCAGGTCTTGGGGATTTTTCTCCTTTTAATCCCCCCCGCCCCCCCCAACCCCACCCAGTGCTTATTCTTTAGTGACATTAATTAAAATTTAAATGCAGGCAAATGTAATGTCTGTGCTGTTGGGGTCACCAAGGCTGCTGACACTTTTCTCTTCATGAACTCCTTAGGTACCATGAAGCCTCAGGCCACATTTATTTCAGGATGGCCAATAAATGCTGGCCTTGCAAGTGACACACATATCCTGTGAAACAATAAATAAAGTTTAAATCTGTGCCTCCATTAATCTCAAATAGCTGATCAATCCTAAATCAAGATGTGGTAGCAACAATCAATGAGGCACCAGTTGGGATAACACTACTTTCCAAGCCATTCATCTGGAACAGGAGAAAGCAAAAAATGAAAAATAATACAACTAGGATAAACCTGCGCAGGCTTCTTTAGGCTCAATTCCATTTCCTCAGGTTGGACACCCATACAGACTCGCACCAAATGTAATTCAGTCCTCAGTTTAAAACTTATAACAGTTCAGAATGGTTCAAAGAACAGCGGCAAGAAATACACACTCATCCACTTCCACCTTGACTTCCACTACTTGTGCCGCTTCTCCCCTTTCCATGCAGCAGTTTTCCTCTTTGCTTATCTACTGCTCAGATATGCTGATAGCACTTCAGTCAAACTAATGGATTTATTTATAAAAGTAATATTTGACCATATCCACCTGAGTTAACGATTGGGCTTCCATAGTGTATTGAAAAGCTGTAAGGAGCACTTAGTATGAATTACCTATAATAAAGCAAAAATTCCCAATTCCTCTGTTTCTCACCATCTTTCTCTTCTTTCTCCATCTTCAATGGAAGGAGCTTCCTACTGCATACATACATGCACCGACCATTCTCCAGAACCTTACTGAAACAGCTATCTTTCATGTGCCAGCCAAGACAGGGTATTAGCAACCTAATCCTAAATGGAAGGCATCACAGCCTGATCTGTGTTCAGCTGATGTTCAGACGTGAACATACGCTCATCAATCTAACAAGGGTCATTGGATAATTTTCCCCCCTGTTATCTAAAATCATTGAGGCCAACTGTTCTTATTCCTACCTTAGCTTAGATGGATCAAGAATCAAATCTGACGCCACATTGCTCAGCATCATTCAGCTGCTTGTGTCCTCATCCAACCAAGCACAGGATACAAACTATAATCAAAGTTATGATAAAGGATGCGCTTTACATTGGAAGCCATTCTATATGCCAGTTTTCCCATTACTGAGTTCATATATATATTAAAGGGCAGGTTTGGCAACAATGCATAATGGAACATGTGGAAGATTCATAATGTTGGTTCTGTCAAGTCATTGGTACTCACTGCTGCTCAGACCACCCCACTGTATAAGCAGGGCAAACCTGGCAGTAAATAAATAGTTATGACTTTGCCAACCTGACTATGCCACTCCCACCACCCCCTGTCACCACCCCATCCTAATGTCAGGGAAGGTCAGTACTAACTAGTAATCCTTAAACCACATTGTTGCCCTGTATACGCGAATAAGCTGAAATTAAAGAGCACCAAAAGTCAGGCCTAAAGGTGGCAAATCCAATGACAATACACATAACACACAAAAGTTGAAAGCAAAATACCCTCCCGAAAGAAATAACTGGCTCGGATCTTATAATATTCACTTTACAAAGCATTTCTATGTTGGAGGCAACCCAGTGAAGTAAATGGGGCAGTTGTTTGGTTGGTACCCCCAGGCTAAGCAATGGAAAAATTAACCGGGATTGCTTTTAGGTGCACATGTATAGCATCAGGAAGCAGGTGTGGTATTCTTTACAATCAAACAGCCTACTGACAGCTGCTGTCCAAATTACATATGAAGAGCCATTTGCACAAAGTGCCAGAGGCAAAAACACCTTTCCCCAGCAGAAATCACTACTTCGAGAGAAGAAAAAACTGAGGGAGGAGCCAAAGAAAACAGAACATTCCACTTACTTTTTACTACTGTGGACAACAGTCAACTACAGCAGGATTGCAAAATAAATGAGGTGACAATATATAGTAAGATACTGAGAAGAACAGAGGGGCCTTGGAGTGCATGTCCACGAACCTGAAGTTAGCTGGACTTCAGGTAGATCAGGCGGTCAACACCTTTATTAGCCGAGACATAAAATATAAGGAGGTTATGCTGGAACTTCATAAAACACCAGCTAGCCACAGTTGGGTTACCACATGCATCTCTAGTCATTGCACTCGAGCAAAGATGTTTATAACTAGAGAGGGCACAGAGAAGACTGAAGCAAATGTTGCCTGGTCTGGGCTATTTCAGTTATGAGGAAAGATTATAGGGTTATATTCTTTGGAACAGAGGAGGCTGAGGGAAAACTTAACTGTGTATAAAATTATAAAGGATCTAGATAGAGTAGATACTCTTCGAGGGGAGATGGTGGTGTAGTGGTATTGTCACTGGACTGGTAAACCAGAGACCCAGGGTAATGCTCTGGGGACCTGGGTTCGAATCCCACCACAACGGAAGGGGAATTCAGCCTGAAAGGGTGGTAGGCACTTAGACATGCAGTTGAAGTGCCTTAACCTACAACACTACAGATCAAGAACCAGAAAGTGGGATTACACCGGGTGACTAATGGCTGCCTGGATGACCTCCAGGTCAATTTCTATGATCCTACGTTACCACTACAGAGTCAATATCCACTTGCTGAAATGACACACTGACAAATTTAAATGCTGCTCCTGAAGGAAGAACCCATCTCCCTTTCTGCTGGCTGCATTGCCCAGCTCACCTGTACAGCCAGAAGTGCACTGATTTTTTAAAGTCCCTGGCTTATACCATGCTGTTTTGCCAATAGTAGATTCAATCCACTTTCCACAGCAGCTTGAAAGGTGAAGGGGAAAAAAATAAACCAGGTCATTTTGCTGAAACACTTAAGTTCTACATACAATAGAACAAAAGATTTGCATAATCCTCCTGGAGATATGGGAGACCAAAAGCAACAGCACTCAAAAAAAATCAACAAGGCAGCTCCATTTAAAGACCGGTGCTTTGCATTTTGTCTAGCTGGAGATCTTACCTGGCTGTAGATATTAAAGGATGCTTTGTCCCAACCAATTTCCTGACATGAAGGGCAATATTGCTCAGCTCATCACTGAGCAGACAGCGGAGACTCATGAAGGAAGTTGGGTATCCAACAATCTTCTCTGCCTCAGACACCACTTTAGTCCAGGAGGAAGGGGATGTCGTCGAATAAAGAACTTGACTCCGGCAAAAAGCACTAGCCAGAGCAGGGCCGTACACCATTCTCCTCAGGGTCTGTAACATGTCGGTGGGTCTAGATGTATAATTTTATACCTAGGAAACAAAACACTCTCCAGGCGTCCAGGCTGAAGATAGAGGGGGAACATCAAACAGGGAAAGGCATCAGCTGATCCTGGCAAGACAAAGATAAAAGTTCCTTAATTTAATTTTGTGCGCATGTTTGTCCCAGGTCATTTTTTTTTTTTTTTAAATGAAGCTAGTCAATCCCTGGTCACACCGGGAGCTAAAATCAAGTCTCCCAAATTAGAGACAGCATTAGACAGTTTTTCAGGTTCAGTGGCACTCGATGTACTCAGGGGCAGTCCCAATGTCTTATTTTCACTAAAGATATCAAGAACATCCAAAAACACTTTACCACCAATAAAGTACTTTAGAAGAGCTGTCGTCACTCTTGTGACGTTGGAGGATTTCAATGCAAACGATCAACACTGCCCAATATCTATCGTACAAAATTGTAACCTATGGAATAAAAACAGATCTGGCAGCATCTGTGGAGATAGAAAGAGTTAACATTTCAGATCTATGACCTCCCAACAGAACTAATTTGCATGAGATGTAACAACAGTTACACTTGTGACCCGATCTGGATATCCATGTCTTTTGCATATGTACCTCTTCTTCAAAGACACATCAAACATACACCTGAACACAATGCTTCATACAAATCAATAAGCTGTTTTATTTCACAATAAGATAAAACTACTGCAATACGGGAGATATGACCAGATAATACAAAAGAAAACACCAACTAAAATTTCCCCACATAAGTCTAAACATTCTCATTTTCACTTCCACCTTCACACTGCTTTCCTAAATTTTCTTTCACTAATTACCCTGGGCTGCCTGCCTGTGCATTTTATCTCTCACTGTTCAAGCCTAGAAGGGGAAGGTTTGATAGAAAATGTGCCAACCACCATGAGTCAGCAACTCCAACCCATCTCCAACCTCATTTCCTGTCCAAACTCCTTCAACATGTTGTTTCCTATTAATTCCATGCCTTCAATTCCATGTTTGAATCCATCCAGTTTTTTGCCTCTGCAACACACTTTAATAGTCCTAATTAAAATCACTTATGACATCCTGTGTCTGTGACTTGATGCAAATATTTCCACAATCTTTCTGCAGCTTTTGAGAGTCAACCACACTATCCTCTTCCAAAAGCTCGCCACCATCCAGTTCAATGGGAATGCCTTCACTTGCTTAGAGTCTTACATACTCAATCTTATCCAGAACATCAAGTAATGTTTTCTCTTCTCATCCTCACACCATTACTTCTGAAGTCCCCCAATTATCCATCCTTGGTCCTCTAAGAACAACTTGCATTCATGTAGCACCTTTAGTTTCTCAGCCATACATAACCCCTTGATGACATAATCCAAAGACAATGGGTCAGTTTCCATGATAACATTGACAACATCCAACTTGACCTCTCAACTCCTGCTATGCATTCAGATTACTTGCTCAACAAGTTGGCTAGTTGGCTCCAGTTAAACATTGGGAAGACTCAAGCCATCATTGATTCCTAACACTAATTCCATCCCACTGCCATTAATTCCGTCCACCTCCAATGTCTCGGGTTGAACCCGACAGTTTGCAAACTCTGCGTCCCACTTGACCTCATTATCTCCACCACAAAGCCTCCCTTATCTCCATCTGTGTACCTTTACCTCTGCCATCTGTTACTGATATTTTCACCTATGCTTTACCTCATCTCCATACAAATTAGGAGCAGGAGTGGGCCACTTGGCCCTTCAAGCTTGTTCCACCATTAAATAAAATCATGGCTGATCTGATTGTAACCTCCCATGATAACCTTTCACCCCTTTGTTAATCAAGAATCTATCTAGCTCTGCCTTAAAAATATTCATAGGCCCTGCTTCCACTGCCTTTTGAGAAAGAGAGTTCCAAAGACTCAAGGTCCCCAAGACAAAAAAATTCTCCTCATCTCTATCTTAAATGAGCAATACCTTATTTTTAAGCCGTAACCCCTGGTTCTAGATTCTCCCACAAGAGGAAACATCCTCTCCATATCCACTCTGTCAAGATCCTTCAGGATCTTAAAGATTTGATCAAGTCACCTCTTACTCTTCTAAAGTACTGCAGATGCAAGTCTAACCTGTCCAACTTTTCCTCAGAAGGAAACCTGCTCAATCCTGGTATTAGTCTAGTAAAGATTTTCTGAACTGCTTCTAATGCATTCACATCTTTCCTTAAATAAGGAGACCAATACTGTACACAGTACTCCAAATATGGTCAGTCTCAACTATGCCAGCGCTCTGCTGATGGTTCCCATCATCTACAAATGTCATCGCATCAAAAACTCCGCTGTCTGTATACTAACCCAAACCCCACTCCCTCATTAGCCCTATGTTTGCTGGTCTACATTGGATACAGTATCCCAAAGTGTAAAATTTTCTTCCTGATGTTTAAGTGCCATCATGGGCCATCATCCTTTAAGAAAGCACTTTGTTGACCAGCTTTCAGTCATTCCGCTCAATATCCCCTTCTTTGGCTCAGTTGCCCTTTTACAAAAGACCTTGGAAAGCTTTCCACATTAAGGGCACTATATAAATGCAAGTTCTTGCTGTAAACATCAAAGATTGGTATACAAAGGGGCAGAGTAGTTTTTTTTGCAGTAAGGGCAGGTTTGATGGGAGAATAGCCTCCTTCTACACTGTAAAGATGCTGTGATGATACTATGTGAAGAGCTGGGCAACAGAGAATTAAGAGACTAGTGTCGCCACTGGCACGATTGGAAATGCAGGTTAGATAGGCAGTTTCCACTATAAAGGTGGCCACAGAAATTTATAATGAAGTTGACAAAGTCCACACATTCCTAACATTTTAATATGTTAGAAATAAACAGCTGTCAATTACCGCTGAGTCCGAGATTCTGCTGCCTTTTTTATTTCTCTCTACGTTACGAATCATATAAAGCTTAAAAATGTATGTCTGTTGTGTAACAATAACTCCGAGCCACTCGCTGTCTCGAACTTCATACATAAATATTCACATACAGCCCAGCCTCCCCCTCCCCTTGCACCCGCTCTGAACCCATCGCACCAGCCAACCCGGATAGTTAGGAAAGCCTGCAGAAAGGGATTATAGAAGAACTTCCAATTATAGGGGAAATCCCAATCGCTAATTGGTAACCTGTGCTAACTACTCGGGTGGGTAAGCAGCAGGTGCTCACCAGCACGCTTCAGGTAGTTATACAAATTGTGTCTGGACTCATCCAAGTGAAAATCATTCCTAGAAACGGGAGATACACTCTACATGGAACAAACAGAAACTCTGCCCATACCGCTCTCCCAAGGCACTTGGAGTTTAGACTCTGAGACCCGATGATTTGTTTCACTATGTCAGACACCTCGCTGATAAATCAATCCCTGCCCTATATCGCCTGCAAATGCTGGTCTCGCCCTCCGATCCAGGATCCAAGCCGCTACCGCTTCTTGCGGTCTGTCTTTTATAACCAGAGCCGGAGTCGCCGCCACCGGGAGCGCAGACTCACCGTTACATGGGCGCTGCCATTTTGTACAATCCACAACACGGTGTGTCGCAAATTTCAAATGGAATCCCACCGTAGCGGCCGGATTACGACGTCGCCGTAAAATGTAAAGGACTCGCGGCGAAAAGACGGCTGGACGCATGCGCAGGAAGCACTGGCCGGCACTGCCGATGCACGTGGTTCCAGCTGTCAATCACTTTAAAAGTTTAAAGACTTACTTAATAGTTTACTTTAGTTTTTTCTTACAATTTTTAAAAATTTTTATACCATATTTGTTTGCCGGTCTTTATTAATTTGATTCCAGCTCCGGAGAAAAACTTGAAACAATGAAATCAGTTTATTTGGGAATATAACTAAAGAATGAGACGTATTATCAGAAAGTTAAAATGCGCAATAAAATTGATAGTACAAGTACATGGTAATTAAGATGAGCAAGCTTAAAAGTGGTAGAAGCTGTATGGAAAAGCAAAATACTGTAGATACTGGAAATCTGAAATAAAAACAGAAAATGCTGGGAATACCCAGCAGGTCTGGCAACCTCTGTGGAGAGTTAATGGTTCAGGTCGTGACCTTTCGTGAGAAATTGTAAGGGATTTAAAAGAGGAAAAATATCCTCAGTTGGAATTGTGGGGATGAGAGAAAAAAGGAGAGACTGTAGCTGCTCCAAGTCTATACCAAGCAAAAAGCAGCCCTTCCCTGCAACTTATCTAACATCTAAATAATGTTGGAGAATCATTATCAATGCTGCAGTAATCTTTCTGAATAACTTATGACAAATAAACTGGAAATCTGAATGGGATGAGCTTAAATTGAAAAAATATTATTGAATCATGTTCTTGTGACATGTTCTTACTCTTAAACTCTGCTTCACAGAACAGAATCATAGAATGATACAGGGGGTCGTTTAGCCCATCATATCTATGCGGCTTTTTGGAAGATCTGTTCAATCATTCCTATTCCCCTGCTGTTTTCCCATTGTCCTGTAAATTTTCGACTTCAAACATATATCCAATTACCTATTAGAAGTTTTTTTCTTGAGTCTGCTTCCACCATCCTCTCATGCAGCACAGTCCAGGTCAGAATGACTTGCAATGTAAAAATGTTTTTCTCATGTCACCTTTCTTTTGCCATTTACTTTAAATCTCTGGTTAATGACCTTTCTACCACCAGAAATTGCTTCTCCCTATTTACGCTATCAAACCCTTCATCTATCAAATCCCCTCTTAAGCCCCTCTCCTCTAAGGAGGGTAACTTCAGCTTCTACAGTTCCTCCACATAACTGAAAACGTCCCTCAAAGTTGTCAGCTGTGGCTCAGTTGATAGCACTCTCACCTCTGAGTTACAAGATTTGGATTTTAAGTCCAGAACTTGAGCACATAAATCAAGGCTGAGGCTTGCTGTAGTACTGATGGAGTGCTGCATTGATTGAGGTGCCATCGTTTGGTGAGCTGTTGGCATGACTTTGACAAAGGACATAGGAATTATCCTCAGTGTCCTGGCCAATATTTATCCTTCAATCAACAATGCAAAACAGACTGTGATCATTATCATGTTGCTGCTTGTAGGAGGTTGCCATGTGCAAATTGGCTGCTGCATTTCTGACTTGACAACTGTGACTACAGTGAAAGACACAATATAAATGCAAGCTTTTTCTTTTTCCAGTCCAAAACACAACTGCTCACCATGACTCTGCTTTTTATGCCTTAGCCAATTTGGCTTTAATTCCATAGGTTTCTATCCTCCTAACAAGTCTATAATGTGGTACTTTGTCAAATGCCTTTTGTAAATCCACATATACGATCAGGTGCACCATCCTCATCAACTCTTCATTACTTTATCACAGAACTCAGTCACGTTAATCAAATATGATGTGACTGTAATAAATTCATGCTGACCTTCATTCGTGAACCCATATTTTTCCAAGTGCCAATTCACTTTTTCCCAGATTAATGTTGCCAAAATTTCACCACTATCAACGTTAAACTGACTGGCTTCATAATTGCTCCATTTATCCCTCTCCTCTTTTTTGAACAGGGTTGTGACATTCACAAGCCTCTCATCCTCTCACATATCTGGGGAAGATTGGAAGATTATAGACAGAGCCCCTGCAATTTCCACCCTCATTTCCCTCATCAACATTGGATGTATTCCATCAGGCCAGGTGACCTTTCTACTTTGAGAACTGCCAACATTTTATGCATCTCCTCTTGATTTTTATCCTAATCACTTTCTCTACTACCTCCTCCCTTACACTGACATTGGCAGTATTGTTTACTTAAATGAAAACAGATGCAAAGGATTAATTCTGTGCTTCAGCCCCAATATCTAGACCATAAGACGTAGGAGCAGAAGTAGGCCATTCGACCCATCGAGCCTGCTCCATCATTCAATGAGACCATGGCTGATCTGATAATCCTCACTCAACTCCACTTTCCTGCCTTGTCCCCATTACCCTTGACTCCCTTACTGATTAAAAATCTGCTATCTCAGACTTGAAAATATTTAACAACCCAGCCTCTACAACCCTCTGCGGAAAAGAATTCCACAGATTCACTACCCGCTGAGAGAAGAAATTCCTCCTCATCTCTGTTTTAAATGGGTGCCCCCTTACTCTGAGATTATGCCCTCTGGTCCTAGACTCTTCCACAAAGGGAAGCAACCTCTCAGCATATACCCTGTCAAGCCCTCTAAGAATCTTATATGTTTCAATCAGGTCACCTCTCATTCTTCTAAACTCCAATGAGTACAGGCCCAACCTACTCAACCTCTCCTCGTAAGAAAATCTCTCCATACCTGGGATCAACCTAGTGAACCTTCTCTGGACTGCCACCAATGCCAGTATATCTTTCCTTAGATAAGTGGACCAAAATTGTTCACAGTATTCTAGGTGTGGTCTAACTAGTGCCTTGTATAGTTTTAACAAGATTTCCCTATTTCTATACTCTATCCCTTTGAAATAAAGGCCAACATTCCAGTTTCCTTCCCTATTACCCTGTTGAACCTGTATGTTAGCTTTTTGGATTTCATGCACAAGGACTCCCAAATCGCTCTGTGCTGCAGTCTTGTGCAGTCTTTCTCCATTGAAATAATATTCAGCTCCTCTATTCTTGGTATAACCTCACATTTTCCCACATTATATTCAATCTGCCAAGTTTCTGCCCACTCAATTAACCTGTCTCTATCCCTCTGTAGACTCCTTGTGTCATCCTCACCACTTGCCTTCCCACCTATTTTTGTGTCATCCGTAAACTTGGCAATAGTACATTCACTTCCCTCATCTAAGTCAATAATATATATTGTAAATTATTGAGGCCCCAGCACTGATCCCTGTGGCACTCCACTAGCTACAGGTTGCCATCCTGAAAATGCCCCCCCCCCCACTTATCCCAACTCTCTGTCTTTTATGAGTTAGACAATCCTCTATCCATGCTAATATACTATCCCCACCAGTATATAATATACTATTACGTACCAGTGCATCCATTATCTCTGCAGCTACTTCCTTTAATATCCTAGGATGCAACCCATTAGGTCCAGGGGACTTATCGGCCTTTAGCCCTATTCATTTCCCTAGTACTTTTTCTCTTGTGATAGTTATTGCATTTATTTCCTCCCTGCTTTTTGCCCCTTGATTATTTAGTATTTTTGGAATGCTATCAGTATCTTCTATTATGAAGACTGAAGCAAAGTATTTATTCAACTCCTCTGCCATTTTCTGGTTCTCCACTATTATTTCCCCAGCCTCATTCTCTAAAGGGCCTATGTTCACTTTGGCCTCTCTTTTCCTTTTTATATATTTAAAGAAGCTCTTACTGTCCATTTTTATATTATTTGCTAGTTTACTCTCAAAATTTATTTTCTTCCTCTTTATTTTATTTTTTGGTCATCTGTTGTTGGTTTTTAAAACTTTCCCAATCCTCTGGCTTACCACTAATCTTTGCCACATTGTATGTTTTTTCTTTCACTTTGATACTATCCTCAGCTTCCTTGGTTAACCATGGTTGGTTTATCCCCTTCCTAGAATCCTTCTTCCTCACTGGAATATATTTTTGTTGTGAGTCATGAAATACTTAAACGTCTGCCATTGTTCATCAACCATATTTTCTGCTAAACTGCTTTCCCACTCCACTCCAGCTAATTCTGCCCTCATACCTTTGAAGTTACCCTTATTTAAGTTTAGCACAGTTGTTTCTGACTCATCTCGGACCTCAGAGTTCTTAGAGTGTGAGTGGGAATAAGATCATCGGCTAGAATCTTGATGCACAGCGGTGAGGGCACTTCACACTCGCTTGAAATGTGGGTGGAGGCAGAGAGTGCCCAGGGCGCTGGCAGTCGGAGGACTGCTGGGGGCCAGGAACATGCTCAGTCGGTGGCTGATGATGTGCTTCTGGAGTCGTCCCTGAGGCAGCAGATGCTTGAAGTCCAGCAGGGTGTGCAGGAGGATCTGGCGAAGATACATGAGGGTCTGCGCGCCATGGTCTCTGTTGTTGTGCGGAGCATGAGCAATGAAATGACCCTCATGGCCAAGTGCATTGTCTCCTCCATGGAGAGAGTGGCGACTCTCATGGAGAGGCTGCTCCAGGAGCTCAATCAGGGATTCCTGATGGTGTGCTCAGACCTGCAAGCCCTCACACCTCAGGTAGTCACTGTTAGTGTGGGAAATGGATTGGGCACCCAGTATCCCAGCTAGGTGCCCATCCATCAATGGTGAGCAGGGAGGTCCAGAGAAACCTGACTTTGGCGCACAAGCTGTTTATCGTCTCTGTGGGCTCCTCTCAGGGCACTCTGGATGAGAGCAGCAGCTCTTCCGCCCCTCTGCCAGTGACTGTGACATCCCGATGAGGCTGCGGTGACTGGAGAGATGCCAGCTGTGCCACTGGCTGCTCCTTCCCAGGTAGGGCCAGCACAGGCTCCATGGACCCGAGAAAGCCCACCAAGGTCACCAAGGCAACAGGACAGCAGAGTGAGCAGGCTGTCTCCAATGCCAGTGCCAGCGAGGGTGTAGCACCTAGACATAGCACCCACAAGCGAAAACTTAAAGCACCTTAAGCACAATACGGACTTATCACTGGTGATACTTTTTTGCCCCACTTTTCAGTTCTTTTTAAGTTGGTGTGATGTTAAACACCTTTACATTTAATTTGATTTCTGTATGCCAGGCACCACACTAGTAAATGTGTTTGTTTTCAACAAGCCTCTGAGTGCTTCATTAGTTCTGTAGGTGAAGGGGAACTCATGATGTTACGAGTGACTTGTTTGTCATTGAACTTTATTAAAATGGCACATAGTGCATGTTGTTCACCAAGCAAATGATCCTGTCAGAGTTCAAGTATGGAGCCTGCAACCTTGGCATGTGGTGGTTCATCTCTGGCAGGCTAGCTGAAGGAGCTTTGGATCAAAGCCTCCTCAGTGTCCCTGTCTCCCTGGAGGTTGCCCAGGTCTGCATCCATCCCCTCAGTGTTCTCCTGAGTGTGCTCGTCCTCGCACTCATGACTGGACTCATCGTCTGCTGCCAGAGCAGCTGCATCAACATCTTCTTCCTCCACAGCGTCCCCCCTTTCCAGCACCAGATTGTGGAGAGCGCAGCATGCAACCACTATCAGTGACACACGATCTGAGGGGTACTGGAGTGTGCCCCCTGAACGGTCCAGACATCGGAAGCACATCTTGAGAAGACCAATTGTTCTCTCCACCACAGCCCTTGTGGAGGTGTGGCTCTTATTGTACCGCTGCTCAGCTTCTGTTCTTGGATGACGGAGAGACGTCATGAGCCACCTTCTGAGGGGATAGTCCTTGTCACCCAGCAGCCATCCATCAAGCCGGGCTGGAGCACTGAAAAGCCTTGGAGTGTCTTAGGATGTAAGCATCATGGGAGTTGTCTGGGTACCTTGCACAGACTTGCAGAATCTGGATCCTATGGTCACACATTATCTGTACGTTCATGGAGTGGAAGCCCTTCCTGTTGATGAAGGTACCCAGCTCACCCACTGGTGCTTTGATGGCCACATGTGTGCAGTCGATGGCACCCTGGATGCAGGGGAACCCAGTACTTAAAAACCTAGGATTTACCTTAAAGGATTTGGAGTCTGTTCCCTTTGGGGTTGCTCTCCCAATACAGGACGCTATTTATCATTGCCATGAACAGCCTTCCTCAGATTGGTCTGAAGCTGCCTGTTCGATTATTGGACGTCAGGACCTTTCCAAGCAGGCACATGAAGGAAGTTTACACAAGACAAAATCTGTAAGTTCACACTAAGTTTTCTAGCAATGTGAGCTGTGGGAACGGAAGGGTTTGTTCTTAAAGCCTAACAGTAGCTTTGAATGCTGAACTATAATTTTAGTTTAAGTGAAAAATTAATGCCATTCCTGCATGCATTAGATGTTATTAGAGGTTCACGAGAATGATCCCCGGAATGAAAGGCTTAACATATGAGGAACGTTTGAGGACTCTGGGTCTATACTCGATGGAGTTTAGAAGGATGAGAGGGGATCTGATTGAAACTTACAGAATACTGAAAGGCCTGGATAGAATGGACGTGGGGAAGATGTTTCCATTAGTAGGACAGACTAGGAACCGAGGGCACAGCCTCAGAGTAAAGGGAAGACCTTTTAGAACAGAGATGAGGAGAAACTTCTTTAGTGAGAGAGTGGTGAATCTATGGAATTCATTGCCACAGAAGGCTGTGGAGGCCAGGTCATTGAGTGTATTTAAGATGGAGATAGATAGGTTCTTGATTGGTAAGGGGATCAAAGGTTACAGGGAGAAGGCGGGAGAATGTGGTTGAGAAACTTATCAGCCATGATTGAATGGCGGAGCAGACTCGATGGGCTGAATGGCCTAATTTCTGCTCCTTTGTCTTATGGTCTAATCGCTGCAAAGCCTCTGGCTCACTCTGCCTGGCTGGCCTCATCCATACGGTAATAAATGAAAATCAATGCACACCTGAACAGAGCATCTGTCACCAGCTTGACACAAGTGTGGACAACTGATTGGCAGACTCCACAAAGATCACCCACCGATCTCCGGAAAGAGGTGGAGGCATAGAAGTTGAGGGCAACCATGACCTTCAGAGCCACTAGCATAGGGTGTCCATCCACACAGTTGGAGCTGATCTCAAGCCCGATCCTCTGACAGATGGAGGTCACTGTTTCCCTTGAGAGGCAGAGCCTCCTTCTGCATTGCACCTCAGACATATTTAGGTAGCTGCATTGTTGCCTGTATACCCTGGCAGCAGGATATGGCGTCTTCTGCCTTGGACTACCTGCTGGCCCTGCGCCCCTTGTGCCTGCGCCTCTCCTCCCATAGGTGGCTCCCTGGGAGGCTGAATAGGGACACCTGACCTCCTCTTGCTTCTGACCCTCCCTTCCTCCTCAAAGAAGGTGTCTCCAGTGGAGACCACAATCCCCATTTCCAGGGTGAGGGAAGGCTATCTGATACCTGGAAGGCTCCCAGTGGTATGACTCCTCCAGAGTCCTGAACTGAAGCCTGTTATTTCTGTAAAAGCAGCTCTGAAGTGAAATGAAGTTGTCCTGTTCACAAAAGCAAGTAGCAGTAAGTTATAATCTAAAGTACTAACAACTCGCATTAGCGAGCCCACTCACCCCTCTTATCCCGCCCGAGGATGAGGTTTTTGAAAATGTGGCCTACCCGCCTGCCCGTTGCACCCGTGCAATGCCCTGAAAATCGCATGGGCTGCACAAAATCGATTTCAATTGGTGCCTCAAGGGCCTTAACAGGCCCATTAATTAATGGTGGGTGCGACTCTGTCCTAATAGTGTGCTTGCCTTCCGAAATATCGCGATGGTGTGCAGTGACGTCACGCTCAATGTCATCATGCGTTATTTTATGACCTGGTGTGTTGGGCCCGCCCCCACATTGTAAAGTCCTGGCCATATTGTTCCAAGAAACTGTCCCGAATACACTCTATGGGCAGCATTTTCCCTCTGTCAGGGGGGGTTGTATGGGAGCGGGCACGAATGGGAAGGTTCTCGATTGGCGCCCCCAGTTTTACGTGGGTGGGCCAATTAAGGCGTGCGCAGTGTGATGTGCACCAGGAAGCGCTGTGCGGGCGGCGGGGGGATGGGGGATTCTCTGAGCCAGGAGTGCACTCTTTCGCGCATGCGAGCGGAAGAGTGCACAGATCTCCCTGAGGCAAAGTGCCGCCTCAGGGAGTTCGGCTCAAGATTCAAAAGTTCATCAAAGGCAGAAAAAAATATTCCTGACATGTCTCCTCATGTGCCACTGTCACACGAGCTGGGACATGTCAATTTCTTTTATTTAAACATTTTATACAAATCTTAAAACCCTCATGAAACCTCATCCTGCCCGTGGATGAGGTTTCATGTTTCTTCTGAAGGATATCTGGTCTCTTCGCCTGCCCGCCAACCTTAAGGTTGTACAAGCAAGTCTATTAATCATTTCAATTACATTATTAATGGCCTTAATAGGCCGTTGACAGTTCAGTGGGCAGCTGCGTGCCGCCGAACTGAGAATCTAAATGATACGGGGACGACGCACGCCTGACGTCACCCTGCGTTATTTTACGCGTCAGCAAGTGAGCCCCACCCCTGCTCACTGACTGGTAAAAGTTGCCCTATGAATTCTTGCTCATGTCCACCTCTGCCAATTTGATTTTCCCAATCTACATGAAGATTAAAGCCACCCATGATTAATGTACTGCTTTTTTT
Organism: Carcharodon carcharias; assembly: GCF_017639515.1. NCBI lineage: Eukaryota > Metazoa > Chordata > Chondrichthyes > Lamniformes > Lamnidae > Carcharodon > Carcharodon carcharias. The sequence continues at coordinate 50,158,355 of NC_054471.1, read as the reverse complement.
ACATGCCCTCATTATCTCCTGATTTATTCTCCATTCTACAGTATAGCTACTGTCAGGGGGCCTAAAGACTATTCGTACCAGTGTCTTCTTCCCTTGCAACTCCTTACTTCCACCCATATGGATTCTGCATCTTCCGATCCACAATCCCTTCTTGCTATCGTATTTTATTCCATCTCGTACTAACAGAGCTACCCACCACCCTTTCCTTCCTACCTGTCCTTTTGACTAGTCACATACCCCTGAATATTTAGTTCCCAGCTTTCATCTCTTTGTCACCATGACTCCGTAGTGGCTATAAAATCATACCCCTTAACACCTATTTTGTTCCGAATACTGCGTGCATTTAAGTAAAAGAGCTATCAATTTTGCCTTTTTACCATTTTTTTCCCCCTTTGACTCTATTTGCTACTGTTTTTTATGTTGTTACAGCCTGTCCCTTCCTGTTGACCTCGATAGAATGATTTTGTGAGTGGGAGAAGAGGGGTGGAGGTATTTTGTTCCAGATTGCCCTGCATACTGTGACATTTTAACTCCACAGCATGTTTTTTTTTCAACATGTTCCCTACCTGGAAGCAAGCCTGAGTGACAGGCTTGGATCCTTGTTCCGGAGGAAGTGGCAGGGCAAGAGCAGGCAGGCACTCCACAGCTAACTTAGTGGGAGCATGGGGGTAAGATGTTGGTGTCCCGATAGTGGATTGAGATGGTCACCCTTCCCTAAGAGGGAGAGGAAAGTGGGGGGACTGACAGGCCGATCTCCAGGTCCTGAGGGTGACATCCAATCCTGGCAGTGAGGGGCTGGGGGTTCCAGAAGCAGGTTGCCCGTCTCTGGAGATGGTCTGATACTAATGGGGTGTGGCTAGTGGGGTAGGGGGCAGGGGGGTCAGATTGCATGGAGGGAATTCTATGCTTGATCCTAGAGGGGTCCCATCACGGCGTGGGAAGATCTTTGAATCCGAGGGGTTGGGGGAGCCTTGGGGAAGCGCTCCTCCTCACAGCACTATAAAGGCACTTACATTTCCATGAAACAATTTTCACCTTCCTTCACCTACTGGGTTTCACAAGGTGAAAGAAACTTGGCCAGTCAGGATTAAACCTGGAAGATGCGTTAAATATAAAGCACGCATAAACGGACAACCCACCTCCACCAGATTCCTTTTCAACCACTGAAATTCCCCCTCCTTCAGTTGAGTATTTTCACATTATATTTTTCCTTGTCCTTTTTATAACCGTTCTGAGCCTAATTGTACTGTTACCAATGTTTACCAACACCATCGCAGTGAAACATGTTCCACTTGCACCACTTCACTTGCCAGAACTAGATTCAACACTGCTTCCTTGTTCGCTAGTAAACATATCGATCGAGAACGCCTTTTCAACACTTTTCAGGAATTCTTTCCCCTTTTTGCCGTTGCACTGTTATTCTCCCAGTCTAGATTAGAATTAAAGTTCCCATCATTACTATTCCAAAAGTTATTTTATCTTTCTGCAATGTGCCTGCAAATATGTTCCTCTGTCTCCTTCCCAGCATTTGGTGACCTACAGTATAAAGCCAGCAGCATTAAGGGACAGTAATAGAGGTAGTGGCAATATTACTGCATTAGTAATCCTAATGCCCAGGCCAATGCTCTGGGGACACAGCTCAAATTTCACCATGGCAGCTGGTAGAATTTAAGTTCCATTAATAAATTTGGAATTTAAAGCTAGCCTTTGTAATGGTGACCATGAAACTACCAGATTGTCTTAAAAACCCTTCTGGTTCAATAATGTCCTTTAGGGAAGGAAATCTGCCTTCCTTACCTGGTCTGGCCTACATGTGCCCCCAGACTCACAGCAATGTGATTGATTTTTAACTACTCTCTTAAATCATCTAGTAAGCCACTCAGATGTACCAAATTGCTACAGAAAAGTTGAAAAGGAATAAAACCCAAGAGACCTGGGAGCCCTCAACATCGACTCTGGGCCCCATGAAGTCTCATGGCATCAGGTCAAACATGAGCAAGGAAACCTCCTGCTGATTTCCAACTTCCCTCAGTTGGTGAAACAGTACTTTTTCTTACACATTTACGGGGTGTGCACATTGCTGGCTAGGCCAGCATTTATTACCCATCCCTAATTGCCATTGAGAAGGTGGCCGTGAGCTGCCTTCTTGAACCATTGCAGTCCATGTGGTGTAGGTATACCCACAGTGCTGTTAGGGAGGGAGTTCCAGGATTTTGACCCAGCAATAGTGAAGGAACGGCGATATATTTCCAAGCCAGGATGGTGTGTGGCTTGGAGGGGAACTCCCAGGCAGTGGTGTTCCCATGTGCCTGCTGCCCTTCTCCTTCTACATGGTAGGGGTCGTGGGTTTGGAAGGTGCTGTCTAAGGAAGCTTGGTGAGTTCCTGCTGTGCACCTTGTAGATGATACACACTGCTGCCACTGTGCATCAGTGGTGGAGGGAGTGAATGTTTGTGGATGGGGTGCCAATCAATCGGACTGCTTTGGCCTGGATGGTGTTGAGCTTCTTCATTGTTGTTGGAGTTGCACCCATCCAGACAAGTACTCCATCACACTCAAGACTTGTCCCTTATAGATGGTGGACAGGTTCTGGGGAGTCAGGAGGTGAGTTACTTGCCGCAGGACTCCTAGCCTCTGATCTGCTCTTGTAGCCACAGTATTTATATGGCTAGTCCAGTTCAGTTTCTGGTCTTTGGTAACACCCAGGATGTTGGTAGTGGGGAATTCAGCAATATAATGCCATTGAATTTCAAGGGTGACCAGCACACAGATCTTGTGGAGATGAATTCCATCTTCACAATGACGATACCATCTACAGTGTTGTGTGGCACTACCACTGTGCTAAATGGGATAGCTTCAGAACAGGTCTATCATCTGTTACATCCACTGCTGTGAGCCATCAGCAGCAGCAGAATTGTACTCAACCATAATCCGTAACTTCATGGCCTCACATATCCCTCATTCTACCATTACAAACAAGTCAGAAAATCAACATTAGTTCAATGAAGAATGCAAGGAGGGCATGCTAAGAGTAGCACCAGGCATACCTAAAAATGAGGTCAACCTGATGAAGCTTCAGCTTAAGACTAAATGCGTGCCAAACAGCGGACACAGCAAGTGATAGACAGAACTAAGCAATTCCACAACCAACGGATCAGACCTAAGTTCTGCAGTCCTGCCATAGTTGTGAATGATGGTGGACAATTAAACAACAAACCTGAGGAGGAGGCTCCACAAATATCCCCATCCTCAATGATTGGTGAGCCCAGCACATCAGTGCAAAAGGCAAGGCTGAATCATTTGAAACAACTTTGAGCCAGAAGTGCTGAGCGGATGATCCATCTCGGCTTCCTCCTGAGGTCCCCAGCATCACAGATCCTGGCTTTCGGTTAGTTTGATTCACTCTACATGATATTAAGAAATAGCTGGAGGCGCTGGATGCAGAAAAGGCTACGGTCCCTGACAACACCCTGGCAGAAGAACTTGTGCTTCAGAACCCCTAATCACGCCCCACATGAAGTGTCCTGGAGTTCCCACATGGCTGTTCCACCATTTTCTCTAATGTATGCTGACCAACCTGCTTAGCTCTACACTTCAAATTTTTTAAAATTTGGGATGAGCACTATCGTGAAACCCAGGTCCAAAGGCAGCAAAAACAGAAATTAAATTGAGCACGTCAAATCTGACAGATTTATATTCAGAAAAACAACACAAGTTGAAGGGTAGCAGAAAGGAAATTAAATGCAGTTGGGATTTTTCAGTACAGGAATCAGGTTTGATTAAGTTCAAATGTACGGAGCAGGTTCAAAACAAATGTACGAAAGAAGCTTGGCCAGCTCCTTCATCCCTTTATCCAAATTACTTTGACCACACGATGAAGGCTGTCCTGCCCTGGTGCAGGTTCCTGCCTCAAAAACCCAACCAAGCTTTAACAGAATTGTTCAGTGTTACGATGATTAAAAACTTCAAATCTAGTCAAACTAGGCAATTGTGTTATAAACTAAAATTGTGTACCTTTAGAAATGATCGAAATGTACATTTCTGAGCAACATGACATTTTCTTCTATTGCAAAGTATACAGGCAAATGTTTCAAATCTTCGTCTCTCTTTTTCCATCATTCTTAATCTCAGTTTCTATCAGGATCTGTTAACATTCCATCCTTTTGCCAATAAACCATTACCATTTCTCTTCAGGCAGATTTTGATTTTTCGCAACTGCAATCTACATTACAAATCTAAGAATATTTAAAATTAATTTCAGAAATAATACTAACAATGTGTTTTGTTTTCAATTTTCTTTTGACATTAATTCAACCTTCCAATCACTTTCTGAAACTTCATCACACCCTAGGAGACATAAATTGTGAATGCATTCAAAAGCTGAGCAAGTCAAATCAAGGCAATAGGCTCAAAAGCCAAAGCTTTGATGGCAAAAAAAAAACAGTGGGCCCTTTATTCAGTCTGTCAAAATCAGTTTTTTTTGCAGTCACAGCGACATTGCTGACAACAGAGGATTGTCAAAGTATAGGTCATCCTGTCAAAAAATATTAACAGATATATACAAAAAAAGGTCCTGGAACTGGAGGACACTGTAGAACAGCCACTAATATCCATAAAAAGATTGCACAAGTTAAATCTGGCAACACATCAGAGTAACAAAGTGTAATCCATCAACACACATAGTATACACTAAAAGAGGCCATTTAATTGATGCTTCATATTGGGGACCAGTCTGGAGACAGCCAAAGCTGTGGAAAAAAAAAATCTGGGTTGATTGTACGTCATGCCCAACAGAAGTGACTTTTATCCAGGTCAAATGGTGTTTTACAAGTAACCTACTTCAGGATAGCAGCTGAAGAGGATATAATATAAGAACATAAGAAATAGGAGCAGGAGTAGGCCATTTGGCCCCTCAAGCCTGCCCTGTCATTCAATAAGATCATGGCTGATCTGCCCCAGGCCTCAATTCCTCTTTTGTGCTAGCTCTCAGAGCACTAAACTCCCCAATATTTCAAAGATCTGTCTACCTTCTCTTTTAATACTTTCAGTGATCTAGCCTTCACAACTCTCTGGAGAAGAGAATTCCAGATATTCACTACCCTCCAAGAGAAGAAATTACTTCATATCTCAGTTTTAAATTAGTATCCCCTTATTCTGTAACTTTGTCCCCCAGTTTGAGATTCCCCCAATAGTGGAAACATTTTCTCAATGTCTACTTTGCCAAGGCCCCTCAGAATCTTGTACATTTCAATAAGATCACCCCTCATTCTTCTAATGAATAAAGGCCTAACCTGTTTAGCCATTCTTGATAAGTCAACCCCCTCATCCCAGGAACCAGCCTAGTGAATCTGTTTTGAACTGCCTCCAATGCCAGTATACCCTTTCCTAAATACGGGGACCAAAACTGCACACAGTAACCCAGGTGCAGTCTCACCAACACCCTGAACCATTGTAACAAGACTTCCCTATTTTTAAACTTCAACCCCCTAGCAATACAGACCAAAATTCAATTTGCCTTCTTAATTACTTGCTGTACCTGCATGCTAATTTTTTGTGTTTCGTGCTCAAGAACACCCAGATCCCTCTGTGCTGCACTTTTTTGGAGTCTCTCTCCATTTATATAATAGTCTTGATTCTTCCTACCAAAGTGCATGACCTCACACTTTGTTACATTAAACTCCATCTGCCAAGTTTTTGCCCATTCACTCAACCTATCTATATCCCCTTGCAGATTCCTTATGTCCTCATCACAACATGTCCTCCCACCTATTTTTGTATCATCAGCAAATTTGGATACATTACACTCTGCCCCCTCCTCCAAGTCATTAATAATGATAGTAAATAATTGAGGCCCTAGGACTGATCCTTGTGGTACTCCACTAGTTACATCTTTCCAACCTGAAAAAGACCCATTAATCCTGACTTTCTTCTGTGTGTTAACCAATCCTCAATCCTTGCTGATACACTACCCCCAATACTGTGAGCTCCTATCTTGTGCAATAACCATTTATGTGGCACCTTATTGAATGCCTTCTGGAAATCCAAATACACTACATCTACCAGTTCCTCTTTATCAACTCTGCTTGTTATATCCCAACAAATTTGTCAAACATGATTTCCCTTTCTTGAGACCATGTTGACTGTTTGATTGCGTTAAGCTTTTCTAAATGTCCTGCTATTTCTTTCTTAATAACGGACTCTAGCATTTTCCCAACCACAGATATTAGGCTGCCTGGCCTATAGTTTCCTGCTTTTTGTCTCCCTCCCTCTTGAATATTAATGGTTTTCCAGTCCGCTGTGACCCTCCCTAAATCCAGCATGTTCTGGAATATTTCGCAATGCTTCCACTATCTCTGCAGCCACTTCCTTTAAAACCCTTGGTTGCAGGACATCAGGTCCTGGTGACTTGTCTGCTTTTAATCCCATTAGTTTGTCAAATACTTTGTCCCTCATGATAGAGACTGTTACAAGATCTTTCCTCCCATTAGCTCCTTGCTTACCTGGTATCTTTGTGATGTTTATAGTGTCCTCCACCGTGAAGACTGATGCAAAATATTGGTTTAAATTATCTGCCATTTCCCTGTTCCCCGTTATCAATTCTCCAGTCGCATCCTCCAAGGGTTCCACGCTCACTTTAGCCATTCCCTTTTATATAACTGTTGAAGCTCTTGCTGTTTGTTTTTATATTTCTTGCCAGTTTACTTTCATAACCAATTTTCTCCTTCTTTATTAGCTTTTTAGTCATTGGCTGCTGGTTCCTAAAAAATTCCCAACCCTCTGGCCTGCTAGATTTCGCAGCTTTGTATGCCTTAGTTTTTGACTGGATATTCTCCTTGACCGCCTTTGTTAACCACGGGTGGTTCATCCTTCTCATCGATTCCTTCTTTTTGATCAAGATAAATTTTTGCTGAGCGTCATGAAATATCTGCTTAAATGTCTGCCATTGCTCATCCACTGACCTTCCCCTTAGCCTGCTTTCCCTACCCGCTTTAGACAACTCTTTCTTCATACCTCTGTAATTGCCTTTATTTAAGTTGAGGACACTGGTTTCAGACCCGATTTGCTTGCCCTCAAACTGAATTTGAAATTCTACCATGTTGTGATCGCTACCCCCTAGAGGATCCTTAACTACGATATCTCTTATTAATCCCACCTCTTTACACATTGCTAGATCTAAAATAGCCTGTTCCTGGGTGGGTTTTGAAATGTATTACTTGAAGGAACAATCCCTGATGCACTCTATAAGTTTGTCGTCCATGTTACCCCTGCCAATCTGATTTGTCCAGTCAATATGCAGTTTAAATCACCCATGACAATTGTAGCTCTCTTCTTACACACCTCTGTTATTTCCCGATTTATACTTTGTCCTACAGTGAGGCAACTCTTCGGGGGCCTGTAGACGACTCCCACCCAAACTGATTCCACATCACAATCTGTTGCACCTTTATTTCTCCTCACTACCACACTGATGCCTTCATTTATTCACAAAGCTACCCCACCTCCTTTTCCTTTTTGCCTATTTTTCTGGAATGTCAAATACCCTTGAATATTGGGTTCCCAGTCTTGGTCACCCTGCAACCACATTTCTGAAATAGGTATCAAGTCATATTCATTTATTTCTATTTGTGCCGTCAACTCATTTATCTTGTTACAAATGCTGCAGGCATTCAGATAAAGAGCCTTAAGCTTTGACTTTTTACCATTATTGCTCATTCTGGTTCTAATTTCTGCTACACTCTTCTGCTTAAATTTTCTGCCCCTTCCTGTCACATTTTGACTATCGTTCACCTCTTCACTACCTGCACATCTGCTCTCTCGTTTCCCTTTGAATTTTTAAACTTCCCTTCAATTGAACCTTCTGCCTAACAAGAAACCCAAATGTCAACCTTCAGGAGTCAGAAAATAACCTATAAAATCAACAATATTTCCCAGGAGAGGAGGTGAAAATTGCATTTTATATACATTTAAAGAGAAATATGGGGAAAAGATGGGGAGGTCTTGTGGCGCAGTGGGTAGCATCCCTATGTCTGAGCCAGAAGCTCCAGATTCAAGTCCCACTTCAGGACTTGATGGCCACAGAAGGTGTGTTCACAATATGGCCAAACAGGTTGATTAACAGCCTGCTGCAGGCGGTAAAGAGTTTCCTCATTAGCCGTACTGCAGAAGGCAATGGCAAATCAGTGCAATACTTTACCAATTCATTATCATGGAACAATCCAATGGAAGTTCATGGTTGCCAACACCCTGTTAGGGAGGAGGAGGAGAATGGAGGGAGAGCTTTAAACAAGGAATAAGCTCTCTTCTTCCATTTTTTTAAAGGCCTAATATTCCATCAGTTTGATTTGAAGCCAAAGCTGACTGGTGAGATGAGAACGTTGTATCTCCCTATATCATACAGCCTATTTATTATCCATTCGATGCCTATCATCATCATCATCATCATCATATGTGCTCTTCCTGAAGGCTCATTGTCTGCTGATGCTTCATCTTGAACCGTTTTCTTGGTAGTTTTTTGCCAGTTGTGGTTTGCCATTCCCGCCCATTCTCATGGTCAGGGCGAGGAGGCAGGTCCCAAGTCTACTTCAGGCAGAACGCGAATCAGACCCACGCTGTTTGCATGATTCTGAGCAATATGCTAGCCATTAAGCCAACTGAGCTAACTGGCCTCTAGCTATTCAAACAAAATAAATATTATTTGTTCTGCAGCCAATGATTCAGGATACATTATGCTCGCTCTCCTCAAAGCAAATGGAGCAGCTCCTTTGAATTTGGAAGTTGATAAACTTACTTTGGAAAATATGCCAGTTTTGCTACCTTTTCTTCAGCAGGTTTTGCTACCAGGTACCTTTAGAGGTTAGTGTCTTCATTATCTCCTTCATATGTACATTTAAAATGGTCCTTGCAATTTGTTTTAATGGTTTGAGAAAATCGTGTTGTAAGTAAAACACAAGTTAGAATCTAGTAAAATAAAAGCCTATGTTCTAGGCTTTATAAGGAGTATGATAAGCTTTAAGCCTCTGTGCTACAACCCGAATGAATGGCCTGACTCCATGGTTTGACTCCTATATATTTCTATATTTCAATGTATGTTATGATTTAATAGTTATCAATCTCTTGCATATTCAAGAGGAAGTATTATGAGACTCTGATGGTGTCATTTCAGACGTCAATAAGTTTCATTCTAATTGTAACAGGCAAACTATTACTTACTTCCTGTCCAGTGTGTTAACGTGTTAAAAGCACTGAAGATTCTCAAAGCTCATTCCGACTGACAATAGGAAGCCAGTTTGTGAGGCAGAGGGAAATGAAATTCTCAAGAGATTCGCCACAAGATGGGAAACTCCGCTTATACACAGACACTTCCTACTTCACCCTCACACTCACCAGAGCCCCAACCCAGCCCCACTCTGCTTTTCCAGGACTTTCCAGTTCTCATTCCAAGATTCAAGTGACACCAACTATGTAATAGCATGAATTTTAAAAGCACATTTCAGGTAGTAAAATGTCCTAAAGTGCTCCACCTGGGAGTCAGTCAATGGTCAGGGACAGGATGGTGTGACTGCTGGCCAGACAGGTAAGGGGCCCAACATGTAGTGACGGACAAGCCTCAGCCTCTGACTTTGTCTAACGGGTACGAGTTGCTTACTACATGTATGGATGAGGAGAAGGGTTGCAAGGTGGATGAGCGGACTGGCCATGTCACCATGGCGAAGAATGCCATTCAAGTGGGGGGAGCGAAGAGGAATGTGGTAGTGATAGGAGACAGTATATTCAGGGGGATAGATACTTATCTCTGCTTGTGCGGCAGGGAGCTCTGAAGGTTGTGTTGCCTGTCTAGTGCCCGGGTTAAGGACATCTCCTCACGGCTGGAGAGGAAGGGGCGGATCCAGTTTTTGTGATTCATGTGGGAACCAATGACATAGGCAGAACCTGGAATGATGTTCTGCTAAGAGAATTTGGGGAGTTAGGATCCAATTTAAAAATCAGAACATCAAAGATAATCATCTCTGGTTTGTTACCTGAGCCTTTTGGCATAGGGTCAAGCAGATTTGAGAATTAAATGCATGGTTCAAAGAGTGATGGGGAAAAAAGGGCACTGATTTAAGGGGCACTGGCATCAGTATGGGGAGGAAAGTGAGCTATTCCATTGGGATGGGCTCCATTTGAACTGGGCTGGGACCAGTTTCCTGGCAAATCGTATAACTAGGACTGTGGAAAGGGCTCTAAACTAACAGGGGATGGGGGGGATGGGCAGTGGGCGGGGAATGGTGTGGTGCGAGGTGTGGGGAAGGATTCAGGTGAAGGGAGATTTAGATATCAAAGTGAAAGGTTGAGGGATAAGAACCTTATAGCAATGTGTGTAAAGACAAGCAGATTGGAACAGGTAGGGTCAGACAGTTTAACAAAACTATACATCGACGAATCAGGTCATTGCAGGGTATAGAATAAACAAATTAAATTGAACGTTCTTTATTTGAATGCACAAAGCATCTGCAATAAGATCGATGAACTTGTGGCACAAATAAAAATAAATGATTTAGATCTAATCACCATTACAGAGACATAGGCCAGGATTTGCCGGTCAGCGAGCAGGGGGTGGGGCCTGCTCACCAACACGTAAAATGACACGAGATGACGTCGGGTGGAACTCCCAATGTCACCCCGCCCCGTTTAAATTTTCAGGTAGGTGGGGGCTCAGCAGAATCAACTGTGCACCCGCTGACCTGTCAATGGCCAATTGAGGCCATTGACAGAGTCATTAAACTAATTAATGGACCTGCCTGTCCAACCTTAAGGTTGTCACGCAGGCCAGGAGCCCTGGTGGGCATCAGAAAAAGCAGGAAACCTCATCCACGGGCAGGATGAGGTTTCATGTAGATTTTTAAAAATGTTATTAAAGTGTATGTAAAAGTTATGGACATATCCCAAATCATGTGTCAGTGTCACATGAAGGGACAAGTCAGGGAATTTTTTTTTTCTATTTTTCAGATTCTTTATTGTAGAGCCGATCTCCCTGAGGCAGCACTTTGCCTCAGGGAGATGAATGCACTCTTTTGTGTGCACGCATGAAAGAGCGCACTCTCAGCTCAGGGAATCCTTCCCCGCCTGCACAGGGAGCGCATAGCGGGGGAAAATTCTGCCCACATTACAAGGTGATCAAGGCTGGTAAATAAATATTCCAGGGTAAACAATATTCCCGAAAGATACAAAATGGCAAAGGAGGGTTAACCCTAATATCAAAGGATGACGTAAGGACATTCATAAGAAAGGATCTAGCCTCAGAAGATCATGAAGTAGAGTCAGTATGGGTGGAAATTAGAAGTAACAAGTGTCAGAAAACACTGGTAGGGGTCGTTTATATGCACCCTAACAGTAGTTATACCATCTGTAGAGCACTAAATAAGAAATTATTGGAGCTTATAACAGAAGAAATATAATAATTGTGGGGGACTTTAATCTTCATATAAACTGAGACAATCACATTGGCAAGAGTAGTCTAGAAGATGAATTTGTACAATCTTTTTGTGACAGTTTTGTGAACCAAACCTTGTGGAGCTGACGAGGGATAAAATTATATTAGATCTGGTATTGCGTCATGAAGCAGAGTTGATTAGTAATGTCACAGTAAAAACTCCACTGGGAAATAGTAATCATAATGTCATTAAATTCCATGTTAAGTTTGCAAGTGACATAGGTCAATCGCAAACAAGAATCTTAAACTTAAACAAAGCCAATTACATAGGTATGAGTGGAGAACTGGCGAAGGTTAATTGGATAAATAAACTAAAAGATAGGAAGGTAAATGAACAGTAGGAAACATTTAAAGAAACAATTCAAATACATTCTATTAAAAAATAAAAACTCAGCAAGAAAAACCCATCTGTGGCTCACTCAGGAAGTTAAAGATAGTATTAGAGTAAAAGAATAGCTGCAGAGATAGTGGATGTGCTGGCAATGATTTTGCAAAATTCATTAGATTCTGGAGTGATCCATTAGGTTGGAAGTTTGAAAATGTTACAGCACTTTTCAAGAAAGTGGGGAGAGACAAAACAGTGAACTACAGATCGGTTAGCCTAACTTCAGTTGTTGGGAAAATGCAAGAATCTATTCTTAAGGAATTCTTCACAACGCACTTAGAAAAGCATAACATGATTAGAACAAGTCATCATGGCTTCACTAAAGGGAAATCCTTTTTGACATGTTTATTAGAGTTTTTTGAGGAAGTAAATTGTAGGGTAGATAAAAGGGAACTAGTAGATGTAGTATACCTGAAATTCCAAAGGCATTCAGAAACATTAATAGGCAAGGTCAGAGCTCTTGGAGTTGGGGGTAATATTTTAACATGGATAGAGGATTGGTTAACAGCTAGAAAGCAGAGAGTGGGCGTAAACAGGGCTTTCTTAAGTTGGTGGACAGTGAATAGTGGATTGTCACAAGGATCAGTCCTGCGGCCTCAGCTATTTACAATCTATATTAATTACTTGGATGAAGAGACAGAGAGTAATGTATCTAAGTTTGCTGATGATAGCAATCTCAGTGGGAAGGTAAGATATGGGGAGGACACAGAAAGGCTGCAAATGGAAATGGACCAGTTAAGTGAGTGGACAGGTGGCAGATGGAGTATGATACAGGGAAAGATGAAATTATTCACTTTGGTCATAAGAATAAAACAGCAGAATATTTTTTAAAAGCTGAGAAACTTATAAGTGTTAATATTCAAAGATACTTGGGTGTGCTCGGACAAGGAACGCAGGAAGTTAGCACGCAGGTGCAACAAGCAATTAGGAAGGCAAATGACATGTTGGCCTTTATTACAAGGGGGTTGGAGTACATGAATAAAGAAGTTTTGCTACAGCTGTACAGAGTTTAAGTGAGACCACATCTGGAATACAGTGTGCAGTTTTGGGGCTGCATTTTATATGCCCCCGCTAGATGTGTTTCCGGCAGGGGGAATGCAAAATAGAGTGGGTGCCCACGCTCAAGCTCACCCCCAAGTTCATCCCCATAATACAGGGGGTGAGCTGGCGCAGAAATCAATAGCGTGCCCTCCATATTTAATTAGGTAACCAAGGGTCAATTAGGCTTGTTACCAAGCCAATTGACTCTGTTAATAGGCTGCCCACAGCTTAAAACATTTGAGGTGGGCAGTCGGGCAGGAGCGGGCAGCCCAATTTTATAACTACATTCATCAAAGGGCAGGAAGGACGGGGGTTTCTATCTTCGGGGGCTGCCATTTGTGGATTCAGGGTGCAGCCTACCTATAATGGAATCCCCCCTTTCTTCCTAAACCCCCACAGCCTTAAACCCAACCCACCACACCCCCTCCCTGACCTGCCGAAACCCTCCCTGCCCAAGACCCCAGCCTTACTCACTTCAGGGATCCATGGGCCTTCCTCCTCCTCTTATTGTAGTCCCGGCAGTGGCCACTAACACACTCTTGACACTCTCGGGACTGATGGAGTCGCTGGGCAATCGGATTGGCTGGCAGCTCCAGAGGGCGGGGCTTCCCCCCCAGTGAGGGTTGGAAGTCCCACACTGGCCCTGTAAGCCTGCCTGCAGTTCTTTAAGGCTGCAGGGTGGTGTAGAGCAGGTCGGTTCCATGCCCTCTTAGCTTCCGGCTATGGGGGTAGCAAGCCATCCACACACCCACCCCACCCCCCCCCATATTTTTCAGTCCTTGGTCTTCACATTTAGGAAAGTATATATTTGCACTGGAGTCAGTACAGCGAAGGTTCTCTAAATTGGCCCCTGGGATGAGTGGATTGTCCTATGATGAGAGGCTAAATAAATTGGGCCTATATTCTCTAGAGTTTAGAAGAATGAGAGGCAATCTCATTAAAACCTACAAAATATTGAATGGTCTCACAGGAAAGACACTTAGAGATTTTTCTACTTGTCAGGGAATCTAAAACACAGGAGCACAGTCTCAGGATAAGGGGCAGATCATTTCGGACTGAGATGAGGAGAAATTTTACTTCAGTGAAAGGGCTGTGAACCTCTGGAATTCTCCACCTTAGTGCTGTGGATGCTTCATCATTGAATACATTTAAGGCTGAGATGGGCAGATTTTTGGTCTCAGGGAATTAAAGGATATGGGGACCGGGCAGGAAAATGGAGTCGAAGCCCAAGATCAGCCATGATTGCGTGGAATGACAGAGCAGGCTCCACGGGCCATATGGTCTACTCCTGCTCCAATTTCTTGCGTTCCTATGATGTCAGTCAGCCACCTAATGTTAATACAGTCATTTCTCAGCTGTTGGTGACCTGACTGTATTAAAAGTCAGTTCTGTGGCACTCCTCGTGGAGTGGGTAAATCTAAATGTAAATACATTGAATATAAAGTACTCATGCCTAGGCTAAGTACTTTGACATGTGAGGAAGGGAATTCCCTTAACTGACATCTAGTGGCCTTTTCTCACACAGAACACAAATTACTGTAGCTACACGTCCTTGAAAGGTGATACTTTAAAGAACAAAAGGGTTGAAATTTCTCTCATTTTGTACTCCTGCCAATTTCTTTGGTATAATTATCAACAAGAGGAGTTTTATCCCCTCGGTTTCTTAAGAATTAAAACAATACATGTCATACGATGAAATGCACAGGCTAGAAATTACAGTTGATGATATACGACATGAAAGTAAAATAATTGGGTTAACACCTCTACGAAAATAACAGAGCAAAGCATTTAATATGAGTTTGTTAAATGTTCATACGATAACATTGTCAACAGTCACTTCCAGTGCTTAAAGTTCAAAATACTTAACCTGCTCACCTTTTTCTCTGAGGCTGCTTTAGAAGGGGTATGGGATCTTGTGTGAGACTTAAAAATGTATTAAAACTAAACAGATGATCTAGCCATTTGTCTCAATGAAGTAGTCCCCATGGTCCCTCAGGATACCCCTGCCAAAGCAACCCCCTCCTGTGCCAATTGCAATCCTTGTTGATCCACCTCACTTACCTTGTTGCAGCTTGTTTCTGTGGATCCCCCATAGCAATTTGACCCCATCACCCAACACCCAACCCCCACAACTCTGCATTCCCATCCGCCATCATTGGCATAAAAATCTCCCGGACTTCACACTCTGGGGCTTGGGGTGGTTGGAAAAGGGCTATAGGAGAGTTGGGAGGAAGGGGATTGGAGGAGGAGTTTAGGGAGGGAGTTGGGAGGAGGGGGTTGTGGGTGAGTTTTGGAGAGTTGACGATATTGTGGATCACTGTCTGCTTTAATTGGTCCCCAATTCCCACCCAGAGTTAAAGTTGACCCTCTAGTTTCACAGGTGGAATGTACTTTGAGGCACGATATAAGAGGGCAACCAGTATATTTGGGAACTATACCTAGGAAGAATTAGGACCTCCAGCAGAAAAGAGGGGAAGGAAAACCATTTTGAAAAAAATACATATGAACTTTTGAAATAGGAGCAGGAGTAGGCCACTCGGCCCTTCGAGCCTGCTCCGCCATTCAACAGGATCATGGCTGATCTGATTGTAACCTCGACCCCACATTCCCACCTACCTCCAATGATCTTCCACCTCTTTGCTTATGAAGAATTGATCGATCTTTGCCTTAAAAATATTCAGAGTCTGCTTCTACCATCTTTTGAAGAAGAGTTCCAAAGACTCCCTACCCACTGAGAGGAAAAAATTTCTCCTCATCTCTGTCTTAAATGTGTCTTAAATAGTAACCCTTAGTTCTAGATTCTCTCACAAGAGGAAACATCCTCTCCACATCCACACTGTCAAGACCCCTCAGGATCTTATATGTTTCAATCAAGTCGCCTCTTACTCTTCTGCACTGGAGTGCTGCATTGGGCTGCAGTAGAATGCTTAAGTTGGAGTTTGGGACTGAGGGAGTTTGGTGAGGAGGGAACAAGGTGATCCTTTGAGTACCATGAGTACGGATGGGTAAGTATTTACTGCTTTTATTGCTTATAGTTTTTAAGGTCTTATTTTGTGGTTCATTGTTTGTAAGGGCTATATTCTGTAACAACAAGGAGCAGGGAAGAAGGGCCCTAGAGTAATTGATATTATTTGATATTAAGCATCTTCCAAAAGGGTTAATTTAATTTAAAGGGGTAAGTCATGGCAGGAGAGCTCAAAGCCATGGTGTGCTCCTCCTGCTCTATTGTGGGAAGCCGGGAACATTTCCTGTGCCCTGGACCAGCATGTGTGCAGGAAGTGTCTCCTGGTGCAGCTCCTGGAAGCCCAGGTTTTGGAGTTGGAGCAGCAGCTGGGGACATTGTGGAGCATCCGTGAGACAGAGATTATCGTGGATAGCACATATAGAGAGATGGTCACACTGCAGGCTAAAAGTCCACAGGCAGGAAGGGAATAGGCGACCACTAGGCAAAGCAAGAGGACTAGGCAGGCAGTGCAGGAATGTCCTATGGCTATTTCTCTACAAAACAGTTATACCGCTTTGGATACTGTTGAGGGGAATGATCTTTCAGGGGAAAGCAGCAACAGCCAAATTCATTCCACCACAGTTGGCTCTGCTGCATAGGGGAGGTGTAAAAAGTGTGGGAATGCAATAGTTATAGGGGATTCAATTGTAGGGGAAATAGACAGGTGTTTCTGTGGCCGCAAACAAGACTCCATTATGGTTTGTTGCCTCTCTGGTGCTAGGGTCAAGGATACAGGACATTCTGAAGGGGGAGGGTGAACAGCCAGTGGTCATGGTACATATTAGTACAAACGACACAGGTAAAAAAATGGGATTAGGTCCTAAAAGCAGAATATAGGGAGTTAGAAAGTAAGTTGAAAAGTAGGACCTCAAAGGTAATGATCTCAGGATTATTACCAGTATCACATGCTAGTCGAGCAGGATATATTGGATGAATACGTGGCTGAAGAGATGGTGTGAGGGGGAGGGTTTTAGATTCCTGGGACATGGGACCAGTACAAACTGGATGGGTTACACGTGTGCAGGACAGGGACTGATGTCCTAGGGGGAATATTTGCTAGAGTGGTTGAGGAGGGTTTAAACAAAAATGGTAGGGGGATGGGAATCTATGCAAGGAGTCAAAGGAAGGGGAATCAAGGACACAACAAAAGACAGAATGGGGAATAAGAAAAGTGATAGGCAGAGAAATCAGGGGCAAGAATCAAATAAGGCCTCAGTGAAAAATAGTGGGAACAGGACACGTAATGTTAAAAAGACAAGTCTTAAGGCCTTGTGCCTTAACACGAGGAACATTTGCAATAAAGTGGATGAATTAACCGCGCAAATAGACGTAAACAGGTCGGGATTTAGTCGGGATTACGGAGACATGGCTGCAGGGTGACCAGGGATGGGAGCTGAACATCTAGGGGTATTCAGTATTTAGGAAGGACAGACAAAAAGGAAAAGGCGGTGGAGTTGCATTGCTGGCTAAAGAGAAACTAACATAATAGTGAGGAAAGATATTAGCTCCAACAATGAGGAATCTACATGGGTAGAGCTGAGAAACACTAAGGGGCAAAAAACATTAGTGGGGGTTGTATATAGACCCCCAAACTGTAGTGGTGAAGTTGGGAATGGCATTAAACAGGAAATTAGAGCCACACAGAACATTTATAATTACATGTGACTTTAATCTGCATATAGAAAAAAAAATTCAGTGTGATTTGGACAAGCTGAGTGAATGGGCAAATGCACGGCAGATGCAGTATAATGTGGATAATTGTGAGGTTATCAACTTTGGTAGCAAAAACAGGAAGGGAGATTATTATCTGAATAGCTATAAATTGAGAGAGGGGAATGTGCAACGAGACCTGGGTGTCCTCGTACACCAGCTGCTGAAGGTAAGCATGCAGGTGCAGCAGGTGGTAAAGAAGACACATGGCATGTTGGCATTCACAGGGAGAGGATTCGAGTACAGGAGCAGGGATGTCTTGCTGCACTTATACAGGGCCTTGGTGAGACCTGGAATATTGTGTGCAGTTTTGGTCTCCTTATCTGAGGAGGGATGTTCTTGCTATAGAGGGAGTGCAGCAAAGTTCTACCAGACTGATTCCTGGGATGGCGGGACTGACATATGAGGAGAGATTGAGTCAGTTAGGATTATATTCACTGGAGTTCAGAAGAATGAGGGGGGATCTCATAGAAATCTATAAAATTCTAACAGAACTCGACAGGGTAGGTGCAGGAAGGATGTTCCCGATGGTGGGGGACACCCAAACCAGGGGTCACAGTCTGAGGATACGGGGTAGACCATTTAGGACTGAGATGAGGAGAAATTTCTTTACCCAGAGAGTGGTGAGTCTGTGGAATTCATTACCATAAAAAGTAATTGAGGCCAAAACATTGTATGTTTTTGAGCAGGCTCGAAGGGCAGAATGGCCTACTTCTGCTCCTATTTTCTATGTTTCTAAACTCCAGTGTATACAAGCCTAGCCCGTCCAACCAAAATCTAACTGATTTCAAGCTAAATCGATGAGGGGTAAAAAAGGGAAGACAAACTGAGGCAAAACATTTCTGTCCTCAGAGAAGCAACAGTAGAAACCCAAAGCAGGAAGTCCTCCTTGTCTGTTTGCCCAGGAGTCAGTGGACCTATTAAAGTAGAGGGGAAGAAAACTATTTAAAAAGAAAAGGCATTTTATCTTCAAAAATTAAGCAATTTAAAAAATAAATAATTATAATGATGGAAGCACAAATTGTGAATAATGGTTTTAAAGCAGGTCTTAATGAACAAGAATTCACAAGCTTATCATGGTTCCTAACACACAAGGGAGCATTATGACACAAGATGAAGTAGAGTGCTGAAACTGACTACGGCTGTGCAAGAACCTAGTTAAACACATACAAATTTAGTTCACAAGTACAAGCTGCTGATGAATATAGATGCTTTTTCTTCATTAAATATTTCAATTTATATTTTCAATTACTGCCTCAGATTCTCTTGATGTCACAGCATGAGTTGGTGAAGAACATTGGGGGAGGGTTTGAGGCTGGTTTCTGAGGTTTTCAGTTAATTATAATCTAACTTTGGTTAACCAATTTTCGTTGGTTTGGAAACGTGTAAAGAATAAATTTGATCAAATTATTAACTAATAGACATAAATCATGCCAAAGAATTTAGTGTATATTTTCCTTTGAGAGATCTTGTGATACAGTGATGGTGGTGAAGTGGTAATATCTCTGGTCTAGTAAGCCAGAGGCCCAGGCTAATGCCCTAGGGACATGGATTCAAATCCCATCCTGGCAGTTCATGGAGTTTGTTATATGTTCAGTAGGTCTCACAAAAAGGTTCTGAGTCTTGTATGGTTGAACATTAAGCGTTTATTGATAACATGTAGCTATGTACATATATACAAGGAAAAGCCCAAGCTAACTCCATGCTTGCTGCTGCACAGATCTCTGTCCAGTCCACAACTGACCCAAGTCTCAGGTCATGTGTCCCTTTGCATCACACCATGGGTGGCACTGATTCCCAGTACCACATTAACCATTGCTTTGCCAGATACCCTTATATGACACCTCCCCCAAGTCTTTAAACCGACCTATTTACATTACAACCGTGCTACCCCTTCTCCCAACTCAAGTCTCTGACTTTATAAACTCAGATGGTCTGGAGACTTGACAATTCCTCCAGATCTCATTCTGGTCACTTTCAGAAGAGTGGTAGGCTTAGTTGATTTGGGCAAACTTTGTTGAGTTGGAGTTTGAGTTGCAGCCTTTGTTTCTGGCACTTGTTTGTTTTCATCTGATATGCTTTTTCCAGTCCCTCGAGTTGAATGTCTCTTTGTCAACTCCCAATCTGCTCTGCACAGGGACCACCTGCTTGCTCCATTCTTTCTGGGGAGAGTATTCGTTCCGTTCATTTATGGTACCGCCACAGTTTTTCTTTTTCCATGTTGTTTGCCATGATCTTTGTGAGAGTTGATGTTGTCTGTCTCTGTTGTTTGGATGTTCCTCATCAATGGGCTCACTTTGCATTTTGGCTTTTTTCACGACACTGTGTTCTTCTGTGTGTCTCCGTGCCTCACTGTGGTATGCTCTGGTGAGCTGATGGTCACTGTTTCCTGGCTCCAGCATCATCTTGCAGCTTTGTGCGTTGGCTGGAGGTTGCAGTATCTGTGCTGTGGTGTTTACAGGTAGTGTGACAGCAACAATTGAAGACTGGGGTTGGGGCTCATTCTTCTGTTACTGGTCATTTTCCTATGTGTCTTCCACTCGAGGTACAGTGGTAATTATCTGAAGGTTTGGCTGGTTTGGTCAAAGAGGAGCTTTGCCGCCTGTAAAGTAATTGGACAAACCGGCTCTGCAAAGAGTGAAGACAATTCAGAGCTGAAGTCCTAGCCATGAGTCTCCTTACTGGTGGATCTCTCTGGAACTTGCAGTCACATGTAGCTGACAACAGAGGTTGTCTTGTCATCTTCTGCTGTTTTAAGAAGGGCTTCTTTGCTCAAGAGAGAAAATGATTGGTTTTGGATGACGTACATGATTTGAATATCTGCTTGTCGCTAGGAACCATGCCTATGAATGGAAGTCAGATTCCTCCGGACTCATAGAGTGGTGTCTTTCATAGCCAGAGGTCTCTCAGCCATGGTTTCTTCTTCGAGAGGATCATAACACTGGCTCCCATGTCCAATTTGAATTTGATTATGTGACCACTTACGGAGATGTCCGCATTCCAAAAAGAGACTCCAGGATCCTTGACCTCACCCAAGAACCACGGTTGGGACTCTTCCTGTGTGGTAGAGGAAGAGACCCAACCTCTTGTGGATTGTCTTGTGATCCTCTAGTCTTCTGGGTGTCTTAGGTTTGTATAGCTTTCTGAAATGTCCCAGGTGGTTGCAGTTGAAACTCTGCACCAAGATTGCTGGACATTGCTCTCACCTGTGAGGTCGTTTGGCTCCACAGTGCTGACATGGTCACCCATCCTCTTGTAGGCAGTTTGGGTATTGCCTTCCTTGGGCTGGAGTCTCTCTGCCCCTTTGCTGCTTTACTATCTGGACAGTTGGGGTTGTTCCGTACCATGGTTTGCTTTTGCCACGTAAAATAAATCAATGCTGTTGGCAGATTTCAGATTGTCTGACTCTTTGAAAGGCCTTTTCTAGAGTCAGATCTTTCTTGGCCTGTAGTATGTCTAAAAAGGCATAGTCAGCCACTCCAATAACAGTTCTGTCCCTTATGACTTCTGACTTAAGGTCACTGTAGTCACAGCCTTCAGCCAATGTGTATGATTGGTTTATAAAAGAGTCAACTGGTTCTCCAGGCTGTTGGCAATGTTTGTTGAATTCTGGTCCCTCGAAAATGTTGTTGCCTCTAAGATTAAAATATGTATCAAATCATTTCAGAACTTCATCAAATTTATCTGAGAATTTGTTCATTCCTTGCCTAGCAATAATATTGTTGGCTATTGGCCTGACTGAATAAAGTAGTTTTTCATTTGTTCAGCTTCTGTCTTTTTATCAAATCCTGAAACTATCATGTATCTTTAGAATATTTTCCACCAAAGGGCGGAGTCATTGGTCCCATAGGCAGCGGGTGTCATGGCAGGCAGGTGGGGTCAATTCAGCATGAGGGGTAGAAATCAGTTTCATGCCAGCATTGAATCACAGCGGGATCATCCGATGGTGTCCGCCATGGTGGAATGCAAATCACGCTGAAGGCCGGCGAGAATCCAATTTGCATACCATTAAAGGGATACAAAGTAAGGCCCAACTGGAATCATCCCCTCACACCTAATTTGCTGTTACACCAGCAGGAAAACATGCTGACCCAGGACACATCTGCACAAGTGTGACATGCAGAAGCCAGGACTTGCTTATGGGCCTTACTCAGATCGCGGACATCCAAGGAGAAGAAGATGCTGGAGCCTTACAGCTACTGGACCCTGGAGGAACACATGCATCGCATGCTGGTTGGATCCTTATAGACATGGCTCCACCATGAAGCAGCTAACGGAAGGTGGGAAGTCTCCGTTGATGCCTTGGGTCTGCTTCAAAACATCACGGTTGGCAATGGATGATCATCAGTGGGGACGAGGGGAGAGGAAGGTCTAGCTGTGAGTGGGAGAGGGAGGTGTACCAGGGGGATGGAAAAGGAAGGCCTAGGTGTGACTGGGAGAGAAAGGTGTACAGGGGTGGGGGGTGGGGTTGGAGGAAGGGGAACAAAGGTGTCAGGGGTTGAGGTTGGGAGGGGGAGGAGAGAGTAACTGGGGAGAATGCAGCAAATGGGGAGGTAGGTGTAAGGGAGGGAGTTTGGAGGGGGGGAAAGTGTCTGGGGGAAGGAGGGAGTAAGGGTGGAGGAGAGATTAAGGGGGGGATGTTCAGGTGAACATTCAAGGGAGGGGTCTGTGGAGTCAATGACTGCCTCCTGGGGAGCAAACTGAGGAAGGGCATAGTAGGAGGGAATGGTGAGTGTGAGAGGGGAGAGAGGGAGCTGGTAGGGTGGGAGGGTGAAGGTGCATCGGTAGTGGTAGAAGAGATAGTGAGGGTGGTTGGTGGGGACTCGGAGGCAGACACAGACCCTGGGAGTGGGAAAGAGGAGGTCAGGGAGATCATTGTTGATGTGGGTTGGATTCTCGGGAAGGTAGGGAACGCGCATGTTTACCTCACATCCTGGAAAGAAAAGGGTTCGTTGGTAAGTGACAGTGGGGAGGTGGAAGGTGATGCCAGAGGGTTTGACAATGATGAGGAAATTGAATGGGTGACTCGGGGAGGGGAAAGGATGAGATAACTGATGATATACTTGGTTATCGAAATTGCAAGTGAACAGAGCCTCTTGTTGGACGGGCACAAGTGCTGCATGGGAGAGTGATCAGTGGGTGGGTGGAGATGCAGGTCAACTCAGATGGACAACTGAAAGAGAAACCCAGCAGGTAGCATTGAAAATGCTCAGGACAGTGAGATGAACGTGATGGATGAAGGCCCCATGTGCATGGGAGAGTGCTTGTACGAGGCTCCAAAAGGCTCTGCCACACACACACTTCTCCCTCCAGACCATTTGTGGTCTGGCTATGTGTAGCTGAACTGCAAGTGGGGGTGGATGCAGTGGGACAACTTGCAAGGCTGAAAGACAACATTACACATTATTCAGTGAAAGTGAATCTATTTTCAAGTTAAGTGACAATATGTGTTCACCCGTACAACCACTTATGATTAGAATTTCTCAACTTTTCTAGGCCTACCACTTCTTCTAGGTGCTGCCCTGACATCTGCAGCAGAGGTGGACACAGCCTGTGCAATGGTTGTCCCTGTTGCCTCTGATGACTTCTGAGTGTATCCTCTGCAGAGCTGAGGCCTTGAGGGCCCCAGCTTGCTTTGGCTGTCTTCCTCTGGAGCTCACGTCCTCATCCCGTCTATCACTCCGCTCATCGCACAAAAAATCCATGCATGAAAATCATTGGAGAGCGTGTGCAGGACACATAGCACTGCATGGAATGGTTGACTTACTCTGGCGGAATGGATGAGATCATTCATCCTCTTCCTATGCTGGATGGCTGACACGCTCTGTGCTTGGTGGCGCTGACTGCCGTTGCTACCGCCTCCCAGATCAGATTGGTGACTCTGGTGGACCTCCTGCAGCCAGAGTGGGAGTAGAAGACAGCACGGCAGCCTTCCACTGTGTCCAGCGAGCACCCAAGAGAGGCGTCACTAAATTTGGGGGCTGCCGTCTTCCTTGCTTTCGGGGCCATCTGTTGACTGGAGCAGTCCTGGTCTGGAAACATGAAGTATGCTGCGCTTTGATGCACTTTAAACATGGGGCCTGGATCGAGGAAGCGCTGAGGTCATGGCGTGGCAGGCAAATCTGAGCCCGCCCACCAGCAACCCAGCATGCTTCCCCATGAATGCATTATTAATGAGGCGGGATACGCCGGGAAGGGGATGATAAAGTGCGGCCAGCAGGTAAAACGTTAATTTTCATGCCCACTACCTCACTTAATACAAATCTGGTACGATTCTGCCCATTGTCCCCAATTTTATGTTTTTTTGGTCTGGCCCTGAGATCAATCCAAATGGGCCTGGTAATGTTGATTTGCTCTTCGTGGTTGCTTTAAAGTTCAGGTGAGTGCAGATTTTAATGCTGTGCAGGTTTTAAACATGGTGCCGCAGTAACCATTTTTTCAGAGTCTTCTTTGTCGTGTTTTGGCAGGTTTCCACAATGATGGCGGTCCTGATTGCTTTAGGGTTTAGTTTTTTTGCAGTGATTTGGTAACTCAACAGTTTGGAGTCTTCACTGCAATATTGAAGGATTTTTGGGTGCTTTACAGTAGATTACTCACTTTGGCTGAGGTTTTTAAATCTTCCACTTCTATATTTTTCTTACAACGAGCTTGGCTGCCACATGGTACGGCACCAGTTCTAAACCTAGGCTGCCATGGTGCTTTCGCAAAGGGGCTGCTCTGACATTTTTACAGCACAGGAGCCTTTTGAACTTGTCCTGGCTTAGAACTGAATTTTTTGCTCACCCCTGCTAGGTCCTTTGACTCTACTCTCTGTGGGCATTCATAAAGGACCGCCACAAAATTTCGTGGAGTCCTCAGTTGCACAGTGGAGTTTTTTCTTCTGCCTTTCTGATTTCAATTCTGCACTGGAGGTGATATCCCTCTGGATCTCCACTTCAGGTGCTTTCAGTCAGGTCAGGGTGCTACTCTTTTAATTTTCCAGCTTTTGAATTTTTGCTCCAGCTTCTCTGAGGTTCTGGGGTTTTCCATTAGCTGCCACCATGTTGTATATTTTATGTCCTGTGGGTCCCACAAAAGTCTTGTGTGGTTGAACATTATATGTTTATTGATAACACATGGCTAAGTACAAATATATAGGTTATAGCCCAAGTTATGAGCTAACTCCATGTTTGCTTCTACACAGGTCTCTGTCCAGTCCACAAGCGACCCTAGTCTCAGGCCATGTGTCTCTTCACATCAGACTAGGGTTAGTAGTGGTTCCCAGTCCCACATCAACCCTTGCTATGCCAAATACACTTATATTACAGAATTTAAATTCAATTCATAAAAAGTCTGGAATTGAAAGCTAGCCTCAGTAACAGTGACCATGAAACTATCGTCAATTAACATAAATCCCATCTGGTTCACTAATGTCCTTTAGGGCAGGAAATCTGTCAGCCTTATCAGGTTTGGCCTACACGTGATTCCAGTTCCACAACAATGTGGTTGACTCTTAATTGCCCTCTGAAATGGCCTAGCAAGCCATTCAGTTCAAGGGTGATTAGGGATGGACCAGGGACACCCACATCCATGAAACAATAAGTGAAAAAAGGACAAATTTGGCCTGCCTGATGAGAATCTTGAATGAGAATTTGAAATAGGCTTTTCTCTGCAGAAAAATGTGTGAAAGAAAACACATACTTCTTTTAAGGCTTAAGATGGTGATAATTTTTGATAAAGTCTTGGAATTTTGAAATCTTCAGGAATTTGAAAGTTTGTAAAGATCAAATTTGTACTTAGAAAGAAGTAACATAAAGATAATGTTTCAATAGCAACAATAATTTGGGATTTATATAGTGCCTTTAACATAGAAGAATATCCCAAGCTACTTCACTTATGCCTAATTGGACAAGGATTAAAAATGTTGTTAGGAAAACAAAAAACAGCTAACTATAGGCCAGTTAACTTAGCATCTGTTATTGGGAAAATGTTGGGGTCTATTATAAAGGATGTAATAGCAGAGCATTTAGGAATGCATAATATAATCAAGCAGAGTCAGCATGGCTTCATGAAGGGAAAATCATGCCTGACAATTTTATCAGAATTCTTTGAGAAGGTAACAAGCAGGATAAATAAAGGGGAACCACGAGATGTAATATATTTGGATTTCCAAAAGGCGTTTGATAAGGTACCACATATAAGGCTACTTAATAAGACAAGAACCCATGACATTGGGGGTAGTATATTAGCATGGATAGAGGAATGGCTAACTAATAGAAGACAGAAAGTTGGATATAGCGGGTGGGCATTTTCAGGATGGCAACCTGTAACAAGTGGAGTGCCACAGGGATCTATATATATTAATGGCTTGGATGAGGGAAATGAATGTACTATTGCCAAGTTTGCAGATGACACAAAAATAAGTGGGAAGGCAAGTGGTGAGGATGACACAAAGAGTCTATAGAGGGTTGTGGACAGGTTAAGTGAGTAGGCAAAAATGTGGCAGATGGAATATAATGTGGGAAAAGGTGAGGTTATGCACTTTGGCAGGAAGAATAGAGGAGCTGAATATTATTTAAATGGAGAAAGACTGAAGAAAGCTGCAGCACAGAGGGATTTGGGGGTCCTTGTGCATGAATCCCAAAAAGCCAACATACAAGTTCAACAGGTAATCGGGAAGGCAAATGGAATGGTAGCCTTTATTTCAAAGGGAATGAAGTATAAAAATAGGAAAGTCTTGCTAAAACTATACAAGACACTAGTTAGACCACACCTAGAATATGTGAACAATTTTGGTCCCCTTATCTAAGGAAAGACAAACTGGCATTGGAGGCAGTCTGGAGAAGGTTCACTTGGTTGATCCCGGTATGGGGGGATTTTCTTATGAGGAGAGGTTGAGGAGTAGGTTGGACCTGTACTCATTGGAATTTAGAAGAACGAGAGGCGGCCTTATTGAAACATATTAGATTCTTAGGGCTTGACAGGATAGATGCTGAGAGGTTGTTTCCCCTTGTGGGAGAGTCTAGGACCAGAGGGCATCATCTCAGAGTAAGGGGTCACCCATTTAAGACAGAGATGAGGAGGAATTTCTACTCTCAGAGGGTAGTCAATCTGTGGAATTCTTTACTGCAGCGGGCTGTAGAGGCTGGGTCATTAAGTATATTCAAGGCTGAGATAGACAGATTTTTAATCAGTAAGGGAATCAAAGGTTATGGGGAAATGGCTACAATGTGGAGTTGAGGATTATCAGGTCAGCCATGACCTCATTGAATGGCGGTGCAGACTTGATGGGTCGAATGGCCTACTTCTGCTCCTACGCCTTATGGCCTTATGGTCTTTCTTCTGAAGAAACTACAAATATATAGAGAATAAATACCACATTATTAAGAACAAATATGGAAGTGATGATTCAGAACTTGTAATCATTTACCTTAGGATATTTGTATGTGTATGAAAAACACTTTTACCTAAACTCCTTCCATGTTCGCAGACAACGAGGAGACTAGCATGATCTTGTGAATAAGAGCTAACATGGAGAAAAATTGTGACTGAAAATTTGAATTATTATTTTATCTTGTTTTCATCCCGATGGCTCCTTCCTTTGTGTCATGTTTACACAACCTCTCAAGAGCTTCATGTTATTTTTTTTATCTTGAGGAAACTGCAGATTTACCAAAGGATATATTTTACCAATGATAATTAATTTTGGGTTAGGATGCAAAGTGTTATATTTTTCTATGAAGAGTTTAGAACTGGATGAAAGATGAATATGTTGCTCACACTTAACATTCTTTGAATGAAGGCATGTTCCATGTATTGTATTAATTGCAAGGACACATGAGCTTTGAAGACATAGAGACACTTTAATGAAATTAATCCTCAGCGGCACAGAATGGAAAAAAAAGTCAGATGGGATGTAAAGCAGGCTGCCATGAACGACGGGCAATTTCACTGCTGTGTTGAGTTACAAAACCTCTCAGACATCAATTTTTATGTTTAATTCAGAGGTAAGCAAGTTTACAGCAGAAAATGATCTGCCATCACCTAAGTTCATAATGCTTCACACATCTGTGGTGACTATGATAACTTACATCACCCTGGTGCTTCATGAAGAGAGCTTGGTTAATATTTTCAAAATGCAAGTAGATTCTTCAAATGGGGACACTTATAATAAGTTGGAGGACATGCTTTTTTAGAATGACTAGAGTGCTATATCAAAGGTCCTCACAAGATGTGCTATTATATAAGAACAGAGCCTTTACTTCTTAATACCTCTTCCCAACAGGCATTAAGCTTTCAGCTGTCTAGGCAGAAGCTGTTTTACCAGACCAGTCCCCGTAAGGACACAAAATTGAACCAAAATTGAATATCTGATCTTGTACATGTTTTAATTATTCCTTGTGGAGAAATGGTATAAGTAGGCACACCTGGAGGTTAACTACAGGCAGAGGCCCAGATTTTCGCCACGACAGAGAGTTTGTCTATTGTGGCAAAAATCCTGAAAATGGCTGAAATTTCTAAGGGGAGGTGGTATTGTTGCTGGACTAGTAATCCAGAGACCCAGGATTTGCTCTGGGGACCTGGGTTTGAATCCTGCAGATGGTGGAATTTGAGTTAATAAAAATCTGGTATTAAAAGTCTAATGATGACCATGATACCATTGTCAACTGTTGTAAAAACCCATCTGTTTCATTAATGCCCTTTAGTGAAGGCAATCTGTTGTCCTTCCCTGTTCTGGCCGACATGCGACTCCAGGCCCACAACGTTGTGGTTGACTCTTAAATGGCCTAGCAAGCCTCAAAACAGGAATGAAACTAGATGGACCACCCGGTAGTGACATAGGCACCAGAAACGACAACGGCAATCTCAGCCCAGCCGACCCTGACCCTTACTAACATCTGTGGGCCAGTGCCAAAATTGGGAGAGCTGTCTCACAGACTAGTCAAGCAGCAGCCTGACATAGTCATCCTCACAGAGTCATATCTTCTCCATAATGTCCCAGATACCACCATCACCATCCCTGGGTGTGTTCTGTCCCACCAGCAGGACAGACCCAGCAGAGGTGGCGGCACAGTGATATACAGTTGGGAGAGAGTTGCCCTGGGAGTCCTCAACATCGACTCAGGACCCCTTGAAGTCTCATGGTATCAGATCAAACATGGGCAAGGAAACATCCAGCTGATTACCACTTACTGCCCTCCCTCAGCTAATGAATCAGTGCTCCTCCATGTTGAACACCACTTGCAGGAAGCACTAAGGGTGGCAAGGTCACAGAATGTACTCTGGTTGGGGGACTTCAATGCCCATCACCAAGAGTGGCTCGAAAGCACCACTACTGACTGAGCTGGCTGAGTCCTAAAGGACACAGCTGCTAGACTGGGTCTGCGGCAGGTGATGAGTGAACCAACAAGAGGGGAAAATATACCTGACCTCATCCTCACCAAGCTGCCTGCTGCAGATGCATCTGTCCATGACAGTATCAGTAGGAATGACTACCACACAGTCATTGTGGAAATGAAGTCCCGCTTTCACATTGAGGATACCCTCCATTGTGTTGTGTGGCACTACAACCGTGCTAAGTGGGATAGATCCAGTAACTCAAGACTGGGTATCCATGAGGCACTGTGGGCCATCAGCAGCAGCAGAATTGTACTTGGCCACAATCTGTAACCACATGAACAGGCATATCCCCCACTCTACCATTACCATCAAGCCAGGGGATCAATCCTGGTTCAATGAAGAGTGCAGGAGGGCATGCCAGGAGCAGCACCTAAAAATGAGGTGTCAACCTAGTGAAGCTATAATACAGGGATACTTGACTGCCAAACGGCGTAAGCAGCAAGTGATTGACAGGGCTAAGTGATTGCATAACCAACGGATCAGATCTAAGCTCCGCAGTCCTGCCACATCATGTCATGAATGGTGGTGGACAATCAAACAACTCACTGGAGGAGGTGGCTCCACAAATATCCCCATCCTCAATGATGGAGGAGCCCAGCACATCAGTGCAAAAGATAAGGCTGAAACATTTGCTACAATCTTCAGCCAGACTTGCCGAATGAATGATCCATCTCAGCCTCCTCCAGAGGTCCCCAGCATCACAGATGCCAGTCTTCAGCTAATTCAATTCAATCAACATGATATCAAGAAATGGCTGAAGGCAATGGATAGTGCAAAGGCTATGGGCCCTGACAATATTCCAGCAATAGTACTGAAGACGTGTGCTCCAGGACTTGCCGTGCCCCTAGCCAAGTTGTTCCAGTACAGCTATAACACTGGCATCTACCCAGCTATTTGGAAAATTGCTGAGGTATGTCCTGTATACAAAAAGCAGGACAAATCCAACCCTGCCAATTAGTGTCCCATCAGTCTACCCTCGATCATCAGTAAAGTAATGGAAGGGGTCATCAACAGTGCTGTCAAGCAGCACTTGCTTAGCAATAACCTGCTCACTGAAGCCCAGTTCAGGCTCCACCAGGGTCACTTAGCTCCTGACCTCATTACAGCATTGGTTCAAGTGGACAAGAGAGCTGAACTCCCAAGGTGGGGTGAAAGTGAGTGCCCTTGACATCAAGGCCACATTTAACTGAGTGTGGCATCAAGCAGCCCTAGAAAAACTGGAATCAATGGAAATCGAGGGAAAACTCCGCTGGTTGAAGTCACACCTAGCATAAAGGAAAATGGTTGTGGTTGTTGGAGGTCAGTCATCTCGGCTCCAGAACATCACTGCAAGAGTTCCTCAAGGTAGTTTCCATGGCCCAACCATCTTCAGCTGCTTCATCAATGACCTTGCTTTCATCATAAGGTCAGAAGTGGGGATGTTCGCCGATGATTGCACAAGATTCAGCACCATTCGTGACTCCTCCGATACTGAAACAGTCCATGTCCAAATGCAGCAAGGCCTGGACAATATCTAGGCTTGGGCTGACAAGTGGCAAGTAACATTCATGCCACTCAAGTGCCAGGCAATGAACATCTCCAAGAAGAGAGAATCTAACCATCGCCCCTTGACGTTCAATGGCACTACCATCACTGAATCCCCCACTATCAACATCCTGGGGGTTACCATTGACCAAAAACTGAACTGGACTAGCCATATAAATACTGTGGCTACAAGAGTAGGTCAGAGGCTAGGAACCTTGCCATGAGTAACTCACCTCATGACTCCCCAAAGACTGTCCACCATCTACAAGGTGCAAGTCAGGAGTATGATGGAATACTCTCCATTTGCCTGGATGTGTGCAGCTCCCCCAAACACTCAAAAAGCTTGACACCGTCCAGGACAAAGCAGCCCACTTGATCGGCATCTTTTCTACAAACATTCACTCCCTCCACCACCGATGAACAGTGGCAACAATGTGTACCATCTACACGATGCACTGCAAGAATTCACCAAGACTACTTGGACAGCACCTTCCAAACCCATGACCTCTACCACCTAGAAGGACAAGGGCAGCAGATAGTTGGGAACACCACTACCTGCAAGTTCCCCTCCAAGTTATTCACCATCCTGACATGGAAATATATTGCCGTTCCTCCACTGTCGCTGGGTTAAAATCCTGGAACTCCCTTCCTAACAGCACTG
This sequence comes from Carcharodon carcharias, assembly GCF_017639515.1. Lineage (NCBI taxonomy): Eukaryota > Metazoa > Chordata > Chondrichthyes > Lamniformes > Lamnidae > Carcharodon > Carcharodon carcharias. The sequence continues at coordinate 50,127,179 of NC_054471.1, read as the reverse complement.
TGGGTGTACCTACACCACATGGACTGCAGCGGTTCAAGAAGGCAGCTCACGACCACCTTCTCAAGGGCAATTAGGAATGGGCAATAAATGCTGTCCTAGCCAGTGAAGCCCACAACCCATTAACGAGTAAAAAAATGTCCCATACCTGAACTTGGCATTGCCCATCTTTACGGGGGTGAGACTGGAGTTGGGCTGGGGTTCACGCATGCTGATTCATGGAGGCAGATGGCCATTTAAATTACCAGCTGCCTTCACTGAAGTGATATTTTGGAAGAACAGGAATGTTGGAATCGGAGTGTGCAGATTAGAATAGGTAAGAAGAGGTCTGAACTTGGTACATTCTTATGGATAGCCAGAGTACCCCTTTGGAGTTCCAGGACAACTTTGGGAGAGGTAAAGCACCCTTTGGGATTATTAAATGTGAACGTGCTTATGCACTTTTTATGCAAAAAACTTATTGGAACTGTCTAGCTGTGAAAGAGCTGTCCAGCTGTCCAGGAACTGTTCAGCTGTCCAGGAGATGCCCAGCTGTCCAGCAGATGTCCATTTGTCCAGGTGCTGTCAAGTGTGAAGAGGTGTCCAGCTGTTCAGGAACAGTCCAGCTGTCAAGGAAATGTTAAGGAGCTGCCCAGCTGTCAAAGGTATCCAGGAAGTGTCAAATCTGTCAAAGCTATCCAGGAAATGTCAAAGCTGTCGAGGAACTATCCAAGGATACTAGGTGAGTTGGCGTGGAGGAGATAGGGGCAAAGGGTCATGGGTCATGGGTTGGCATGAGTTGTCACTAAGTTGGCATGGGAGTATGGCGGTGGGTAGAGGGGTATAAAGTTGGCAAAAGTGTATGAGGGACCATGGGGGTGTGTAGAGGGTAACTAAGCTGACATAGCCGTGTGGGGACAATGGGGGTGAATGGGGGCACGGATTGGCATGGTTTGAGCAAAGGGAGTCTGTATGGGGTGGGTGAGGGGGGGTGAAGTCCGGAGGGATGATTTTTGTTTTATTATTTATTTATTTATTTATTTAAACACAATGCCACAGCACAGAGGCAGGCCTTGTGCCCAGCCCACCTGCGCCCCTGGCAACATGTGGATTCATTCCACGGAAGCCCTTCCCCACCTCTGATCCCTGATCAAAAATCCCGCCTGCGAGCAGCCATTCTTAAAGGTCATTTCTGCCGTGTCAGGAAATTACCCGACTCCACACCCCCCGACATGGGGACGAAAATCTGAGCCTAACTATTTGGGGAAGTGTGATCAATTGATAAATTGGATACCAACCTTAGCTCCCTGATAGTACTTTTACCTCTGAGTCAGAAGTTTGTGGTTACAAGCACCTCTCCAAAATTTGAACACATAATCTAGATTGGCACTTTGTTGCTGTATTAAAACAGTGTTACTTTGTCAGAGGTCTTTCAGATGAAACACTAAACCTGTCCGTCCCTTTGCCTTATTTGAAGTAGAAGAGGGATGGCCTGGTCAACATTAATTCCTCAATCAACACCTTCAAAAATAAATTAACTGGTCGTTTCTCTCTTTGCTGTTTGGGGGAGCTTGCTGGGCTCAACTTGGTCACTGTATTTGAGTATAAAGTAACAATGGCTGCATTTCAAAGCAATTCATTGGCTGTGATGTGCTTTGGGATGTCCAGGGGTGTCGAAAATGCAAAAGAAATGTAAGTTTGTTCTGCTGTGTAGCATATTACCATGTTGCCCTGCAAGCAATTTACAAGTTAAGCGATGCTGTGAATGGCTTAGCAGGATATCGATGCACTTCTTCAGGTGATGATAGAAATTAAATCTTTCATATACTGCTGATAATTGTAGCAAATACCAAGTGAGTGTTAATTGTATATTAATCGTTTAATTATTTGCAGGTGGTGGGCATTAACTGAGGATTCACTTGTGTTCCTGTAATTAAGAACAGACTGAAACCTGGGATTAATAGGTGTATGTTTGGATTTGTGTACTTGTGTAAATGAAATCTGATAAATGTATGTAAAAGAAATTGGCTCCTGTGCTGGCCTTTACTTTCAGGATTAGGACAAAAAGAATGGCCATCCCTCTACTGAAGACAATGCAAGCAATGCAAGGATTATCAGCATGGAGATTCCACTTCCTGGATAAAAGCACCTGGTTCCCTGCCCAATATTTCCATAGCAACCATCAGTGTGAAAAGGCACAAGACTTGCCCTTTGGTACAATGTGGAGAAATTCTTTTTCCCACAGTTATGATTGTCAGAAGTGCTGTCTTCTTGAGGAGACATTAAATTGAGGCCTTTTTTGTCCTTTCACATGGATGGTAAAGAGAGTTGTAAAAATGCAGGATCATCCTCCTAATGTACTGGCCAACATTTATCCCCAAATCAGTATGACAAGAAAAAGATTATTTGGTCATTTATCTCATTTCTGTTTGTGGGAGCTTTCTAATGTTAATATTTAGTGTCACTGTATCTGTTAAGGTTTTTCATTTTTAATGATCCTTAATGATAAAGAATATATCTAATTGCTTTTATTCATTTATGAACAGATTTGACATGCTTTTTTTGAAGTCAAAGTATTTTTTCCAAGCCTCACAAGAAATGTGTCTGTGCTGTACTTTCATGTAAGTGACACCTGGCACAGTTTGCAATATTTTTTTCTTACTGGTAAATGATATAATGCAGCCAATATTGTACATCACTGTATAAAATGCTACATGAAAAGATTGGAATGAACTTCCAAGTATATAGTAACAAAGTGAATGTTATTTATAACTAAATATATTAACGCAATTGGCAATGATGAAGAACGGCAATTCACTGCAAAATATAGCCTAGTTCTATGGGAACCATTTAATGCAATGTCACGTGTTTGTTTATGTCACAAAACATGTAACGTGCTTATTGATGTCACCTCAATCATTCAATAATCTCAGTGATTTCTCCATAGAAAAGAGACCTGAGGCAACATTGAATGCTGCTGTCAAACACATCTTTCAGCTTTCATAAATAACATTTGAAAAGCTTACAGATGCTAGGGAAAATAGAATATAGAATTGCAGCATCAACACTGTTGCTCAGATGGTAGGGAATTTTCTATAACTATAGCAAAACATTTTTCATAGACCATCAGGTGGCTATTATTAATCACCTCTTATTTAAACCAGCTGATCAAGACAAGTAAGTATTCAAACATTTTTGTGCATTTATTGCTTACAGAGATAATAACAGATTATGGGAGATTTCCATTATCAAGATTGTGACTGAACAATAATTGCACCTAAATCTCTTTTATTTTTCATCTTATTGCGAAGTCACTTCTTTATCTTGAAAAAAACCTCTGTTTTCTCTGCCCTAGTCTGCCTAAATATTTATGAATCAGTGTTAAAATCTATCTGTATTTCTGTGCCTGTGTATCTCACTGAGTCAGGTCTTTTCCAGAATAGTTTATCTACTTCATGTTTCTCATGTGGCCACATAGCCTGGCAAATATTATTGTATTATTATTACAAAATCCACTCTATTCTAAACTATTTATGAATGGTCTGAATAGCAAAAGGACTATAACAGATCACAGTGAAAAGCTATGACTCAAACTTTTGACATTGTTACCATCACTGTAGAGAATGAAAGCTGGAAGGTTGAATCTCTTTTAAAAAGTTACTAGCCGAAAAAATGACATGGTAAAATTTCACATTTTAAAACCTTTACTTTAACAAAACACTAAAAACACTTTTGACGAAACACTATTTTACTTTTGTAGGAAAATTATACTTCAAACTACAAAGTACTTATCATCCATTGCAGTCACCAAGGAATTACAGTCCTTATGAATAAACAGTCCACAGTTGCTCTCAGTCCCAACAGGATCCTGTATCCCTGCTACACCGAGTAGTAGCTTCAACTGACCATCTCTAGGTGCTTTCCTCAGTTTTCAGAGTTTCTTAAATCTACCACCAGTAGTAAAACCTGTTCTGATGGTTCTTTTTTGCCCTGGCCATGCCAGGACAAATCTCCCATAATCCTTTGATGGCTGTAGGATGGATCTCCTTGACTAGAAACGTTGCCCTTCCACATCTGACTATGGTAGCTCGCAAAGCCAAGCAGCCTCTTCTGTCTGATGACCACACAGAAATGCTTGTCTGTCTGTGATATTCACTGATTTGCAGGGAAGCCGGTAACCTGATTCAAAAATGGCTTCCTCATGGCAACATGAAAGGTATTAATCTAATCTCTAAGTAGAAATGCTAAATAGCTACCCTTGATCCTAAGTCCCTTTCATCATAGAAGTAACTGGACAGCTTACAACACAACGGTTTACAATCCGGTACCTTTAACACCTTTCTGGGACTTTGGGAGACTCGGCATTGACTCGTCACAAACCCAGTGGTTGCTGCCATTGTCTCCAAGCATAAATTGGGGAGGCAGTGGCATCGTCACTGGACTAGTATTCCAGAAACCCAGTGTAATGCCCTGGGGACCTGGGTTCGAATCACACCATAGTATATGGTGAAATTTGAATTCAATAGGAATCTAGAATTAAAAGTCTAATGATGATCATGAAATCATTGCTGATTGTTGTAAAAACCCATCTAATGCCCTTTAGGCAAGGAAATCTGCTGCCCTTACCTGGTCTGGCCTACATGTGACTCCAGACCCACTGCAATGTGGTTGATTCTTAAAAATGCCCTCTGAATGAGGGCAATTAGGGATGGGCAATACATTCTGGCCTGGTCAGTGATGCCCACATCCTGTAACTCTTTCAAGTACAAACCCATTTCCATCTGTTTCAGATGACATTACATTGTTTCATAGTTTGCCATTGTGAGATTTGAACTCTTGATCTTGGGGTTACAAACCCAGTACCATAACCACTTGGCTATTTAGGCCAAGCACTCCCACATCCTGAAAGTGAACAAAAAAATTATTGTCATTTCTGTTTCCTGGTTCCAGTCTTGTTTTCACAAGATCACAAGTTAAGAAAGGACCTGCATGTCACAACCTCATGCTATCCCAAATTATTTACAACCAATCAAGTATATTTAGAGTATAGTCACTGTTGTAATGTAGGGAAATACAACATTACAACCAAGTGAGGAGGGCTCAAAGAATTCCCCTCTTTTCCCTCTCCTCATTTGACCACAACAGTGTTTTTGTTGAAAAATAGAACTTCTACTTGCCAATTCAGTGTACTTAACTGTTTACATGCTGTGATTATAAAGAACTAGTTAGACAGGTTTCTTGAGTTTAATAAATTAAGGGGTTAGTTTGATTACACTAAAAACCAACCCAGGTAAAATATTAAAAAAGGTCCCGACTTCTGCAACATACGTGTATACACATGCTTGAAAACCACACACACAAATTCAGAATGCAGAATAGGGCAGAATAGATTTGGGCAAATTAGAGCTTGTAAAAATAAAAGAAGTACTCCATTTGTAGCCTGCTGCCTTGTCCAGCTGCAAGTAGGCTCTGACGATCTTGATGCTTTGATTTAAGGGTATACACAACTCAGTTGATTGTTCCTCTGGAGGCACAGCTGTGAAATTGAATTCTGTTTTTAAAAAATCTGTCTACTGCAGAATGGGCTCACAATCACATTAGTAGACAGGCTCAGCTTATAGCTGGAGAGAGAGAAAGATGGGCAGGAGGTTTCCCTTCATTCAACTGCTGTTGATGTTCTGCAAGCTATATGCTTAAAACACACACCACAAGAGCTTGGCAGGTCACGATACTTCTCTCCATCTCCAGCATTTCAAAAAAATGTATTTTCAAATGATAACATGATTAGCTCATCTAGAGAGTTATCATAAAAAAGTTGAGGTATTTTGTCAAAGCAATTAACCTTCGAATGGTTCATCTTCCATTGTTGAATACTGTTGATGCCTCCATAGATTTCTTTAATAAGGCAGGAAGAGGGTTGTTTACAAATTCCCAGGGAAGCCATTGTCTGCAGTGGAATTTTGTAAACTTTGTTGGCTTTGATGTAGTGATGTAATTAGATTCAGCCATCTTGTTGTAGATTTGAAATCACCTTAGTATGTCTCAAAGAAGATCTGTCTTTTTACAAGTCCAATGTTTGACATAAGCACATCTTCATAACATGCAACAATCAATCTGCATTCAGCAAGGTCCCACAAATAAAAATTAGATAATGACCAAACAATCTATTCTCATAATATTAGACGAGGATTTAATAATTGGCCTAGGCACTGGGAGAATTCCCCAACAATTCTTTGATTAGTACCATAAAATATTTTACGTGTATCTGAGAGGGCAGATGGAGACTTGGTTTAATATCTCTTCTGAATGATGGCACATCTAACAGTGCAAAAGTTCCTGCTACTACTGTGCCAAGGCTGACAGAAGCCGGTAAGTTGGGGATCAAAATAAAAGATAAACATGAAGCTAAGAGTTTCGGTGCAGAACGTGTAAAGTATGGGTGGATGAGAACACTATTTTAGAAACAAGGCTCTTGGTGATGAACCTAACATGAGATTTAAAGTTACACAAGAAAGGCTTGCAGTCATACCATTGTACAATTGAGCTGCTTCTTAAATGATTCTATGGTTATGTATCTTCAGTACACCACAAGAAAGTTTATTCCAAGTGTTCACTAATCATTGTGTGAAAAATAAATTCCTGACTTTTATCCTCAACTTGCCTTTTCCCAGTTTGAACCTAAAACTCCTTATCATTACATTTAAGCCAGGCAGTTTGACTCTGATTGGTCAAGACATTGCCCTGGGGAATGAACCAGTGCGTGGCGGTCACTTATTTTGTTTAGCTGAAACAGATGCAATGTGTGCACATGTTCTTTCTGTCTGCAAAGAACAGCTCTCTGTGTATATTAAACAACATAGCACTGAGTGCCTTTCAATGAGTGGGTCTCTGGGAGCCCAGAAGCAAACTTGACAGTGTTTTGCATTTTGGGCTTCCCACATGGTGAGTCCCCTGCCTACCAGCATTGGAGGGATGAAGCCCTGAAGGGGGCATTAATCGTCCACTTAACATAGGACTTGGGAGCACAAGTAGGGTTAAGGGCTTCAACTGGCAGCAGAGCAAGAAGGCTATCTGTGAGCTTTCTGCCACAGGCTTAAATGGGACGGAGGCAGGAAGGTCAAGGAATCCCCACCCACCACTCTCCTGCCCAATTCAATGCCTCCCCATACCAAACTCATCACAGGAGAACGTATCAGATTCTGCCCAATGTTTCTATTCATTATTTTATCACAAAAGTGGCTTTTCATATTCCTGAGGTGTTCCAAACAGGGAAATGTAATAACTTCCTTCAACACAATTGCAATCCATATGTACAAAAAGCAGGGAAAAAAATCAGAAAAACAGTAAACAGAAAATGAAAGGGATTAAGGATGGATAAACCACATGAACTGAACACCATGAATCCTATCGAATTTTGAAGAGTTCAAGAGGCTTTGGAGTGGTTTATGAGCAGAAAGCTTTTTTTTAGTATGCAAGCAGCAGAAAATACACCAAAAGACTAAAGAATCATTTATATAATATCATTTATTTTAAGAAGAAACAGGCTTTCTTTCCCTGGAAATGATCGGCTTTCGTTGATCTAATTTTGAATGTCGAGGGGAAGAACTTCAGGAAAACTTGTGAAAACAGAATATGATAATGAGAACCAGCCTAGACTGAGAACATTGAATTTTCTCGAGAATATATAAAGGGTCATGGAAAAGGGACACATGGTGAATGTTGCATGCTTGAGATTTTTAGAGGATTAATTATAAAACCTCACTGGAGAAACGGACCTGAAGATCAGGCACTGAAGAAACAGGTAGAGAATATAGAGAAGAAACTGGGTTCAACAACAATTTATATTTATATAGTTCCATTAATGTAATGAAATCATTAAGGTGCTTCACAGCAGCACAGGAACATTATAACATAAAGTCTGATACCGAGCTATATAAGGAGATATTAGGTCAGATGATGAAAAGTTTAGTCAAAGAGGTAGCTTTTAAGAAATATCTTATAGGAGGAAAGTGAGGTAGCGGCGCAAAGAGGTATAGGGAGGGAATTCCAGAGCTTGGGCCTGGGCAACTGAAGACATGGTCAGCAATGGTGGTGCAATTTTGATTGGGAATGCAAATGAGGCCAGAATTTGAGGAGCGCAGATATTTCGGAGGGTTGTAGCATTGGACAAGATTCCAGAAATAGTGAGGGACAAGTTCATGGAGGGATTTGAAAACAAGGGTAAGAATTTTAAAATAAAGAATTTGTTTGACCAGGAGCCAATGTATGTCAGCAAGCAGAAGGGTGATAGGGGAATGGGACTTGCTATGAGTTAAGACAGAGGCAGCAGTTTTGGATTACCTGAAGTTTACAGAGGGTAGAATGCGGGAGACCAGCCAGAAGTGCATTGGAATAGTTGAGTCTAGAGGTAATGAAGGCATGAATGAGGGTTTTAGCAGCAGATAAGCTGAGATAGATGGATAGACTGGCTTAATCTCAGACTGTTGCCAGGAAGAGGGAGAGAGTTGGTGGTAGGCTAATGGAGTTTGGATCGGGGATCGAAAGTAATGGCTTCAATCTTATCAATATCTAATTGGAGGAAATTTCTGCTTGTCCAGTACCGGCTGTCAGATAAGTAATCTGATATTTTAGCAACAATGGAGGAGTCGAGTGAAGTGATGGTGAGGTAGAGCTGGGTGTTGTCAGTGTATATGCAAAAACTAATGCAGTGCTTTCAGATAATATCAGGAACAGGAGGGGAATGAAGGATTGATCCTTGGGGTACAACAGAGGTAATGGTGTGGGAAAGGGAAAAGAAGCCATTCCAAGTGATTCTCTGGCTATGATTAGATAGGTAAGAATGGAACCACAGGACAGTAGTCAAGTGATTAGATTGTGTATAATTTGCATGATACAGGAGTTTGGGGAAACTAAATTTCCAAAGCAACCACAGTTATAAAGAAGCATCTCCAGGTGAACTGAGCTTGAAAAGCATTTGGATTCAGTTTGATGAATAGACATTAGAGGAGGGATAGTTCTAAAACACTCAGTGGATGACGAGATGAATGAGTTAGAAGGAGAACGTTTGATGCCCATCATTTTGTTTGGGAGGATGAGGTTGACCACTCAGGTCAAGGTAGTGCAGGAAGTTGCAGCAAGTTTGATATCCAGTGCTGGATATCAATGATACAGAAGAAAACAGGGGCAAAACAATGTACTGTGGAGTAAACAGAAATACAAAGGTGGAGAACTAAGTACAGAAACACAGTGGCAGTGGAAGATTTAGGGGTGAAAGGAGCAGAAAGTCACTTCTGCACCTCTACAAGGGAGTCAGATGGTATAGTAGGTAGACAAGAAAGTAAATCTGAGGCCACAATCAGATCTGCTGTGTTCTTATCAAATGGTGGAGCAGGCTCGAGGGCCTGAATGGCCTACTCCTATTCCCAATTCATGTGTTTGTATGCATGTTCACAATCATAAATGCAAATCCCAAATGGCGTGAGACCTCCAAAATACCTAGGTCAGCTGAAAAACATAATTCAAATCAGAACCAATAATACAGAGAACAACCAAAGGAAGAGGATGTTCAAGCCCTTGAGCTTGCTCTATCATTCAGTTATATCATGGTGGATCTGCACCTCAACTTAGTTTATCATTGCCTTCTTTGTCGCTGTGTCAAAATCCTGAAACTTCTTACCTAACAATACTCTTGGAGTACCTTCATCATACAGATTGCAGTGGGGCAAGAAGTGGCTCATCACCACTTTCTCAATTCAGGCAACTAGGGGTGAACAATAAATGCTGACCTTGTTGGTGATGCCCATATACTGAGAATTAATCTAAAAAATTATAACCTTGCTTAACAATTATCCACACATTCACGGTCCATTAGGGACAAAATTCCAGATTTCTACTATTTTCTGTGTAAAAAAAGTGCTTCCTCATTTTATTCCTCATTGGTCTAGTTCCAATTTTAAGATAATGCCCCCTGGTTCTGAAATGTCCCACCAGAGGAAATAGATTCTCAGTATCTACTCAATCAAATTCTTTTATTATTTTAAATACTTCAATTAAATAACCACTCAACCTTTTATGTGCAAGGGAATACAAGGAAATTTTATGCAACCCATCCTCATAATTTAACCCTTTAACCACCACCCGAACACAACCCCCTGCCCCCACAACTCCTTGACCCCCAGTATCATTTTGGTGATTCTGTGCTGTATGCCCCCAATGCCAATATACTCTTCCTAAGATGCAGTGTCCAGTTCTGAACGCAATACTCTAGATGGAGTTTAACAAAAATTAGATAAAAAGAAAGCGTTGCCCAAATCATTTGAAAGGAAATATTGTCAAACTGAACCATAAATAAGCAGTAGAAATATTTAAATAGATTATAGAAGGGGTGCAAATCATTTTCATGAAGAGAAAGGATATCCCATTAAAAAATGGAGAGTATATTGAACACAGAACATCCATGGATTAATACGGAAATCAGATGAAATCTGAAACTTCATAAAAGACATATTTAGTATTTAGAGAGTAAAATAATAAAACTGTTGAAAAACAAAACAAATGTCAAGAATTCCTAAGAAAGCTGCAGAAATAAACAGTAAAAAAACAGAGAAGACATAGAAGGAAAAGATTGGCAAAAAGGTAACAAGCAATAAAGATGCATTTTATAGATACATTAATAGTAAGAGGACAAAGGTTTGGGTAGCATGTTAATGAGGTCTGGCTCCTTAAATGGACCAGGCCTCCTACTGTTGGCTTGGAGTGGCCGCCCTTGCGCTCAGCTGGCTGGCCAGCTGATTGTTAAGATCATCCTTTGGATCTCATGGTTTTGTTCAGTTGACTCTGTGGCCACGTGTGTTGGAACTCCAGTTTTGCATCAGCACACTGCATTTATCTATGATCTCCTTAGAAATGGTCACTTCATGAGATATTAAAATTGGGGGCATATTGTACAACTGTGAATGTGAATTTGATGGTGAAGCATTTGATTGATAGAAAAACATTTTCTTTCTTCAACATGCATCAATAAATAAGCATGTAATGTTGAAATATTTAAAATCTCAGTTAAAAATACAAAATAAGGCATGGCCAGTTGCAGGATGTGGATAAGGTTCTTGTGAGAGATAAATGGCAGAATGAACTACTGTCCAAATGCAATGTTGTTTTAAGGTGTGTAGCCAGTGATGTTGAACTAAAATCAAGTGCTACCATGCACTAATGAAATCACAGTTGGATTACTGCAGCTGATTTTTGAAGCTGTATTTACAGAACGATATAGATGATCTGCAATGAGTATAGCAAAAGCAGCTAGAATGATTTTAGGGCTCAGGTCCAAGTGCAACGAGAATAGAATGAGGAAGCTCAGGTTATTCTCCTTAAAGCAAAGAAGGTTAAATGGAGATGTGATACAGGCATTTCAAATTTTGAATGAAGTTGATAAAATAAAGGTTAATAAGTTTTTCACACTGGATAATGATCACAACAAGGAGGCAGTATTGCACAACAAGATTCAAAAGAAAACATCTAGCAAGGAATTTAGCATGAAGTATTTTCCCAAAGGATAACCAGTGTATGGAGTGAATTACCTCAGAAAGGGATTAAAGGGGAATTAGTCTGAGCAAAGTACTTCCAGATATGTGTCCAACAAAATCAAGACATAACACTTCATAGATATCCTGAGGGCCTGCGCCATAGATCTTAGAAGTTATTTTAGTGCAGCAGTATCTGTGTGGGCTCATTGTGATAACATGGAACAGAGGAATTCCAATGAAGACTGCCCATTTTCCAGCTGGGAGCTCTGTATCATTTGTGTTTAGAAAAGTGTGTTGGAAACCATTATGGTTGGAAACATTTGTAACTGTCACCACTAGATTTTATTGCAACTTTTAAAAAAAATAAGGAAATGAATTTGATGAATTCTGGCAACATCGGTCAACGGGTTTGCATGGAGAAAATCCATTAGTTACCATTATCAAGTGTCAGTTTGGCTTAACAGTACCATTTTCTCCCTCTGAGTCAAAAGGTCATGCTTTCAAGTCCCACTCCAGGATTTGAGCATATAACATATGCTGATACTTCAGTGCATTGCTGCAGGACTATAGCCTTGTTCGTTGTGCTGTGCCATTTTCTGATGAGATGTTAAACTAACCGTCTGTTTAAGTGGATGTTAATTATCCCATAGCAATATTCAAAAAAGAGAAGTGGAGCTCTCCCAGCATCCTGGCCAACACTTGACCCTCAACCAACACCACCAAAACAGATTAGCCAGTTAGTTGTCTCATTTGCTGAATGTGGGATATTCTGTAGGCAAATTGGCTGCCATGTTTGTCTATATAGTAACAATGAATACACTTCAAAAGCAACCAGTTGACTGTGAGACACTTTTTGGACACCATAAGGACAAAAATACAAGTCATTTCTTCGGTTGCTCCCAATGAGCATGATCTATTTCCAGACTCATTGGGAATATTTTGTTTGAATTTTTTTTCACTGAAGTTTTGTTGACTAGCAGAGATGAAACAGAAATAATAATTAGGGCTAGCTGTATTCATCTCAATTCTCATGATTGGAGACGGTCACTCCACGGGGATCCATTTGGCTGAGATCACCACAGTGTTTCACTTTCTCCTCAGCTAAATATTCTCTTCAACCATCCATAACGGAACCTTTAAACTATTACATTCTAAAAGTAGAGACAGGTTTTACATTAACCCTCAGTAAGGAAAGCATTACAACCAAAATATTTTCCCTCCTACCTTTCTTTCAGATCTTGGAAATGTGAGGACTGGATTAGGAAAAAAATGTATAACATAACAAAGGAAGAAAGAACCAGGTGCCCATGTCCAAACAAGTCTCTAGGTACCTTCAGCAAGATTTGGATGGCATGGACTAGGCTGAGCTGACATTTTGTCCCGGCCAACCATTCAGCTGACTCAAAATTTCATATTTGTAAATTTCCTTTTGCTCCTTTGACCAATCTCTATTTACCATATATTTGTTATTATTGCCTGGTTTCCTTCAGAAATCTTCATCCAGCTCACTGAGTTGAGAGTAAATGTGAATCCATATGCAGTAGCAAGAAGAGCAAGTGACAGCAGAATGATTTCTCAGATTTACTCCAAAATCAGTTCGTTTTCTTCAGCCCAGCTACGAGAGCACGCTTCTGCAACCTTTAAATTGAACAAACATATTTTTCTTCTTTTTTCACCTCTTTTCTACTAGCACAGGTTGTGTACCCTTCTAGTTCCTTGTTTTATTTTTAAAATTTATTTTCTATCAATAGCTTGCTGTAAAAAAAGTTTGACAAACTTCATCGTGGGAAGGAAAAGAACTAGAAGAACAACTTGTGAATTCTGTTATGGTAATCGCGATTGTTACAGATGAGGAAGGTAATTTGGCTCAAATCAGTTCTGCCATCTTCAAATACCCTTTGGTCACCCGTCCCAGTGCCGCATCCAATTAGTTTTTTTAAAAAAAAAATTGTGCTTCTACTGCTTTATTTTACTGTCTACCCTGTGTGTAAAGAACTTTCCAATATCACTCCTAAACTTACATTTATTAATTTGAACCAGTAATCACTGTCTTGTTCTCACTATTTTAATTTTCAGGCATTTTCCCTATACTGCACCTTCTGCTATCTTCCACATTTCTATAAAGTAACCTCCGATGCCTCCTTTCACTGAAAGAAGACAAGTAACGCTAATGGATTGTCTATCTTCTCTACCGTGTTTGAATATATCCCCTGGGTTATGGTCACCAGAATTAGAAACAACATTGAAGGTGTGCTCCGATCAGGGTATTATACGGTTTGAGCGCAGCCTCTTCTGACTTGTATCTGGTTTCTGATTCTGCTTTCTGTTTTGACGAAGTAATTCAGCGTTCTATTGATTTTGTTAACTGCTGTGGCGCGGAGGCACGTTGGATGTCAAATCTGTACAGGTGATCTCTGGCATATTTCAAAATAATTTGCATTGTCATGCCATGTATTTATCAACCAAAGGAAGAAAAGTTTGCTGAAAACTTTTTGGTAAAGACAGCGCCCCTTTAAGGTCTTAAGTTTTGCTAAGAAACTGGATGTAAGTGAGACAACATTTCATTATTTATAGTATTGAGTCCAGTTACAAGAAGCTCTGACAGGATAGGCTTTTATTATTTTCCCCGGTCTACTGGTGTTGTTGATAACCCGTACAGGTGTATGTAGTCGCTTGTAACGGTAGACTTTGCATCACTTTTATAAAGGGACACACCAGTTAGAACACTCCAAAGAATCAGGCTGCCTGAACCTTCTTCACTCTTTCATAGCATCGATTTTAAAGGGTACCACCTTCACGAAAACTATTCGGCAAACCTCTTTGTTTCCCAAAGCTGTGCATCACATCCACCAGAACCCAAGGGATGAATGAGCCCGAGCTTCGTGTTGACCATTCCTGTTGCTTTCTCATCTTTGCAAAAAAAGAAAAGAACAGTGCAAATGTGTTCATATGATTTAGGCTGTGCCGTGTTAGCTCTGCACCGCCACTGGCTGATTAATTGTAAAGCTATAATCGAACAACCGTCCGTGAAACAATACATGGGGAAGGCAAAGGAGCAACTCAAAAATCCTGAACTACGGTGCACCTTTGCTGCTCAATGAGCAACGCTCAGGCTGTTCAAGTGCGGATCGCTGGCCGAGTTAAACGCAGCAAAATTCTTCCAGTGCACAGGGGCTGCCTCGTAAAATTCTCCTTAGCCATTCCATTGTATTTTTTTGCCCAAAAAACAACCCCGAAATCATATACTGTACTATCAGTACATTCCTTTCAACCAAAGTGAGAATAAAAAAAGAACTGGGGGAGAGCGAACCGCGTGGGTGACGCGTTGGGGCAATATTTAGCCTCCCCGATTAAAATCAAAAGAGAGCCAAATGGCCCAAATAACGCGCGGGGTTATGAATGAGCAGAAAGAGGGACACGGTGACCTCGGGAACATGGCGTTGCTTTGCTGCTGTCAGACAGTGTTGGGAGAGAGTGGAAGCTCCTCCCCTCCCGTGCCCTGCCCTCCTCTCCTCTCCCCTCCCTCTCTCTCTGTGGATCTGTCTGTGTGCATGATCCCATTGCAAAAAAAAAAGTGGGCTGTCGAAAAAGCAGCGGCGTCTCACCGCCCGCTCGGCTGCAAACTCCGAGAGAGAGAGAGAGAGAGAGTGTGGGGGGGGGGGGGGGGGGGGGGGAGGAGGAGGAGAGGAGGAGGAGAGATCCGGGAGGGGGAATTAGAGAGTGGGAGACTGAAGATGGCTGACTTGGCTGGCCAGCTGCAGCCCTCTCTGGCGTTAGCAGGCACATCTCCACAACCGCTCTCCTCACCTCGACAATGACAGCCGACAATTAAGGGGGAAAAAAAGGAGTAAAGAAAGAGATAGAGAGAGAGAGAGAGAGAGGGGTGGGTGGGGGGGGGGGGGGAGAGAGAGAAGGAATTAAAGGAAAATCCAACACACAGGCAAAAGCCGCCGGCGTCACATTTCGGTGGGAAAGGAGGCTTGTGACAGCTCGGGCTGGAGGAGGGAGGCTAGCGGCTTTTCCCTCCCTCTCTCCCTCCCCCCCTCTCTCTCTCTCTCTCTCACACACACACACACACACATATACATACATACAAACCATGGCAGAGATGGAGAAGGAGGGCAGACCGCCGGAAAACAAGAGGAGCAGAAAACCGGCTCACCCCGTCAAGAGGGAAATAAACGAGGAGATGAAGGTACGGCTTCCTGTCACTGCTTTAAACTGGGGCTCAGTCTGAAAGCAATTGGTCTGCGTCCCGTCTGCCTGCCTTTCTGTTGTGTTGTGTTTTGTCTCCGGTGTTGAACAATAATAAAGGTGGTGCATCTATTTGGAGGAATTCAAACAGCCGGGCTTTTTATTTTCTTTTAAATTCTTTTAACAAAATTGCAAGCTGAATCCTAGACGTTTGTGCGTCAGTGAATCCCCATCCCATCCCCATTTAACAATCAAACATTACATCCAAATAACGCGTATAATAATAGAAGCAAATCTGTTGCAGATTTGGTGATCCACTGATGCTGGCTGGAGTTAATGAGTGGGCATTTTCGTGCATTTGCAGCGGTTGGTGCTGTCTTTGTACCAGTCAGTGGCAGATCTGTAATTAAATTGTCAAAGTGAAAAGAGGAGGCTGTGACTACAGTGCCCGGAATGTGTGAAGATACCGACCAACCCTTCATTTTAATCTTTCTACCTCTTTCCCCATTACCACCACAACCCCCCCCCCCCCCCCCCCCCCACACACACACACACACGTTTTCTTCACTTCCAACACCGACGCTGTTTTCTACTTACCAATATCTGGCTTGTGGAAAGACAGCTGACACATCCTTTCATCGTTGTATTAACTATTTTATTCTAGTTAAAGTAAGATTTCTTTCCCCCTCCTCACCGCCCCCTCCTCCGCTCCTCCTCCCCGGGTAATTCAACAGTATTTTCTACACAATGAGTTGTCTTCTGTCAGTTCCCAGATGTGTGGAGGTAGGTGTAGGGACGTGAGTGTGAAAGGAGGTGTACTCCAGATGTGCGTGTGTTGGACTCGTTGCTTCTTTGATCATTTATGCTATTTCTTTAAATATGTGAGAGGTATCGTGACATGTTAATTATTAATACCATTATCTTCTAATTTTTGAAACAGCAAAGGGAAAATGCCTTTACACAGTTTCCAAATATTTTATGTGGTCAAAAGATTACTTCAAAAATGCTGACTGTTAAATCGACTGAAGTATATTAGTTACCTATCTAACATCTGAGTTTGTCACTTTACATTAGGTATTATCCTTGTTTCCCCATTTCCCAAATAACTAGAAATATGGACTGCAACCAGGATTGTTATCACTTGATAAAGTGCCTTGATTACAATTTTTTAAGATGAAAGCTACTTTTTCCATTAGCACTCTTGCTGAAATATGTTACACATTATTTCAGTTTGCTTCAGTTAATTGAGCAATGCCTACAAATACCTTTTTGACTCGTAAGCGCATTCAGGAGTTCACTGAGATTTGTTGAAAATGTTTAGATTGTTCACCATGTTTGTTAATTGTAGAGACTTTCTTCACCAATCTATCTGGAATATAAGTGTGATATTGTAGAGTCTCGCTTGCTGCTCTGTGACAAAATCTTGCACGTTAGTTTTTGTTGAATAACTGCATCATTGAGAGGAGGTGTTGAAATTTGCAACATAATTTTTTAAAAAAACATCTTTATTGTGTGAATCTTTTGGGTGTCGGATTACAAATTAACTAATTTTGATGAAAACATGTTGCTGTGAAATTTTATCCTGGTGGGTATAAAGGCTGACTGTGCGGGATGGTTGCTAAATTCTCTGGGTTTGTTTTGTTTACTTTGGCTACAGCAAGACTCAGCGGTTTGTGAGATAGTCATTCCTCTGTAACAGATGTTTGTCTGAACTGCAGAGGAAGAAACAAAAACAACATTGTTTGAAGTGGTGCTGGGGGGGGGGGGTTGTTGGCTTGGCGGGTGGGAGCAAGGGTTGAAGGGGTGGGGGAGAAACTTCACAGGCTCTGTACCAATGTTCTTATAACACATGGCATTTTCACTTTTTGTAAATGTGATCCAGGATAAAGGATGTTGGGGATGGAGATAAAGCCTTTGTTTTGTAAAGAAGTATCACTTGGGTTGCCCCATAAGTTTGTAACAGCCATTCTGTCTAAATCAATATCCTTTCACAGACATTAGCATCCTCATAGACATGAAAGACATTTTATTAAAGATGGATGTCATAAATCACTGCCTTTACTTACTGTATCTTTCATAAAGCAGCTGTGCAGTTTAAAGTTGAAAGCTTTTTATTAATCATGGTGAACAATAATTCAAGCCAAACTAATGTGCCATTTCTGCGTCTCTCCAAGTGTTCAAATTGTGACAGAAAATATGTTTACTTCAATGTTATCTACATCTGTGACTGAAACATTCTTATATCGTATATAATTAAAAATGTGCGAGTGGGATTCTCGTTTAATTTTAAGAACACAATGTACCCTTGTGTGGATTCATATCTGAAAAACTAGAAGAAAGTCTCAGTGTGTTTCTTTCATTTGACTGACTTTCATCTGGACCAGTGTAAAATAACCGTGGAAAGTAATCAGGGTAAACTAAAAAGAAAGGAATGCATACAGCAATAGGCAGTCGACTTTAGCCTAAGCTGTAAAAACTGTAACACGAGCAGGCAAAGCAGATCAGCTTTCAAGCTTTAAGGTAAGAGAAAATGAAAGAGATGTGGTAGTTGGGGGGGGCGGGGGGTGATGGAAGCGGGCTTGGGGGTGAGAGCGAAGGAATGAGAAAGGCCATTTGGGAGGAGGAGGAAGAGGAGGAGGGGCCCCTCAGGGTAACTTGGCTCAGGATTAGGGAATTTTATCATAGTGTACAGTGACCTACTCAAGTTACAGCCTAGAAGGGATCAAATTGCTTCCCTTGCTAGCAGAAATACAGAAGGATTGGTGTGATTCCACCCCCCCCCCCCCCACCCCCCACCCCCCACAGACATAGATGAAGAAAAAGACCATTGGTACAAGTTGCTACATAATGTCTGTATTTATTATGAAGCCATACTGAATGAACCTTGAATATTGTATGTTTGTGGAATAGATGTGTTTAGATAATCTTCAGTATATATAAGAAGAGTGGCCTGATGATCATAACTTTGCATTAATCCATTGACATTGTAGTTAGTGTATTGCTGAAGTATGTAAGAAAATACTTTGCCAGAAGTTTAAATAATTATCTGCATTCGAATAATGCAGTGATTTTAATACAAGATGCTGGTTGGTGCATAATTGAAAGTCACATTTTACTCACCTTATATGTTATGTAAAGGCCTATCTTTACTACTGGAACTTTTTGAAAATAAGGTTAGTTCTGCTTAAGTTATTTTTTATTATTACTTTTCTGTTTTTTGAAATTGATTTGGTGGTGATTGGCACAGCTCCTGTTATCATCCAAACTGAGAAATAGAGCGAGAAGCAGAGCTGCAGATGTTGTAGAATGCATCTGTATCTTTGAACCTATGTTTTTGTTACAGATCTGGTAATGGTATATTCAGTACTTGCACGGGAAACAGTCTGGTATTCAATTATCCCTTAATTGAAATGCTTGGATTACATTGTGAAACAGATATGCTCTTTTTTGAGGGAGGGATGGGGGAAGGGGAGGTTACTTGGAGTAGCCCCATTCCTGCCAGCTCTATTTCCTTGAACCGACTAAGTGAAACCCATCTGAGTCATAGACTCCTGCGTGTCCACCTTTTAATACTGCTCCCTGATCAGTTAATCGGAAGTATCTTTCTGTATGGCCAGAGAAGGGATGGAACCTACCTGTTTTTTGTTCAAACATTCCTCCAAAGACAGATTACCAGGGACCCTGTTTAGTACGCGGGCAACAACATCTGTCTGCTTGAGAGCTGGTCTGATTCGCTCAAAAAAGTTTGAGCAGATTGTTTTCCTTAGGTTGGAAGGCCACCAATACTGCTGGAGCCGCGTTCACACTGTTGAAACATCTTCATGCATCAATAATATTTGATTGTATTTGCACAGTAAAACAGTGGACCGATGGTGTATGTACACAATAGTGACATAAACAGACCCTGCAGTGATAGTCATACTGCCTGGATATGGTAACTCTAATTGTTCTGAGGCAAAAAAACTCAAACTATAACGTGAGGGATAATATTTCAATGCTCTGAGTGAATGATTTTAAACATTTTATCAGGTTATTTCACTGCAATATTCTATTTATTAAATGGGTACAGTAAAATTATGTGCAAAATTAGCACAGTTAAAGTTTCTTCATATCCCTAATTGTGGCATTTTTGTTCTAAGCAAAAAAGAGCTCTTTTAACAACCTAGTTGGTTAATGCGCCACCCAGTGTGGTACAGAGTAGAAGCTTCTAGGTAAAATTTCTGACTTGTGTAGACTCAACTGTCTTAATCTAGTGCACTGTTAGTGTTGGCCTCAGCAAAGCTTAATGAGCTAGGGTAAAATTCACCCTGAGGGCTACCACTCTTGATTGCTGTCCAGTACACTGAGCATCTAAGTACAAATAAATTTCCTTGCTTCGCTAAAGTTAAAACTGCTGGTGATGAGAAAGTATTTGATAACTTGACTTCTACTAAAGATAACCAATAAAGGATATAAAGCTGCTTAGGAGAAGAGAAAGGAGAAGGACCAGTCCAAAATGGAAACCTCTCAAAACCAAGTAAATCCTAGACCTGAGATTCCTCAATATCAGATTATCAGTCACAAATCAACTGTGTACCTGAGGCATCAACTCACAGCAAAAACATAAAACTGGTTAAAAGGCAAGTGGAGTCTGTGGCATGCACTGCAGGGGACAATACGTCATGCTTTAATCTGAGTTTGCTGCCCTATTCCAATTGATGTGGCTCTTTCAGTCACTGATTGTCTTCAATAATCATTCTAATGATTGAAGACAAAGGGGTGCAGTACCCTATGACTGCATTTGTGCATTCTTATACAGATTGCTATCTTTTTCAGCTTCATAACAATACAAGCACACAGTGAAAATGTAGCTCCCTCGTGCATTACCATGAATGGGTGCTAGTTCTACATCCTTAGGTGAATTTGGTATTGAAATATTCTTTTTCCCTCTTCTCTCTTACCATATCTCTTTGCTTGTGTTTGCCTTTTTTGTCTTTCAGTTTTCCTACTGGTCTGATTTAACATGTTGGTTGCAAAATTCAAAAGTAAGCTAAGTCACTTTGATACTGTGTTAATATGATTCTGTGTGATACTCTCAATTTAACAGTTCAAGTTGCTTTTACAGCAAAGGATAGCCTTGCAATCTCAAATCCTTTATCCAAATATTACACAACTCAAAATGCTCTGTGGCTCTGATCTGTGTTTGCAAAGACAAAACCTACTTTTGTATTGCTGAATATCATTTTGAAGTTCATGTATATAGTGTGAAAATTGACATGCTCACTTTTAATGTTTCACTTCATTCCTCTAGTTGTTCTTCTCATTCCATCTTTCTGTTTCTCTCATGACCATCAAGCTGGCTTTGTGATTTGTGCTTTCTTTTGCCCTCTTGTGAGAGAATACAAGACAATGCCATGGAGGCTGCGCTATCTGAGTGGTTAAGGAACCACTTGGCTTAGAGAAACAAAGAAAATATGTTTTGGATGGCAATCTTAAGGCAAGATAGCAGAGGTCAAGATCTCACAAAGGAGACACCTGCCAACTTTATAGGCTCAGAAATTGCTGGTTAAATAATAGAAAGATCATGGTGCTTTCCATTATTAGTGCGTTAACCTAAACCTCCCCCTGGGAATTTGTGGTGAGGAAGAGTTGTCCATGAGTTCTGATTCGCCACAAGTTGCTGTTCGATTGCACCACTTTGCAGTTAGCATTGCCAAAGCTGAATAAATTGCTATCTCACCACAAACCTCACCATTGTGTCTCCTGGAATTGCTGAATTTGCAACATTGACATGAATTAATCTCACCAAAGCCATTTAGGGCTGATAATTCATGTTAAAAGTATGCTGCTAATGAGGCAATTTATGGTCCTGATACAGCATACGACATTGGAGGCACGGAATGGAAACAGTGAAATTGGAGTCTCCTGCAGGTAATAAATTATTCCGGGAGGATTTTAAAATTTAAATGATAAATTTACATTTTAAAAAAACTTTTCCTTTGCCTTTTTTTCTCTCTCAATGCAATATTTCTTTATCACCCTCCTCCACTTTCTATATCTAATCTGACTCCAGTTCACCCTGGGTATTACCCTCTCCGTCATTCATTGTTTCTTTCTCCATGCTTAAACATCATGGGCTAAGATAGACCATTGGGCCCGCATTCATGATGTCGCAAATGCACCGATCAATTTGCATCTCCAGTTTGCGATGCTAAGATAATACAATCTGAAGGGTAAGGTAAATAATCTAATTCACAGTGCTCGTCATGAGGTATGTCACTCCAGCAATTTCTGGGTTTTAGTGTCACCAGGGCTTTTTAAAAATACATGCACAAAATATTTGAGGTTCTGGTGAAAGTGCATTCATTCAGCGCTCATCCCTAGTTGCCTAAGAGGGTGACAGTGAGCCCCCTTCTTGAACTTCTTTCGCCATTGTAATGATGGTGTTCTAACAGTGGTGTCAAGTAGGGAATTCCAGAACCAGCAGCAAACAATGATACATCATCCTGACTTGGACATATGGTATGACGGAGGGCAGGGCCTTTTGGGGATGATGCTGCTTTAGTCCTTCCTATTGTTAAGAGATCACAGGGCTCAGAAGTGTGGTTGAAATAAGCTTGGTGAGCTCATGCATTGCAACCTGTAGTTGGCATGTACTGGAGCTACATTGCTCTGGTGATGGAGGAGGTGGATATTGGGTTGAGTGGTTGAGGCTCCAGTCAAATCAACAGTTTTGTCCTGGATTGTGTTGAGCTTCTTGTGGTACTGAGGTAGCACCCATTCAGGTATTCCATCACACTCCTGATTTGAGCCTTATAAATGGTGATGAAGATAAGTCATTCATCACGGAGTACCCATGCCGTACCCTTGTCGTGTAACCATACTATTAATATTGCTGAATTGAAAGCTTTTCATCATTGGTGATGCCCAAGATGTCAATGATGCATGACTGAGCTATTGTGGTGCCGTTGAAGTTCAGAGAGAGGTGGTTTGGCTTTCCTTTGCTGGAAACAGTCACTGTTTGGCACTTAGATGGCACAAATATTGCCTGCCCCTTGTCAGCCCAAGCCTGGAGTTAATCATTGTAGAATCATCCATGAGGGACCCTACTTTATGATGGAGGGAAGGCCATGGATGTAGCAGCTGAAGATAGTTGGACTGAGGATGCTACCTTAAGGCATTCCTGCAGTGATGTCCTGGGACAGTGACGATTGCCCTCTGACAACCAGGACCTCAGACTCTAACTGACTGTGTTTTTCTTGATTTGTATTGATCTCAGTTTTGCTGGGGCTCTTTTATGCCATACTTGAATGCTACCTTGATATTGAAGGCAGCTCCTCTCATCTGTACTCTGGATTCAGCTCTTTTGGCCATGCTGGATCAAGGCTGTGATGCAGTCTAGATCGAAATGGTCCTAGGAAAACTGGAACAGTAGGTTGGTGAGCAGGCTATTAGTGAATCAGCGACATCAGATGGCTCCTCTGACTTCGCTAATTGCTTTTAATGACTTTACTGATTGCTATTTACTTTACTAATTAAATGGGAGGAGGCTGGCTTGACCTCTAAATTGTCCAAGTTAGATTTATCCTGATCTTTGTGAATAGGGCAAACAATAACAATTGTCCAAGTAATTCTATAGATGTCAGTATCATGGCTGTGCAGAAATAATTTGACTGGGAACATACGTGGTTCTAGTGCGTAGATCCTCAGCAATGCTGTTGGGATATTGTCAGGATCCATAGCCCCTGTTGTGTTCAGCGTACTCAGCTACTTCTCAATGTCATGTGGGATGACACAAGTCAGGAGTGTGATGGAATACTCTCCACTTGGCTGGATTGAGCAAAGCCTAAGAAACTCGACAACATCCAAGACAAGAGCGCCCACTTGATTGGCACCCCATCCACCACCTTTACTAGTTCACTTCCTCCACCACTGAATCACAGTTGCAGCAGTGTGTACCATCTACAAGATACACTGCAGACAACTCACCAAGCCTCCTTTGACAGCACTTTCCAAACCTATGACCTCTAACATCAAGAAGGGCAATGGCAGCAGATGCATGGGAACACTACCACCTACAAATTTCTCTTCAGGTCATATATCATCCCCACTTGGAATCATATCACCATTCCTTCATTGTTACTTTTTCAGAAACCTAGAACTCCCTTTCTAATAGCACCATGGGTGTAACCACACTAGACAGACTGCAGAGGTTCAAGAAGGTAGTTCACCACTATCTTCTCAAGGGCAATTACAATTGGACAATAAATGTTGGCCTTTTCTGCAACAGTCACATCCCATGAAAGAATTAAAAAAAATCATATAGGGAAGACTAACAAGGTAAGGATGTTGAATACTTGGGCTTGCAAATGTTTCAGCCTAGCCTTCTGTACTGGGCTTCCTGAAGGTTGGGGATGGTAACTGTTCATGGTGGTAACTGTGTGCAGTAGTTTCACTAAGTCAGTGCCTTTTTCCAGGACACAGCTGGTATTGCTCTTGGCACGTGTGTCAATGCTCCCCATTGCGTTGGATTCCTTACCTGGTGGTGGAGACTGAGTGGGAGGAGATTGGCTGGTTTACTTCATTTCTTCTTTTGTCCTGGAAATTTAACAGTGGGCCATTCAGTCACTGTTAGATTCAAGACACTAGATGTGAGGGATCCTTCTTCTTGATCTCTTCATCAGGAACAGCAAGGACTTGACTATTGCAAGCCTGCTCAAATGGACATGCTGCTGGACGTGTCACTGGGTATTTATGAAGTCCAGCAATTGCATTTGTGGAACAAAGATGATTGATTGCTAAATGTCTTTGTGAAAGAAGATGACAAGTTAACATTTCATATTCAGGAAATGCAAGACCATGTGGTTACAGATTGTGCTGGCATATTATTCTGCCCCTGCCCCATAGTGTCTCTTGATGGTAGTAAATAAGTATGATCTGATAGCTATTACGGAGACATGGCTGTAAGACGACAAGGACTGGGTCCTGAATATTGAGGGGTATATGACATTCAAGAAGAATAGGAAGCTAGGTAAAGGTGGAGGGTTAGCACTGTTAATCTCCTGGTTCAGGAGATCAGGATGTTGAATCGGTTTGGGTGGAGATGAGGAATAGTAAGGGAAAGAAGTCACTAGTAGGAATGGTCTACAGGTCCCCTAACAGTAACCATAATTTAGGACAAAGTATACAAGAAAAAATATTGGATGCTTGTGATAAAGGGATGCCAATAATCTTGGGGATTTTAATGTACATATAAACTGGAAAAATCAAATTGACAGTAGTAGCCTGGATGAGGAGTTCTTAGAATGCTTTCAAGATAGTTTCTTAGAGTAGCACGTTCCGGAACCAACCAGAGAGCAGATTATATTAGGCTTAGTATTGTGTAATGTGACAGGATTAATTAATGACCTCAGGGTAAAGGCACCCCTAGGTAGCAGCGACCACAATATGATTGAATTTTACATCCAGTTTGAAAGGGAGAAAAGTGGGTCTAAGACCAGTAATTTAAACTTAAATAAGAGTAACTATGTGGGCATGAAAGCTGAGCTAGCTGAAGTGAACTGGGATACTAGGCTAAGGGATCGACCAATAGAGACGCATTGGCAGACATTTAAGGGGATATTTCAGAATGTGCAGAATAAATATATTCCTACTATAAAGAAAAATTCTAAAGGGAGGACACATCGTCTGTGGTTAACTAAAGAAATCAAGGAAAGCATCAAACTTAAGGAAAAATATAACTGCACAACAATAAATGGCAGATCAGATGATTGGTCAGAATATAAAGAACAGCAGAGAATGACTAAAAGGTTAATCAGGAGAAAGAAATTAGAGTATGAGAGGAAGCAAACTAGAAATATAAAAATGGATAGCAAGAGTTTCTGCAAGGAAAAGAGTAAGTAAAGTGAGTGTTGATCCTCTGGAGTGTGATAGTGGGGAGTTAATAGTAGATAATAAATAGTGGATGAAGTAAACAAATATTTTGCTCCTGTCTTCACTATAGATGATACAAAAAACATTCCAGTAATAGCTGTAAATCAGGAGGCGGAAGGCAGAAGGGAACTTGGTGAAATTGCAATCACGAGGGAAGCGGTACTGAGCAAGCTGATGGAGCTGCGGGCTGACAAGTCTTTGGGTCCTGATGAACTTCATCCTAGGGTCTTAAAAGAGGTGGTTAATGAGGTAGTAGATGTGTTGGTATTAATTTTTCAAAATTCTCTAGATTCTGGAAAGGTTCCATCAGATTGGAAAGATGCGACTATAACCCCTCTATTCAAGAAGAGAGGGAGGCACAAAACAGTTAGTTTGACGTCTGTCATGGAGAGGGTGTTAGAATCGATCATTAAGGAGGTTATGGCTGGGAACTTAGAAAAACTCAAGGTAATCAGGAAGAGTCGGCGTAGTTTTGTGAAAGTGAAATTATGTTTAACCAATTTATTGGAGTTCTTTGAAGGAGTAAAATGCGCTATGGATAAAGGGGAACCTATAGACGTGCTGTACTGGGATTTCCAGAAGACATTTGATGAGGCGCCTATCAAATATTATTGCAGAGAATAAAAGCTCATAGTGTAGAGGTTACTATATTAGGTTGGATAGAAGATAGGCTGTCTGGCTGGCAGAAAACAGAGTGTGTGCACAAATGGGTCTTTTTCTGATTGGCAGGTTGTGAATGGTGGAGTCCTGCAGGGTTCTTGCTTGGGGCCTCAGCTTTTTACAATTTATATCGATGACTTGGATGAAGGGAGTGAAGGCATGTTAGCTAAATTTGCAGATGACATAAGATAGGTAGGAAAGTATGTTGTGAGGCATCCATGAGGTTGCAGATGGACATAGATAGATTGAGTGAGTGGGCAGATGGAGTACAATCTGGGAAAATATGAACTTATTCACTTTGGCAGGAAGAATAAAAAAGCAGAGTATTACTTAAATGGAGAACGGCTGGAGAATTCTGAGGTGCGGAGGGATCTAGGTGTTCTAGTGCATGAGTCACAACAAATTATGCAGGTACAGCAAGTAATTAAGAAGGCTAATGGAATCCTATCCTTTATTATGCAAGGAACTGAACATAAAAGTGAGGATCTTATGCTTTAGCTATATAGGGCATTGGTTAGATCACATCTCGAATATTGTGTGCAGTTTTGGTCTCCTTAGTTAAGGAAGGGTTTAAATACATTGGAGGTGGTTCAGAGGAGGTTTACTAGACTGATAACTGGAATCAGCAAGTTGTCTTATGAGGAAAGGTTAGACAGACTGGGCTTGTTTCCACTGGAGTTTAGAAGAGTGAGGGGTGATTTGATTGAAGTATGTAAGATCCTGAACGATATTGACAAAGTGGACTTGGAAAGGATGTTTTCTCTTGTGCGTGAGTCTAGAAGTAGGGGGCACTATTTTAAAATTAGGTGTTGCCCTTTTAGGACAGAGATGAGATTTTTTTTCTGAGGATTGTTCAACTTTGGAACTCTCTGCCTCAGAAGGTGGTGGAGGCAGGGTCATTGAATATTTTTAAGGCAGAGGTAGATAGGTTCTTGTTAGGCAAGGCAATCAAAGGTTATTGGGGGTAGATGTCAGGAATTCAAAACACAAACAGATCAGCCATGACCTGAATGAATTGCGGAGCAGGCTCAAGGGGCTGAATGGCCTAATTCTGCTCCTATTTAGTATGTTTGTATGTAGATGGCTTCCTTGACCTTGTTTGATGTAAAGCTAGGAGACTTCATGTTAAAGACTCAGGGGGCAGCCCCTGCATGGGCGTATACTTCTGTGTCCCCATCTATTGTGGTTCTATCCTGCTGACTGGTTCTGAAATATTCAGGGATGGTGAGGGAGGAGTTTGGGATGTTGGCTAACAGATAGATATAATATTGTGAGTGTGACTGCTGTTTGATTAGTCTGTGGGATGTTAGTAAGGAGGATTCTGCAGGTTCAGCTAAGATTGCCTTAATGTTGTCCTAGGTCATTGCTGGTAGTTTAGTGGAATTATTATTGAACTTTGTAGTGAGTATGAGACCTCTTCAGAAGCACATGTTGGAGTTGCCGGATCACTTTCCTCAGCCAGTTAGGATTTGATGGTTTTCAGTTTTCATGGCCATATTTCACCACTTACCATGGTGGCATTTGAACTCATGACCTCTGCTAATCTAATCCATACCCCCATTAGAACCATGAAACAAACAAACCTGATCTGAAATTGGTGCCTATGAATGATAGACAGATGAAGAGAAGGAGGTGTAAACTCTTAGAGGAAAAAGGTCCAAACCAAAGCTGAAAAAGATGGCTGTTACAGAGGATTAAAAGTCATGAAAAATATTTTTTAAAGTACAAAGAAATTTTTTTTAAATGACACAGTAATATGTATGAAATTGTTTAACATTTATGTTACAAACAGTAGCTTGTGTTTTCCCAAGACTTATTGTTAATTATATATAGAGAACAACAACTGGTCTTAGCTGGCTCTGTTCATTTGCGGATATGAAAAACCCATTAGTAGTTTTTCAGATCTATTCCTTATGTTCTGATTTTAAAATTTATCCAACGGTAAGACACACATACTAAAAACAACCATTTAAAAAATTTCAGGCCCCAAACCAGCAAACAAGAAATAGGACTGAATCACCTGGGTTTCACTGGGCAGATAGCTCTGGTCACAAGTTGGGCATCCTGAACTAGAGGTCTAATTTATTTAAAAAACTAATAATTTAAATTCTAACTCTGCACCTGGCATTTTGCAATTTGATGTAATATAATATGTTGTGGGATAATTGCACCTGCTTTTCCCCATATGTCATTAGTAAATACTAAACTGAACGGTGGTTCCCAAAAGTATCTCACTGAACATGTAAAGTCTGTTAAATTGAGTTATTTCAATTATCGATTATACTGCTCAGTACAACCCAGTCACTTTTGAGGTTAACAGAAATGTAAAATAATTTTTTTGTTAAGTACCGTTGACTTCAAATAAACACATTGTAGATCCAGCCATTCTACAAAACCACTTCACATTTGCTCCCAACACATAACAGGCCCAATCCAGATTTCAGATATTTGTCTAATTATTCGCATTCCTATTGCTCACGAATGCAACATGTACCGTTCATCTTTGCACACTAAAGTTTATTTTGTGAACATATCCC
The DNA here is from genome assembly GCF_017639515.1 of Carcharodon carcharias. Lineage (NCBI taxonomy): Eukaryota > Metazoa > Chordata > Chondrichthyes > Lamniformes > Lamnidae > Carcharodon > Carcharodon carcharias. The sequence continues at coordinate 50,098,375 of NC_054471.1, read as the reverse complement.
TTAAAGAGTATTTTTACTTTTATTGCAGTGATTTAAATGAACCATGATACAAATTACAAACTGGTATTTGTTTTAGTAAAACCGCCTGATGAAATTCAATTCAAGCATGATCTTCATCCAAGCATTTCTAATTTTGAGGAAATGCGGTAATTATGTGTAATATTAAAGTTTGTAGATTACCTCGTTTTCAATTGGAACCATCTTCAAATGTAATCATTAGGGACTCTCAATTACCCTTTTTTTTTGCAATACCTCAGATTCCCTATATTTGTCACTGAAGTGCCCATGTCATTGTCCAAGACACATGATGCAGTGCATATACTGGATGGAATTTGGGGGGGGGGCACGGTTGGGGGGGATGGAATGGAATGTAGGCCACCTCAAAATGTCTGTTAACATATACCCTTCAACCAAAGTATGGTGAGAATCAACCTTTTAACCATAAACCCCTGCCCTCCACTTTTTGAAATGAAATCAGAAAATGCTGACAAAACTCAGCAGGTTTGGCAGCATCTGTGGAGAGAGCTATGGAATTAACATTTTGAGTCCATTTTTTAGAGTTAAAGAGAGGTAGAAAGGATTTTATTCTGTTTAAGAGGGGATGGAGCAAAATAGAAGGTCATGGATAGGTGGGAGCTAAGGAGAGATTTGACAAAAGATGTCATGGACACAAGGCAAAGGGAGTGAAAATGATAGTTCTAAAGACTAAAGAAAGTGTTGATAGTGGCATAAAGGTAAGATAGCAAAATGTGTTAAAAGTAGAATAAGGGTCAGGGCTCTGTGAAAGCAGAATATAAAAACAAGTGACAGGTGGATGGGTTGGTTTGGGGGCGAGGGGGAGAGAGCAGTATGGTTGGGCGGGGTAAAATTGGATTAAAAAAGGAATCAAGATGGAGCAGAGAGTTCATGGTCTGAAATTGTTGAACTCAATTGTTGAACTCAATGTTAAGTCCAGAAGGCTGTAAATGCCTAATCAGAAGATGAGGTGCTGTTCCTCCAGTTTGCGTTGAATCATGACTCAGTGCCTTTAATGCTTGGAAGGAGAAATATTGCCATGTGACTTGTTTACCGAACAGTCAAGTGATACTATGGCGCCAGCAGATACATGGAACAGGTTATCTCTTTGGTTTCTGTGTTTTGAAAGCATCAGTGTGAACTTATTACATTTCACCATGGGGACTGGAAGGGAAGGGAAGCAGGAGGAAGAAGGGCCTCAATATTATCATGAAACAGAACAGTCATAAAAGTACTGACTGTAACAGAAATTTAATACCCAATATTAACTCTTCAAGTGATTGAGATGACATTGGAAATTGCAAGAGCAGCCCAAGAGATGTTACTGTCGTTTTATTTATTACAATGTAGGAATTTGCTATATTTTCTTATTTAACATTTTTTTGGTCAAGAGCTTTCATGGTGGAAATGCAGGGTTATTTACTCTGGCCTTAGCATGTGGTACACAAACCAAAGGTGGTATTTTACTGTCTGGTTCAGAGGAATACTATAGTTTTGGTGCATTGCTTTGCATAGTGCTATATTGTATACACAGCTCTACAAGCCAGTGTTGGCATTTATGCTTCACATAAGCCTCCTCCCACCCTCATCTAACTCTGTAACAACATATGCTGCTATTCCTTTGTCCCTTGTGTTCATTATCTTCTCTTAAATACATCTAAACTATTTATCTAAACCACTCCTGGTAATGAGTTCCACATTCTAAGCAATCTGTCAGGAAAAAGGTTTCTCATGACTTTCCTTATTAGATTTTTAGTGACCATTTTTGGACAAAATTAATAGTCATTTTGGCAAATGTGGGTTAAATAAGGAGAGCCAGCACAGATTTGGTAAGGCAAATTATGTTTAAATGACTTACCTGAGTTTTTTGATGAGATAACAGAGAGTGTCTATGAGGATAATGCTGTTAATGTGGTATGCATGGACTTCCAAAAGGCATTTGATAAAGTGTTGCGCAACAGAGATCTGAGCAAAGTTAGAGCTCGTGGAATAAAAAGGACAGGAGCAACATGGATATGGAATTGGCTGAGTGGCAGGAAATAGCGAGCAGTGGTTAATGGCTGTTTTTCGGACGAGAGAAAGATTGATATTACAATTCTCCAGGGGTCGATGTTAGGACCCCAGCTCTTTCTGATATATAGTGATGACCTAAACCTTTGTGTACAGGGCACAAGTTCAAAATATGTGGATGATATGAAACTTGGAAGCACGTGAACTGTGAGGCAAATAGAGTAGAACTTCAAAAGAACGTAGACAGTTTTGGTGAAATGGGTAGACAAGTGGCAGATGAAATTTAATGCAGAGAAGTGTGGGGTGATTCATTTTGGTAGGAAGAATTCAGAGAGATAATATTAAGGGTAAAATTCTAAAGGGACGGGGACAGAGAGAACTGGGTGTACCTGTGCAGATGGGCTGAGTGACCGCTTTCTGTGCCATAAATTTTCTATGATTCTATAAATTATTGAAGGTGACAGGACAGTTTGAGAGAATAGTTAATAAAGCATTGACATCATTATTTTTTATTCATTCATGAGATATGGGCATGGCTGGCTAGGCCAAAATTTATTGCCCATCCGCAATTGCCCTTGGGAAAGTGGTGCTGAGCTGCCTTCTTGAACTGCTGCAGTCCATGTGGTATAAGTACACCCAAAGTGCAGTTAGGGAGGGAGTTCCAGGATTTTAACCCAGCATAGTAAAGGAATGGCAATATATTTCCAAGTGGTGAGTGGCTTGGAGGGGAACTTTGCAGTTGGTGGTGTTCCCATCTATCTGCTGCCCTTGTCCTTCTAGATGGCTGCAATCATGGGTTTGGATGGTGCTGTCTAAGGAGACTTGGTGAGTTTCTGCAGTGCATCTTGTAGATGGTACACACTGTTGCCACTGTGTGCCACTAGTGGAGGGAGTGAATGTTTGTGGATGGGGTGCCAATCAAGCAGGACTGTTCTTTTCAGAGAAGAGAAGGTTGAGAGGTATTCAAAATCGTTACAGATCTGGACAGAGTAGATCAGGAGGGATTGTTCCCATTGGTGGAAGGATTGAGAAGCAGAGGGCACAGATTTAAATTACTTGGCAAAAAAAGCAATGGCAACATGAGGAAAAACCTTTTCACGCAGCAAGTGGTTGGGATCTGGAATGCACTGTCTGACAGTGTGGTGGAGGCAAGGTCAATTGAAGCATTCAAGAGGAAATTTGAATTATTATCTGCAAAGCAATAATGTGCAGGGCTATATGGAGAAGGTGGGGAGTAGCTTTAGGTGAATTGCTCCTTCAGAGAGCCAGCACAGACACGATGGGTTGAATGACCTCCTTCTCTGCTGTAACCATTTTATGGTGCCATGATTGTATATTGATGGCAGATACTTCTGGTCTCCCCCATAAGTGGAAGCATTTTTCAATGTTTACGCTATCAAACTCCTTCATAATCCTAAAGACCTGTATCAGATTTTCTCCTTTCTAGAGAGAAGAACCCCAACCTATTCAATCTTTCCCTTTGGGAATAACTCTTTGGTTCTGATACCTTCTATATGAGTCTTTTTTGCATTTTTTTTCTAGTGCCATAAATGTTTATTTAGAATAATTGTTCATCATTGTTTGATCAAATGCTTTGGATGTAAAAGTCAAAGAAAAACTTGCATTTATAGAGAACTTTTCACAACCACAGCATCTCAAACCACTTTGCAGCCAATCAAATCTTCCTTCAAGTGTAGGCACTGTTACAATGTAGGAAACAATTGTGCACAGCACATCCCCTCGAACAGCAATATGATAGTGACCAGATAATCTATTCCAATAATCAATATTGACCAGGACATGCAGGAAAACTCCCTTGCTCTCCTTCAAAACAGGGGATCTTTTACATCCACCTGAGGGGGCAGACGGGGCCTCGGTTTATCTGAAAGATGGCACCTCAGAGTGCTGCAGTGCAGTGCCAGCCTTGATTTTTATGCTTAAGCCATGTGAATCTTGATCCTTTGACGTAAGAGCCAAGAGTGCTACTAAGTTAGTTACAGCTGCCATTCTAGACCACTTGTTGCAGTCGATTGAGATTTGGATGTATATTCATCTTCAGATAAATTAACTGCTTAACTCCCACCCATCACTAGATTATGTACCTTTAAACATCAATGAAAAAATCGGTACAACTCAGGTGCTTGATTTTCTTTTATTGTAACCATATAAACATCTTGCAGACTCTTCTAGCCACTAAACATGATGGAATGTAAGAGAGAATTTTTCCAGCGTACCAGTTTTGTTTCTTCGGTTATTTTACTCTTCCTTCTCATCTTGCATACGTATGCATGAGAGTGTAGGTAAAGAAATAGAAACATAGAAAAGTTATGGCATAGAAAGCCATTCAGCTCATCATCTCTGTGCCAGTCAAACAAAAAGAGCTCTACAGTATAATCCTACTTTCCAGCTCTTGGTTTGTAGCCCTGTAGACTATGGGACTTGAAATGCATATCCAAATATTTTTAAAATACGCTGACGGCTTCTGCCTCTACCACCCTTTCCAGGCATTGAGTTCCAATCCCTCCTGTATCTACTAGGTGAAAACAATTTCTCCTTAACTCTCATCAAATTTTAAGTCATTGGTAGAAGGATTAATACCCCCAGTTTTTGATCTCCCTGCTAAGGGAAATAGGCCCTTCCTATCCACACCATCAAGGCCCTGCATAATTTTGTATCACCCAATTAAATCTCCCCTCAACAATGGAAATAACCCCAGGTTGTCAAATCTTTCCTCATAACTAAAAGTCTCCATTTACGATAACACCTTCATAAATCTCCTCTGTACCCTCCCCAGTGCGATCACATCCTGTAATGCCATGACCAGAACTATTGGCAGTACTCTAAATGTAGCCCAAGTAGTGTTCTATGCAGTTCTTTCATAACTTCCTTGCTCTCATATTCTATGCCTTGGCTAATAAAGGGAAGTATCCTGTATGCTGCCTTAACCACCTTATCTACCTGATGTACTGCCTTCAGGAAGCTGTGGACAATTTTTTATTCTTTCACGGGATGTGGATGATGCTGGCATTTATTGCCCATCTCTAATTGCCTTGAGAAGGTGGTAATAAGCCATGAGAAGATTTGGAGTTGTTAAATAACCAGCTTAAGTTCCAAACAGTTTGGTTCAGTTTGAGAGAGTAACCTGGCAGGGGAATGGACAGGTCGCAGAGTTAGTGGTAGGAACCAAAGACAAAAGATTGATTTTCCTGATTTTGAGCTGAAGGAAATCGCAACTTATCCAAGACTGGATGTTGAATGTCATACAAGATTTCAGTTAGGACTGATTCAGTATTGTGGGAAGGGTAGAAATATTATTGGATAAATTTCAAAACATGGAGTTATGGAAGAATTTGGTATGGGTTTATGAGGTGACTACATTGGAGAGGAAAAGGAGGTTGGAAATATGCTACTTGTTTGCTCGGACAAAGGAGTGGAGGTTTGGCTTTTTTAATGGGGAGCTGATAATGGTTGTTTCTCTAAGGGAAGGGGACAGTGCCTGAAGACAGGGATCATTTACAGTGTTGGCTACCATGGACCTAGGATGGAATATTGGTAGCGGGAATGGAGATAAGAGAGCAAGAGGTGGGTCATATGGGCAGAAGTTGCTTGGAGAGAAGAAGGAGATGGGAGAGAAGCTGGAGAGAAGGCCTCAGCACTGGGACAGAGGGAAGCCTTGGTCAGGGGTTGGAAGGGGGGGGCATGGATTTTAGCTTCAGGGATAACAAAATAGATGGTTTCTTTCTTGGTGACAAAGAGGACCATGAACGCCTCTCACTTATTATTTCAGGGGTCAGTGGTGGAGTGTAGGGAAGAAGGATTTAAGGAGATGGTTGTTCTCCAGAATGACCTCAGAATAGTGGGTGTTGTTGGCTGACAAAAATGAGAATGATCTTACTAAATCTGGCAACGGGTAACTGAGCCAATTGTGCCTCAGACTTGGAAATGGCTGGCATGGGAAATGCTGGATGTTTTGGTGGCAAAGGGCGTCGTTCTCAGGCCTGCTGTACATTTAAGCAATGTAAATTATGTTTTGCAGTGAATGATCCAAGTTTGAGCCAAAGTAAGGTCATTATTTTGTTTATGGGAAGCTACGGAAATCCTATTCCTACCAGCATCCGTGTTCACTTGGAAAAATATGTAGGCAAGTTTGATGCTGAATGGGCCTAGTGGATTTTTTAATAAGAATCAATAGAGTATTGGAAATGACAATCGGCCTTAACTGAAGCAAAGTGAGAAGTAGCTTATAAGCTGCAACGTGTGGCTGAGTTTTCCCCCGTTGGGAGGGTGGTGTGGGGGCGGGCTGGAGCGAGAGCGAACCCGATCGGCTCCCCCAGTCGGGTGCGTGCTGCCATTTTACGTGGGCGGGCCTTAATTGGCACTTAAGTGTGACACTCGTTTGGAAGCGCTGAGCGCTCCCTGTGCGGGCAGGGTGGGGTGGGAGGAATTCCCTGAGTTGGGACCTGCGCTCCCTGTGCGGGTGGTGGCGGGGTGGGGTGGGGGGGGGGAATTCCCTGGGAAAGATTATGCAAAAGTGCGCATAAATCTCCTTGAGGCAAGATTAGTTAAAGTTTTTAAAAGCTAAATACAGAAAATAAAGTATTATAAGACGTGTCCCCTCATGTGACAGTGTCGCATGAGCTGGAACATGTTAAGGAACATTAATGGAAAACTTTATTCAATTTACAAAATCTTCATGAAACCTCATTCCATGAAAAATGCAAAGGCCGCCTGGGCTCTTCGCCTGCCCGCCAACCTTAAGGTTGGATAGGCAGCTCATTTAATTGTTTAAATTAGTTTTTAACAGCCCTTAATAGGCCTTTGACAGTTCGGCAAAATGACGCACGGTGACGTCGGGTTGCCCACCCGATGTCACTGCTTGTCATTTTACGCATCAGCGAGTGGGCCCTGCCCCCGCTTGCCAACTGGAAAATTCTTCCCATGGTTTATATAGTGTCACTTCCTTACCATCAGGATATCAGCACGAGCAACCACTATGGCCTCTTCAATCCACGCACCAGCCACAGCAATTGGGATAAATCATACAATAGCCAAGTGCTTCAGGAAAACTATTACTCATGTTATTGGCTGGGATATTAAGTAGGAGTCCACCTCAAAATAATAGTTACCAGTCCTGTTTGAAGTGTATTTATACACACCATTCATAACTTTTGAATTTATAAACAGATGGTCAGATAACTTATTGCAAAAGTGGGGGTGGGGTGGAAGTTCTATTCACTCAGACCCTCGACCTCTGAGCTCTACCTTTAAACTAAGTCTGGAAATGCTACATCAGCTGATTTCATGATGTACTTCATTCCACAAGCAGACTGATAAATCCCTTCCACAAAATCTGTTTGGCTACATAAATCTTCAAAGGCAATTCATAGGAAAGAAAGTGCTTTGAGGCACCCTGAGGATCTGATAAGCTGCTTTATAAATACACAGCATTTATTTATTATACTGTGTGCTTCTTGAATAAATAGAATACACTCAGGGCTATTGTTTTATGTAAAATAAACCACTTGTGTTTTGACTTACATAATCCACACATGTCGACACTTGGCCATTATGCAGCCGCAGTGACTCTTGGTATTATAGCCTTTCTTTAAAATAAGTTCTTCTTTTAACTAATTTTCAGTTTTAAAATTTGTCACAGATGCATGCATAAACAAAAGACATAATGACTAACATTGGGTTAACATTGCATCCACTAATCACTCTAGTTATTGGGACTTCTTGTCTCTGAAATAAATGGGGTATTTCAGTGTTCCCAATGTGAGTGAGCATCATCGAGACAATTTATAGAATGACTTTGGAGTGTGTCCTTAATAAGGCCTAGTAATTAGGTTTCGTTTCTTGTATCAATGGCGCTCTGTAAACAGCATGTACCAAATTAATTTATGCATTGACTTTTTTACAGGAAAACAAAGGCCTAATGGTTATTTTGTTTAATGTATTGTTACAGCCCTTTTTCTGTTTTTCCAATAGAATTTACAAAACCTTATTTATTTACAGTTGAATATACTTATAAACACAGCCCAGATACAGTGTAAACAAAGATTGCCTACAGGCTCAGTATGCTTTTCATTCTGTGCAAATTATAATTCACTCTTGGTCTGATTAATCTTGTCACCTTTGCCTTGACAGACAGTTGGCTTGCCCACAACTGCCATCAGTATCTAGAATTTTATAGCGCAGGAACAGACCCATCCTGTCAATGTTTTTCTCTGTCTGAGCCACACATTCTCGTATCCATTCTCTTTTTGCTCTTTTGCTCTTTTTCAAACAATTATCCAATTTCTTTTTTTATAAGTTGTAAGCAGTACTTCAAGAAGTTTGTGACAGAAATAGGCACAAGTAAGGATTTTTTCCTGATCATCTCTTTCATTCTTGTAATTATTTTAAATTTATACCCTCCCATTATCATCTCGCCACCATTAGAAACAACCCTTCATAATCTTGTGAAATACTGATACTCTGTCCCTAGATGGGGCTAATGACCTTTAAATACTGTACTGTAGAGTACAATAGCTACTGACATCTAGTGGTAGTAAAAATGGTTTCTTTCATCAACTACTGTTGCCACTCATTGAGACAGGAGCATCAAAAGCTTGTGGGGAGAAAAGTATTTCCATAATTTGGCTGCAGAAGCTCTTGTAGATAATAAATATTTAAAATGTACCCCCCTCCCCCAACCCCGCCATGCCACTGGTTAGACAGGATAATAGCCATACCCATGCCTAGGTTCCTCAATGATCAAGGATCAGGAGTATATTTTTTTAAATTACTGAATATGATTTCTAATCAGCAAGTGAGTTATTAGTCCAGGAATAAAATAACATAGATTTGTGGCTCATTTAGAAGTGGAATGAGTGCTGTCTTTGAGTCATTAAAATGAGGCATCGCCTCTCTACTCTGGTCACCATGGCACTGTTCAAGGATGAGTAGAAGGTTCTTCCTGCTATTCTGATCAACATTCCTCCCTCACCAACATCACCAGAATGACTAGCTTGCCATTCACCTGATTCCTGCTGGTACAGAAAGGATGCTGCATAAGAATTACTGCGCTTCCAAAGTAATTAATTTTGTGAAACTCTGCGACATTTTGAAGAAGTAACCTTTGTTACAAATATAATTTATTTAATATTGGTGGATTTTCCTGCTTTTGGAGGCAATTCCATCAGAGTCAACTTGCAGAGAAGTTAAACAATAACCTATTCTGAAAATTCTGCTAGGCAATTTCTGTGGCAGATGCAATTAAGTTCTGATGCATAAATTGTTGTAATCTCAGTCCCATATGGATCTTTTCATAAATGTGTAAGATGTTTTCTTCTTGGATACTTAGCTCCTCCTCTGTTTAAAGCCAGGATATGGTTTCATTGGGTACAGAAGGTCTCTTGGGTACCTCACCCAAGTGGTCATTGTTAATGCATGAGTTGTATAAAGCTCTGATTAGACCACATCTGGAGTACAGAGTTTAATTCTGGGCACCAGCCAGGAAGAATATGTTGGCTTTGGAGCGCAGATTCATTCGAATGATGGGGCTAAAAGGGTTAAATTATAAGAACATGTTGCACAGATTCGACTTGTCTTCCCTTGAATAGAGATTATCTGATTAAGGTGTTTAAGATGATTAAAGGATTTGATAGGATGGATAGGGAGAAAATATTTCCTCTGATGGGGTAGGTCAAAACAAGGAGGCCATAATTATAAAATTAGAGCTAGGTCAGGCAGAAGTGATGCGAGGATACAATTTTTCACAAAGCCCAGACCAGAACTTCCCAGTGGGATCGCAAGAGGAGATTTTGGGGTTGTGAGCTTGGACTGATGTCTGACAGCTGTGAGGCTCCTTTAAATCTGTTTTTCTTTTATTGGTGGGCACGGCCTATTGGTCTGATCTTTGAGGCCTGATTGCTGCTGCAAAAAAGCCTATGAATGGGTAGGTGTTTGTTGGCTTTGTTGTAACCCTACCTTTGATCAGTCCCTCCAATGATCGGCTCCTGTTGCCCCAACACTCTTGGCCAAGAACTAAAGCTTCCTCCCTGCCCTCTGCTCATCAAGTGAAACCTCTTCCCCACCACCCACCCCCCCAAAAAAAAATATTTATTTTTTGTTCGTTCCTGGGATGTGGGTGTCATTGGCTAGGCCAGCATTTATTGCCCATCCCTAGTTGCCCTTGTTCAGAGAGCATTTAAGAACCAACCGCATTGCTGTCATACTTCTTGCACACCCCAGATTTTCTCTCTGGGGTCACACGAAATCTGAGGCATTGAAATTGGGTAACATCAGGGAAAGAAGTTTGGGGAGCACTGGCTCAGAATGTTCCAGACAGTTCCAGATTTGCACTACCCTGTGTCAGTTGAAAATTTCAAAGCAGAATTGATAGATTTTTGTTAGACAAGGGTATGGAGGATGCAGAACCAAGGCAGATAGATAGAATTAAAATATGGGTCTGCCATGATACAATTGAATGGTGAAACAGTCTGGAAGGGCTGAATAAAAAGAAAGAAAGACTTGCACTTATATAGTCCTTTATGTAAGCATTGAGTGTCTCAAAGCACTTTGCAGCCAATGAAGTACTTTCGAAGTGTCACTGATGTAGGAGACATGGGGGCCAACTGTGCACAGCAAAATCACTCAAACGGCAAACAGATGGGACCTCAGTTTAACCTCTCATCTGAATATTGACACCTCCGAGAGTGCAATGCTCCCTCAGTACTGCACTGGAGTGTTAGCCTTGATTTAAATGGCCTACTGCTGATCCTGTGTACCTAGATAATGAATATCTGCAAGGGTCATTTACATCAGACTCTCATCTGATCACAAATCTTTTTCTCCCCAATCTCACCCCAAAGGTTAAAATTATTATTCTGACTGAGGTTGGCGAACTCTCAAGAATTGTGCTCTACCTAGTTTCAGGTAATTAATTTTTTTAAATTTAAGAGTCAACCCCTTTGCTGTGGGTCTGGAGTCACATGTCAGCCAGTCCAGGTAAGGTCAGCAGATTTCCTCCCCTATAGGACATTAGTGAAACAGATGGGTTTTTACAACAATGTTTTAATCATTAGGCTTTTAACTCCAGACATTTTGTTGAATTCAAATTTCACCATTTGCCTGGTGGGATTCAAACCCGGGTCCCTAGAGCATTACCCTGGGCCTCTGGATTGCTAGTCCAGTGACAATGCCGATACACCACTGCCTCCCCTTATATTCAGTCAACCACACGATGAAGTTAAGATTTGATCTGTGATTTCATAACTCTGTCACTAATCAAGTGTGATTAACTAAAAACCTGCTAACATGCCATAGAAGGTATTTTTCCAGAGTGGCAATGGGTTTTTGAGATTGTACATAGGAACAGAGGCGACCAGGGAAGCCCTTTATGGTTCATGGCTTATTTCCAGTTTCTTGGAAATATACTCTGCAATACCTCCTCATTCTGCTCCAACAAATATTTCCCCAGGTACTTATCCAAACCCCTGTCTCTTGAACTAGTTGGTATATCAGCCCTTACTGCCTTGAGTTGGCAGTTCATTCCATAAATTCAACATCCTCTGCATTAAATAGTTATTTTTAAAAGTGATGATTTTTCCCTTCATCTTGCCAAATAAAACCAATGTAATCACTTGGGAATTGTGAAGAGTTGGATGAGTAATGTCACAGTGCAAGAGGGGGATAAAGAAAAAAAGAAAGATATCAGAGCTATTGCTTTGGAAAGTACTTTAGAATCCCAATTATTCTAATATTCTGCACAGATAGGGCTTTATAATGATCTGTGTCAAAGTTCACTTTGTACAATGACTCACTCTCTAGCACTTGAGAAGGAATAATTCTGCCTCCCTGTTTTTGCTGTTGTGGTTCACAATGTAGTATTAGCAATTTTTACTTAACAATATTGTTGACTGGATATTTGGACGCACCTGCTAACAACTTGATTTAGATAATGTTAATTCTGGCCTCTTATTTCTGTCAATTATTTGATTGTCTATATTTAAAGGATATTAAAATGGATATAAAGGAGTGCTTCAAAGGCTTTGGTTTTTGTAGTACTTCAACACAATGGGAAGGTTGCAATGGGCTGGTTCAAGGGTTTGAATAAACTTCTTCTGTTCTCTATTTAAACAGAGCCATTAACCAACTTAAATAAGGATTGGGCCCAATTTTAACTCTGTAAGTGAATAGGTTTTGAGAGAATTATAATCTCATCCAAACAATCATAAAATAAGAGGAAATTGTTAAACACAGTTTGTTGAAAATATGCAGGTCAATCTTTAGCTATTACCAATCTTTACCTTCTCACAGTTGTTGGGCTTCCTAAAGGGGGATGGAGGGGGATGTTTTAGGTTTAGCAACATGAGCAATGGGTTTTTTTCATTATCTTTGACAAAATTCATTAACAGCACCACAATAGTGATGAAGCTTTGACCCACTTGCCATCTCTCAGTGACAGGATTTCCTAAGAATGGATGATAGTGAATCCATTGCTACTGTTAGTAGAAATGCTTCTACTACGTGAAGGCTTTCCCTTGAACTTTCTTGGCTAAAGTTATGTGCTTAAATATTCCAATGTGCACTTTAAGTTGGGCGGTTGTTTTTTGATTGTGTTAGTAACCAGACTGTTTATGTAGGGAGTGTTTGTCTTTAAATGTTTCAGCTTCTATGTTGTTACAATTCTCGTTAAGACTGATAACTTCTCAAAAGAAATTCAAACGTCCAGTTGAAAGAGTGACACAACAAGATATCACATTTTAAGGTGTTTGCCGTAACAAATAGTCTAAAAGCATGATTTACTATTTTCGTGGGCAACTTATACATTAAACTACAGGACGTAATTTTTCCCTTTTACTGTTAACACAACTGACAAACCTCACTTTACGTTACGTTGTTCTTCAAGTAGGCATTCAATTCTCCCAGAACCAGTCGAAAGTGATTACCCTCTCCCGAGGATTCACCCCAGATCTGCCCTTTGCAATGAGAGTTTTCCTGGAGAGAGATTTTCGCTTCCTAGTGCAAGCTAGATGAATCTTCCAGCCTCATGTTACCTCCTCATGAATTTGGTCTTTTTAATTGAGTGCAAGCTCCCACCTATATTGCAGCAGGCTGAACCACAGAGACTTTCAGCCTCTAGATGCCCTCTCTCTCTCAGATCCTGGCAGACTGCCTGTGTCTGAGAGTTTTCAGGAATATCTTAGAAACCATTCCTCTCTCAAAGCCCATCTCCATGGCAATGTGAATCACATGGACCTTGTATCCAGGTAGAAATGCTGATTGGTATTCTTTAGACCCCAACTCTATTCTATCCTGGAAGCAAATGGACAGTTCAAAGGCTATCTGTTTACAACCTGACATTTTTCAACACCTTCATGGGACTCTGGAGACTTTGGACTAGTCTAACCACTGTAAGCACAGACACTGTTACCATTGTCTCCAAGTGTGTATACCTTACACTTTCCTCCCAGGAAAACAATCTGGACTTTCCTTTAATCTTTAACAGCCATGTCACCCAGACTGGTGTTAGGCAGACTTCAGAACAGGTTACAATTTATCCTAAATTAAAGACTAGTCCTGAAATGTAACAATCTTGTAAATATCATAATTGTAACAATACTAATTAAAAGGAAATATTTTACTTGCTATGAAATATTGAGAAATTAGAGGGGCACAATGGTGTGCAACATTGGAAATTCAACACATTGCGCCCCTACTCTCTGGAGACTGTTTACTGCTGCCAGCATTGGAAATACAGGAGGAAAGATTTGACTCCCTTCTCTCTCCCCTTGTCCAGTCCCTTCCCACCTACATCCGTGATTCCTCTGACACCTTACGTCACATCAACAATTTCCAGTTCCCTGGCCCCAACCGCTTCCTCTTCACCATGGACGTCCAATCCCTCTACACCTCCATCCCCCACCAGGATGGTCTGAGGGCCCTTAGCTTCTTCCTCGAACAGAGGCCCGAACAATCCCCATCCACCACTTCTCTCCTCCGTCTGGCTGAACTTGTTCTCACGCTGAACAATTTCTCCTTCAACTCCTCTCACTTCCTCCAAATAAAAGGTGTGTCTATGGGTACCCGCATGGGCCCCAGCTATGCCTGTCTCTTTATGGGGTATGTGGAACATTCCTTGTTGCAGTCCTACTCCGGCCCCCTTCCACAACTCTTTCTCCGGTACATCGATGATTACTTCGGTGCCGCTTCATGCTCTCGTCAGGACTTGGAAAAATGTATTAATTTTGCTTCCAATCTCCACCCCTCCATCATTTTCACGTGGTCCATCTCTGACACTTCCCTTCCCTTCCTTGACCTCTCTGTCTCAATCTCTGGTGATAGACTGTCCACCAATATCCATTACAAACCCACCGACTCCCACAGCTATCTCGACTACAGCTCCTCACACCCCGCTTCCTGTAAGGACTCCATCCCATTCTCTCAGTTCCTTCGCCTCCGTCGCATCTGTTCCGATGATGCTACCTTCAAAAACAGTTCCTCTGACATGTCCTCCTTCTTCCTTAACCGAGGTTTTCCACCCACGGTCGTTGACAGGGCCCTCAACCGTGTCCGGCCCATCTCCCGCGCATCCGCCCTCACGCCTTCTCCTCCCTCCCAGAAACATGATAGGGTCCCCCTTGTCCTCACTTATCACCCCACCAGCCTCCGCATTCAAAGGATCATCCTCCGCCATTTCCGCCAACTCCAGCATGATGCCACCACCAAACACATCTTCCCTTCACCCCCCTATCGGCATTCCGTAGGGATCGCTCCCTCCGGGACACCCTGGTCCACTCCTCCATCACCCCCTACTCCTCAACCCCTCCTATGGCACCACCCCATGCCCACGCAAAAGATGCAACACCTGCCCCTTCACTTCCTCTCTCCTCACTGTCCAAGGACCCAAACACTCCTTTCAAGTGAAGCAGCATTTCACTTGCATTTCTCCCAACTTAGTCTACTGCATTCGTTGCTCCCAATGTGGTCTCCTCTACATTGGAGAGACCAAACGTAAACTGGGCGACCGCTTTGCAGAACACCTGCGGTCTGTCTGCAAGAATGACCCAAACCTCCCTGTCGCTCTCCATTTTAACACTCCACCCTGCTCTGTTGCCCACATGTCTGTCCTTGGCTTGCTGCATTGTTCCAGTGAAGCCCAACGCAAACTGGAGGAACAACACCTCATCTTCCGACTAGGCACTTTACAGCCATCCGGACTGAATATTGAATTCAACAACTTTAGGTCGTGAGCTCCGTCCCCCATCCCCACCCCCTTTCTGTTTCCCCCTTCCCTTTTTTTTCCAATAAATTATAAAGATTTTCCTTTTCCCACCTATTTCCATTATAAAAAAATAAAAAAAAACCCCACTAGAGCTATACCTTGAGTGCCCTACCATCCATTCTTAATTAGCACATTCGTTTAGATAATATCACCAACTTTAACTTTAACACCTATGTGTTCTATTCTACTATTGTCGTTGACATCTTTTGATGATCTGCTTCTATCACTGCTTGTTTGTCCCTACAACCACACCACCCCCCCACCTCTCTGTCTCTCTATCTCTCCGCCCCCCCCACACACACTTTAAACCAGCTTATATTTCAACTCTTTCTTGGACTCGAACTCAAGTTCTGTCGAAGGGTCATGAGGACTCGAAACGTCAGCTCTTTTCTTCTCCGCCGATGCTGCCAGACCTGCTGAGTTTTTCCAGGTAATTCTGTTTTTGTTTAGGAAAGATTTGAATCCTTGTTCTCATTTACTGATGGAAGAAAAAATTGCAGCAGCATAAAGTCTTATTTACCCTTTCAATCCTGTTGCAAATTCTTTGTGTACTATAATCTACTTTTGAGGTGCAGTGTGTGTTACGATGAGAAATGCACAGCAATTCAGCACCAACAGCATCCCACACGTGGCAATTTGCTTTTGGTATTAGCAGCATTTGAATGAAGTCTATTGCCCCACAATTGTACTTTTCTTCAGATAGTTCTCTGGGGTCTTGAACATCTCCTGAATTACCAGAACTGGCAGATGGTCTCTGTTTTGAACAGAGCATCTGAAGGAGAGCATATGCATCAATGTAGCACTCTCTGAGTACTGCATTGACTCATCAGCTTTAATTTTGTTCTTTGTTCTCTCTAAATATTTTTTCTTTTTTGCATAGCTTATTCATTCAAGAGCTTGGGCCCTTTAAATTATTTTATGAAGTCCTGTTCACACGGTAACTTAAGGGGCCGATTTGCCTTCAGCCAGGTTGCCACACAGCTTAGAGGGAATATTTCTCTCAAGTCCTGGAGTGGGACTGCAATTCCCCTCTAACCTTCAGCTCATGGATAAGAATGTAACAAGCTGCTAATAGACAACTGTTGCCAACAGTGATACCATTTCTCCTGCTCAATGCAAAACCCAGCTCCTCATATTGGAGAGTCTGCTGTATATCTGAATAGTCAATGCATATGAACCTATGTCAGTTAAAGATCAGTGAATGAAAAAAAAGACTTGCATTTAAATAGTGCCTTTCTCGACCATAGGATGTCTCAAAGTGCGTTACAGCCAAAGGAGTATTTTTGAAGTGTAGTCACTGTTGCAATGTAGGAAATTAAGCGATTTGCTCTCAGCAATTTCTCAAAAACAGCAGTGTGATTATGACCAGATAATCTGTTTCTGTGTGGTGATTGAGGAATAATATTGGCCAGGACGCATGGGATAACTCCCCTGCTCTTCTCCAAAATAGTGCTGTGGAATCTTATGCGTCTACCTGAGAGAGCAGACATCTCGTCTGAAAGGTTGAGACAAGAAGGTGAAAAGCCTAAAGTTTTCAAACATCTCTCAAAATAGGTTTTGATGATAAAGGCCTTTTGACCCATCTGACCTTGTACTTGCAAAGTGCTTAACCCACCATCTTCCAAATGTGACTTAAAAGAATACCTTTATCTGGGCAGGTCTTAATGTAATATCTCAACCAAAGGATAAAGCAATACCTTTAGTATTACAGTGGAATTGTCAGCCCAGATGGACTTATGAATTTGACATCCAGTGATGCCATTGGCTGAAAATGGAGTCCGCTTTGATTTTATACAGTTTCAGGTTGTCACTGCTTTGAGCTATGATGCTGTTTTGGTGTGAGGATATTGTCTCGGTGCCATGCAAACAGCGAATACCATTGAGGATGTTAATGCAAAAATACTGTCTCATTTGGTTATATGAGGTTTCAATCACATGAAGAAATGTGTCCGTAGGCTGTTATTGACCAAACATTATAACAGCATTGCTAGGAAGTCTTGGTTTTATTATACCCTTGGGCCAACAGTAATGTTCATGAACAAGAAAATTCTTCCCTCTATTATCATTGATATGATTAAGGTTAGCACTCTCTCAACGATCTCACAACAGAGTACATAAGTGAAATCCTTACTGGATTATATGGGATGTTTATCCAATTGTGCAGAAGAGATCGAGAAAGTCTTATGGAATTCTCTGAGACAAAATGATTACAGATTTTTCCATACAAATATGGTAAAGCTCATTATGGTCTTATGCTGGAGAACATTTAAATTGAAATAGCAATTGCTGTCAGAGGTTGAAATCATTGGACCTGCTGAAAGCCTACTGCTTATTGACACTGGATGGCACAAACTGTATAGACTAGAAGATAGTATGTTCAGTTGGCAGTACATGCTGAACCAGCAGATCTGGGATAGAGGCAAGATTTGGGTTGGCAAAATTGGCTTCAGTGCCCTCAACTGAGAGAAGAGTCAGCCAAAACTTACTAGAAAGTACAGATTTTGGTTAAAAAGGTGTCAACATTCAGCTTTGCATTTCTGCATTGCCTGCTGGCTGCTACAAAGGAGATGGACTGGTCACTTATGACTGAGGTACTAGAGGGCTAAGCTTTCTGAGGCATATCATACCCAGGTCCAGTTAGTGCCTTAAGAACAGTAGGGGTTGGGGGTGTGGGGTGTAGAGGAAGAAAATTATTGGAAACAGGCAAAACAGTTGCAAAGATTTATGAAAATTAACCATTTCTTCTGTTTCGGTTGATACTTCCTGACCTGTTGATATCCTCCCAAGCCTACATGCCCAGCATTGTGGCACTAATCACTTGAAATCAGTTCCACTGGGCAGGACATGTCATTCGTATGCTTGACACCAGGCTCCCGAAGCTACTATTCTACTTGGAACTCGGTCATGGCAGGAGACTCCCAGGAGGATAATGGAAATGCTTTAGGGTGTCCTCAAATTCCTGAAGAGATCAAACATCCCTGTCAACTCATGAGAGACCCTGGCATTTGACCAACCAAAATGGCGAAGGTCTATTTGGAAAGGCACCAAACACATTGAGAGACATAATTGGGAGCAGAGGCGAAGTCGAGGCATCAGGAAGAGCACATGGACCTCCAAACACCTTATCTGCCCGACCCTTCAAGCACCAACCTGCCCCCACATGGCAGAGTCTGCAAGTCATCCATTGGACTTAAAAGCCATTTTGGAACCATTGAATCAAAGGAAACAGGTCATCCTTGATCTGAGGGACTGCTGAAGAAGAAGTGACACGGCGATTTTTTTTGTTGCTTTGGTTGTAGATGACGTGATTTGGAGTTGGTTTCAGGGAGTTGTATCCCTTCATGCTGCAGTGGTGTTCGTCCAGTGGTACTATTGTGATTGAAGTAAATTCTGCAATCAAATCAAAACTTCTGGAATAGGAATGGTTAGCTGAGCTCCCACCCCACTTCCAGGAGGCAGCATTGGAATTCTGGCAACATTGGAAAAGAGCTATAGTAAGACGGGCAACAATGCAGAAACAACTGTATGTTAATTATCTGGCGAACATTAATGCAACCAGAGTAATGTTAAAGTTGAGTTGTCCATTGTTGCTAAATCTTCCTGCAGTAAAACAGGGTAGATTTGATGCAACAGAAGCCAGTCCAATGGAGTGAACTAAAATGAGGTTGAGCCATTTACCTGGACGTGCTCAAATAAATTTCATGTGTGTGTGTATTTGGGCAGAAAGTAATTGTTTTCTTCCATTTCGCTGCCCCCATCCCTCCATCCCTTGGAAACAGAAGAAAAATAAGTAATTTGTTCAACTATGAATTAGTTGTCACTAAGTACTCCACTGTAGAGTATTTGCCAGGTGTACAGGAAGCATCCAGTGCTCGTAATGGAGTACTGCACAAATACTTTTTTTTTACAACCATAAAATGTACAGAACAGAAACAGTATTATCTGTCACAATTTATGGTTCACAAAATTCTCCTTTTCTGTATTTAATCTCATTTTTTTCAATATATCCTTCTATCCCTTTCTTCTTTGTATACTTATCCAGCTTCCCCTTCAATGTATCTGTAATGTCTTAAATAAATGAATAAATAAATGTCTGTAAACAGCTCATGGGAGTTCTCTTTGCTTCGAACATCAAGGAATAACTGATTCTAAATGTACCTGTTTTACGTGTCATTAAGTTGCAAACAGACTGGGTGCTTTTACTGCTGAAATGTACATTGAAACACCACTCGCTGATGCTTGGAAACTGCAGAGCATTGGGTAGATCAGGATGGTGTCTGGCTGTCATCTTGGAAGTGGTCAAGTGATGGGGAGAAGAGATCTTGTGGGGCCTATCCTTCATGAGCTGGTACTGGGAGAAGATGTCAATTTAGAAAAGTGGGGACTGGAATGAGTTTGCTATCTTCTCTTTTGCCAAATATCATTGTCTGTTTTAAGCGAGTGTATTTGGGATACTGTATTTCTGAATATTTAAGAAATATGTTGGCATATGTGTGAAGACAATGTGACCGGGGCACGCACCCTTTCTGCAGCACGTGTAAAGTTCATACATTACTTGCAGCAGTTCACATGTGTTCTGTAGTCTTCGATCTGCAATGTTTTTGTTGGGTAAGGGACACATTTTTAGCTACAGCAAGAAATGAGTCGAAACAAACCGAACACCATGTGAGACCTGTCTCCCCTAATAATAGTGCCTGCAGGTCCGCAGTTGAGTTGGGGAGGGGAACAATAAGGCCAATTATGACTTTGTAGTTCATTGGAATGCAAACCAGGGCGGGTGCTGTCTATGGGCACTTGCATCAAGCTGTGTTCTTGTGGCTCTTGATACTGTAGGGAGCATTTTGCAACAGAGGAATAAATATATATGTACTTAACTTGACCATGTAGAGTTAAGTAGTAAATGTGATTTGACCATGGCATTTACTGATTTTTGTTTGGAATTATTAACAATGGCAAATGCTATACTCTTAAATGGTGGTTCTGAAGACAGTGCTAGCGGTAGCAGGTGCCAAATGAAAACTTCCTCAGAGGAGTCTCCTGCAATGATACCAATATAATGTCTATCAGGTGTTCTCTGTATTCTAGCCCTCAAAGTGCCCCGCAAAGCGCATGGAGTATCAGTGACACCCCAAGATATTTCTTGGTGATGTCAGCTGCCCTTTCTTTTTAAAACAAAAGGATTCCAAGAAACTTAACAAAATGGTTGCTGCTACAATGGAACAGGATGCATATTGTGAGATTTATCCCAATCCCTTGTGACACTGAGTTCCCACCTTTGGTTATGTTGCAGTGAGATACTGAGTGGAGACCAGTTGCTCTGACATAGAGGCAGAATCACCAGGGTGCATTCACGCATGTTTGCGGGGAGGCACATTAATCCGTCTTCGGATGGGCGTCACAGTTTCTGGGGTTCAATAGGAACCTGCTGCAAGTGCACATATTTCCGTTCTTGGTATATTCTGATTTATTATTTAATTGAGGCTCCGTGTCTATGACTTTGAAAGCGATTTGGAATTAATGCCTCCAATGCATCCTGCCTGGGGCCTGGGGAAACACAGCAGTAAAAGGTAGGGAGGAGCTGCCAGGTGCAGCAGATATGTACTTTTTCAGCACTGCTTGGTGTCAGGAGGAAAAGAATGCTACCCTGCACCTTGAAGAAAATATGCCCTGATTTCACATACCCCTCGTGATCTTAGTCTCACCACCCCCAACCCCATGCCACTCTGAATCATCCACTAACCTCTGAATTTTTTGCTTGGTAGGCACTGTTCCCTGTGGTTCCCATAGACTTTGCTACCCAGCAAATGCCCAGCTTTCGTTGGAACTAGGTGCACTGGAGGCAAATGCCCAGGCACAGAGTTGGACGGTGTCAACTGATCACTGTGCAGGAAGAATGGTGATGGTGAAAATGTATTCCCATGTATCTGCTGCCCTTGTCCTTCTAGATGGTAGTGGTCAGAGTTTGGAAGGTGCTGTCTAAGGAAGCATGGTGAGTTCCTGCAGGACACCTTGTAGATGGTACACACTGCAGCCACTGTTCGTTGGGAGTGAATGTTTATGGAGGGAGTGAATGTTATGGAGGGAGTGAACGTTTATGGAGGGAGTGAACGTTTATGGAGGGAGTGAACGTTTATGGAGGGAGTGAACGTTTATGGAGGGAGTGAACGTTTATGGAGGGAGTGAACGTTTATGGAGGGAGTGAACGTTTATGGAGGGAGTGAACGTTTATGGAGGGAGTGAACGTTTATGGAGGGAGTGAACGTTTATGGAGGGAGTGAACGTTTATGGAGGGAGTGAACGTTTATGGAGGGAGTGAACGTTTATGGAGGGAGTGAACGTTTAAGGAGGGAGTGAATGTTTATGGATGGAGTGCCAATCAAGTGGGCTGCTTTGGTCTGGATGGTGCCAACCTTCTTTAGTCTTGTTGGAGCTGCACTCATCCAGGCGAGTGGGGAGTATTCCATCATGCTCCTGACTTGTGTCTTGTAAATGGTGGACAGGTTTTGGGGAGTCAGGAGGTTAATTACTCACCGCAGGATTCCTAGCCCCTGACCTCTTGTAGCCACAGTATTTATGTGGTTAGTCCAGTTCAGTTTCTTGTCTATGGTAACCCCCAGGATGTTGATAGTGGGGGATTCAACGATTGGTAATGCCATTGAATGTCAAGGGGCGATTGTTAGATTCTCTCTTGTTGGAGATGGCCATTGCCTCTTACTTGCCTCTTGCCAGCCCAAGCTGGGATATTGTCCAGGTCTTGCTGCATTTGGACCTGGACTGCTTCAGTATCTGAGGGCTTGCAAATGGTGCTGAACATTGTGTAATCATCAGCAAATATCCCCACTTCTGACCTTATGATGGAAGGAAGGTCATTGATGAAGCACCTGAGGATGTTGGGCATTGAACACTACCTTGAGGAACTCCCCCAGTGATGTCTTGAAACTGAGATGATTGATCTCCAAAACCACAGCCATCTTCCCTTATGCTAGGTATGACTCCATGCAGCCGAGAGTTTTCCCCCTGATTCCCATTGATTCCAGTTTTGCTAGGGCTCCTTGATGCCACACTAGGTCAAGTGCTGCCTCAATGTCAGGGGCAGTCACTCTCATCTCACCTTGGGAGTTCAGCTCTTTGGTCCATGCTTGAACCAAGGCTGTAATATGGTCAGGAGCTGAGTGACCCTGGCGGAATCCACACTGAGGGTCAGTGAACAGGTTATTGCTAAGCAAGTGCCGCTAGATAGCACTGCTAATGATCGCTTCCATTACTTTATTGACGATGGAGAATAGACTGATGGGATGCTTATTGGCCAGATAGGATTTGTCCTGCTTTTATTGTACAGGACATAGCTTTGCAATTTTCCACATCACAGGGCAGATGCCAGTGTTGTATCTGTACTGGAACAGCTTGGCTAAGGACGCAGCAAGTTCTGGAGCAGAAGTCTTCAGTATTATTGCCAGAATGTTGTCTGGGCCCATAGCCTTTGCAGTATCCAGTGCCTTCTGCTGTCTCTTGAAATCACAGGGAGTGAATCGAATTGGCTGAGGACTGGCATCTGGATGCTGGAGACCTCCAGAGGAGGCCGAGATGGTTCATCCACTTGACACTTCTGGCTGAAGATTGTTGCGAATGCTTTAGTCTTATAATTTGCGCTACTGTGCTGGGCTCCCCCACCATTGAGTGTGGGCATATTTGTGAGCCTCCTCCTCCAATTATTTGTTTAATTGTCCACCACCGTTCATGACTGGATGTGGCAGGACTGCAGAGCTTAGATCTGACCTGTTGGTTGTGGAATTGCTTAGCTAGGGGTCCTGGTTCTGATCATTCTGCAGCAGCCTCTGCCATAACCAGCCAGGTTACAGTCGGGGGATTGAGCAATGCACCCAAGTTGAATAGTTTACTGATACTTAAGGCCTGATATTAACTTTCACCAGGAATGGTGAAGGTGGCCAGAGAGGGTTTATGATGGTGAGGGGAATTTGTCATATTCACCTTCCTATCTTAACCTACCTGAATTCATGCGTGGGAATGATACCCACCCCAGAGGACTCAAGCCAAACTTAAAGGTTATGAGAAGAGACTCGAGGTCCTGGAACTATTGTCTCTGGAGCTGGAGAAGGCTGAGGAGGTTTTTTTAATTCAGAAGGCGTTAAGAAAGTATAATATTTTTCATAAATAATGGTGATTTATTGTAAAAGTAGGTTAAAGTGGGGTTTGCATAGTTACTCTGTGTGCCTGTGTGGAAGATTTAATTGAATTGGAGATAGCTGGCTTGGAGGTTTGGAAGTATCAAAAGAAGTTGGGTAGAGAGGGGTTTGAAATGCTAAATAAGTAAACATGGCTGCAGCCTTAGAATGTGAGGTGTGAGGAGAATTTGCATTTTTAGATAAATTGGGTCAGTTTGAATTTTAAAGAGATGGTAGGGTGTTTATACCTATCTAGAGAAACTAGGCCAAGCAATGTATTTATTTTTCCCATAGCTTACTGACAAAATTAGCACCATGAAAAGTTTTATATTATGGGAAAGTACATTTTCAAAGACACATTGGACAATGGAACTTATAAATTAAAAAGAGAGAAAATGTATATAAGGGAAAATGAAAGGCTATGTTAAAAGAGGCCCTGTGACATCTAACAGAAGCTGGTGAAACATCCTGAAACACCTCTAACCATGTCTGCATAAGCCTGCTGCATCCAGCCCTTAAAGGTGATAACTGTGCTGGCCTGACTTTTTAATTTTAAAATCTATGTTTGGACTGTTATCTTACAAGGGGTGTATTTGGGAGTCAGGTTAGGTAGGAATTTTAGTATTTACTGTACTAAGTAACTCAAATCTTATGTATGTGTTTGACATCTTTTGTTAATAAATATTTTAATTTAGCTCTTTAAAAAAAATCTCTGAAGGTCTTGGTGGACTCATTACTTCTGAATTCAGTGCACGTATCTCGAAATAAATACAAATTGCAAAACCGTCGTGACTGTGTGATCAAGTTTCCCTCAAGGATTTGACCCACCTGGTATACATCATCTGCCACATCATAAAGGATTTTGGTAAAGTTGAATAGGGGATGACTCTTTCCTTTAGGTGACCAGTCAGCGGATGAGAGTTTATCAGTATAAAATTGCCACTGAGGCTGAGGAGAGAAGTGAGAAGCTGTTTTTTATTTAGAAGCTTGTTGGAGCAGATCACCAGGGGTTGCTCAAGGAGACCCCTGCATATTTTAAGAGAAAGTTGGATAGCGATTTGAAGCCAAGGAGGGAGCAGGGCTTTGGGATTAGTTTGATTATTTCAGTAAAGAGCTGGCAAGGACACGATAGGTTGAATGGCCTCCTTTTGAGCTCTAAACTTGTTTGGCTCCGTAGGTTGTGTGCTATTGGAAGGGCTGTTGGGTGGGGGATCTGTAAATACACAGAGACCTTGGAAATGTCTATGTGTAAAGTCCTAACTTATTTAATAAATGAATATTCTTAGAATGGGCTCCAGTTATCTCACAGCTTTGGCATAACACACGT